>NW_008346900.1:1986128-2033381 GCF_000622305.1 Nannospalax galili | reverse complement strand
GGGGAGGAGGGGGGGAGGGGGGGCAGCCCCGTGTCTTTAATCTCCTGAAAGATGGATGCTGCAACCTCCAAACAAGTTGCACTAGCACTAGCACCGCAGTGTAGTCAATCATCTGATATCCATGCTGAGGCTGCTGGGCTCTGCCATTGGCCTGGATGCTAATTGTAGCCCCAGGAAGCCTTGTTCCAGGCAGAGGAATGCAAAGACGGCTTCCAGTGTCCAGTCAAGGCTTCTGCAGAACAGCCGCCCCTGCCCTGCCAATCCTGTTTCTATAGGCAAGACAAGTTTCCTCTGATGGCTTTGAAACGGCCACTCAGAGGCACTCAGGCCTGGGTCTGTAAATTCTCCTGGATCACAGTGGCTACAGGGGAAAATCCATAGCAAGGCTAGGCTGAGTGTTGATGAATTTTCATGACTAAAAGACACAGTCAAGGTCAGCCGGGGTCGGGGCTGGGGGAGGTGTTGTGTGCCCATGTGGCCATTTCCCTGAGACATAAGCCAGGCCCTTTATCTTGCTCTGAACCCATCGGGTGTGCTACAAGCTGCAAGCTTCCTTGCTCAGTAATACCAGTACAAGGGCCCCATGTCCTGGAAGCCACACAGGTGCTCAGACTCTCAAACACACAGAGACCTGTACACAGAGACACCAATACACGTGGGCACATAGACACAGACACACTGCAAACACCAGGACCTTCAGGGTCTCTGAGCCATCGAGGAAATGATTGAATAGTGACCTTGGAGAAGGCTGGGTGAGCTGGGCAACCAGGAACTGGAACACCACGCGACAGTCCTGTTTCCTTACATGTCCCCCACCCTTCCAAATACAACCCTGGGTGTAAAGGCGGAAAGGAATGTCACGAAAGCACTGAGGGCTCATTAAGGGAAACCGCTACCTTCTAGCCAAAAGATGGGAATCTATCTTTGGGCTGAGACATTGTTCCCTTAAGAGTTATTCCAGTTTGGCAGGTCAGTAGCCTGGCTAAGGAGACGTTCCTCTGGAAGGTGGATTCACCTAACGCCACGCCAGAGAGGAATATTTATCCTTTAGATGTCATAATGCACTTTCCCTTCCCAGAATTCCTTTCCCTGCTCCAGTTGTTACCGAGCAGCCAAGAGGGTTCAAATCTGTCTCCCTACCCCCCACCTTTCTAATGACATTTGTCTGCCCTGGGGCTGCCAAGCCTCCACACCTAACTCAAACAGCACCGCTTTCTCTTGGCTCCTCCTCCCTCCTCTGGGCAGCTGCCAAGATTTACAGCTTTCCTGACTGGAGTTTTTCTTTTAAACCCTAATAAAATTATCCTCAAACTCTCTTCTGAGTCCATTCTTAAATTCTTTGATGAGATTAAGAAGCCCCAGAGGGGAACCTCCATTTCCCCAATAACATTTGTTGACTCTGGTGGGACTCTCCAAAATTCCTGGTAACAGGAAGTGGGATGGGGACACGGTGGGAGGACAGACAAGACTGTCTCATCAACCTGAGGACTGGGGCTGGCTTTGTTGGTTTTAGACAAATCAGTGCACTGTGAAGTCACATTAAGGCTTCCACAGAACTTGAAGCACAAGGTACTGGCTTCCTGTGGAAAGGGGTTTGTCATTGGACCCTACCTGCAGGTCCCAGGTCCTTAAACCATGGGAGAGAAGATAATGATCTGACTTTTTACTGCTGTTCACACACATGTGGAGTCAGACAAAACTAAGCCTGGGGTGCTGGGCCAAGGTTTGAGAGCTGACCTAGTCCATGGGCTTTCCTACAGGTGTCAGCAATCAGCAAGTGCCGGCTCATCTACATTGGCATGAGTGTGTACATATCTGTGTGCACATGTGTATCTGTGTCTTTGTGTGCATGTGCCTATGTTTCAGATGTGTCTGTGCCCATGTGTATTCATGTCTCTGTATGTACATGTGTGTGCACACACATCTTGTTTTTGCTCCTATTTTGCTGCTGGCCCACCCAGAACCCTGACCGCACTTTAGTGTGTAAAGGGGCTGCCAGACACTGAGAGGTGCTGGGACCTGATCCCCACCATGGCCATGGGGAGGATGTTTGGGTTCAGCACCTGCCTAGTGTGGTCCTGGGTCCACATCCCTCTGGTGGGTCTTTGGGTTGTTCCCTGGGAGCAGCAGGACAAGGCCCTGCAAACCTCATGCAGGAAGGGCCTTCCTGGGTGAGTCTGAGCCCCACGTTTGGGCCTATCCTCTTCCCTGCCATCTTCTCACCCCTCAGCCTTGATTGCCTGAGGAGACTCGGCATCCACACTGGTTCCCAGGCTTCTGGGGTTGAGGCAAGGGGGATTTTGGCTCTTGTCTTTTTGAAGACAAAAGTCATTCATACTTTTAGCTTGTTGTGCCCAAGGATTGAGGAACTAGGGCCACCTCCCAGATCTCAGGGTCTCCCTGCTGCCAAGCACAGTCCCCCCAGACCTGGGCCAGGAACAAGCCTGATTACCCCACCTGCCTAGCTCCACTTAAGCTGGGCACCTCAGAGCAGACCCTGAGGCCCCATTACCTCTGCAGGCCCCTGTACTCAGGGATAACTTTAAAGCAAACTTTCCACAGAGTCAGCAGCCTCCACAATCACCACAAGGGAAGCAAATTTATATGAAATCATCTGCATGTGAACATGGCTGTGGTAAAGGGATGGATGGATAGATGGATATAAGATCCAGATTTGGGATTCAGCCCAAACCCCTTGAAAGAAAACCCCCAAACTAGCAATGATTCCTCTACCCTTCACCATTGGCTTCGGAGTAAGAGTCAAGCCCAGTTCTCCAGCCCCCAGCCAATGGGCCTTCTGGTGACATGGCCCAGCACCTTTCCTACCCTCCACGGCAGGTGCCACAACCCTACACTATCCACCCGTAGTAGGAACACAACAGGGTGGGGTTGCACCTGGCCCCCCAACCTGTCGCCCCTCAGGATGGGCTGAGGGGGAGGATCCCTAAAGGGAGGTGTTGAAAGGGGAGAGTGTTTCCAAGATGGGATCGCTTTCCTCTGAATCCTTCCCCTCCCTCACCACAAAAAGCATCTCATTTTCCTTCTAATAAGGAGTTTGTCATAAAGACATAATTGGTTCATTTGTTAGAGTGTTTTCAGGCTGAACATTGAGGTTTTTTGTTGTTGTACAAAGACGTGGTCTCGCTCAAATGCCACCAGGCTTTGAGACACGCAAATGAGGCATTCATCCTCCCCTGCTGGGGGCTCCATCTTAGCTCCTGCCTCCTCTGCAACCATGAAGTCTTGGGATTTGCCCGGCTGTAATGGTGCTGTCCAGGGTGCCGGATCTGTCTGGCAGTTGATTGGGGACAGGTTGACCTTCCAGCACAGTCTCCTGTGGGCATCTGATGCTGCCCCTCTTTAAGGCCCAAGCAAGCCTGGAGGTGACTTCAGGTGAAGGAGTGACGCCTCCTGTAGCCCTGCCAGGATTTGGCCATAAGTAGCAAGCAGGGAGGGGAACTGGTCTTCCTTTGGCACTGTTCACGACCACAGGGTGGTCTGTTCCGAGTCACTGCCTGTCCTTTCCCAGGACTGGTTGGTAAAAAAGCCTATCTATTTTACTTAACACAGCATCTTCAGAGCTCATGAGGAGTTTTCAGAGGAGGGCATCCTGCCCTGAGGAGGCAGGGCATGCAAGAGAGTGCCTACAGGGCCATAAAGACGACGAGCCACCTTCAAAGGCAGTTCTGAAACAGGGGAGATGGCTCGGTTGGCAAGGTGCTTTCCTTGGAAGCATAAGAATATGATTTTGATGCCTATAACCCACTTTAAAAAGCCAGTCATGGTGGACTATGCGCGTATTCCCAGCACTAGGGAGCTGGAGACAGGCAGATCCTTGAGGCTTTCTGGTCAACCGCTTTGCTTACTTGGTAAGTTTCAGGCTAAGAGACCCTGTACCAAAAAAGGTGGCTAGTACCTGAGGGACAGCACTGGAAGTTGTCCCTTGGCCTCCACATGCATGCACGGGTAAGCTTGGGTATGCACACACATATACACAAAGATAGTTCTAGAAACAGGTAGAAATATTGTTTTGTTTTGTTGAAATAGGCTCTTGCTATGTAGCCCAGGGTGGCCTTGAATTACTTGTCCTCCTGTCTTAGCCTCATGAATGTTGAGATTACAGATGTGCACCATTATGCCTGGTTGGAAATAATTTTAATAATAATTTAACCTAATAGATCCAAAATATTTCATTTCAAAATGTGAACTATTAGTGAAATATTGCATATTCTTTGACCCTTTTCTTAGTGACACTTAAGAACCTGTGTAACCAATTATGCACAGGCTAGGCTGGCAGAACACTTTATTGAGGTGAATGTATCTGGATTTAGCCAGAGCCCCCTGGACAAGGGCAGCTCTCTGCTCTTCTGTGAAGACTTGAGGGGCAATTTTAAGGTGTCCTCCACCCAGCCCCATGGGGTGGTACATCATTTTTCTGCCACACCCTTGAAGTATCCTTGATCTATTTCTGGTCAGCAAGACCCTGGGCCCCCAGGTCACCCCTAGACAGAATGCAAGGTCAAGGATGGGCCATTAATCTTAAACCCACTTATAAAACAGATGCAGTAAGCTGGGGTGGCCTATGCCCCCCAGAAGTAGGCTCAGCCTCCTTTGTATGCCTTCGAGGAGGCCCCATCAGCACAGCCGTAGCAAACCTAACCAGTTGCACCAAGATTTCATTGGGTTGGGGCAGGGCGCACACTCCAGAAAGGCTTATTGGAGATTTCTTTCCCTACCTCCTGTGTTCTCCCCAACCAGATCTCAAAAATGGACCTCAGGCAGGCTAAGCCAAGCCTCGGGGCCCAATTGTGGGGGAGCCAGATCCCTGGGGATTAGCTACACAGGAAGGTCAGAGGGAAGGTCCCAGGACCACTGCCTCCCTCTCCTTATCTAAAAATTAGGATGGTCAATAGAGCACCCAGCCTTTGGGCTGGAACTGCACTCAAAACTATTTTCCACGATGTGAGCAATTAGGTACAGGCTGACAGAGCGCTTTCTTGAGGTGTATACTAATTATACACGCAGCACAGCAATTAACCCTGGCAGTAATTACTTGTCACCAGAACCCTGCTTGCTCACCCAGCTCAGAACCTTCAGGCTGTCGTCAGTTGAAACCCTAGTCAAAAGTGGGGACCTAAGCTGGATGTGTCAGTACATGCTTATAATTCTAGCCTTTGAGAGGTAGAGGTGAAATCAAGAGTTCAAGGTCAGCCTTGGGTATGTGTTTAAAGCCAGTTAGAAGCCAGCCTGGGTCACATGAGACCCTACTTCAAAAAACTAAGAGAAAGGGGCCGGAGAGATGGCTTAGTGATTAAGAGCACTGGTTGCTCTAGCAGAGGACCCAGGTTCAAATGCCAGCACCCACATGGTAGCTCATAACCATCTGTAACTCCAGTTCTAGGAGATCCAATGCCCTCTTCTGGCCTTTGTGGACATTCTACACATGTGGTATGCTTACATACATGCAGACAAAAAGCTCATAAAATGAAAATACATAAATAATACATGTATATAAAATTAAAATACTTTTTAAACTGAGAGAAAAAATTGTTTTAAGAAAGAAAAAAAAACAAAACAAACCCTCTCTCTTTTTGTTTACTGGGGCTTAGCCTGAGCTGCAGGTGAATCACAGCTGAGCTTTCTAGAACTTTTGAACTTGGAATGAGAAGGCTGTGGTGGAAGGCTGTGATTCCACCTGGAGGAGCCACCCGCCCAGGGAAACACAGCTGTCCCTAGGATGCTGGGTGGCCACAGAGAGGAGCACACAGTTGGGGCCTCAGCTCGCTGCTCTGGAGGGAATCCCAGCTTCTCACTTCAGTCTCACCAGGTTAGCGCTAACTCTCACCCTCCTGGGGCTTTGAATGGTCTGGCAGCTCTGCAGAGGGCTGGAGGCTCCTCCTTCTGTGGCTGTAATCAAGATGCATTTTTCTCTGACAGATCTTCTCCAAAAGATGGCCACAGGCGCTCATGACATTTAAATTGCTCTGCATTTGCAAGTCCAGTGTTTAACATGAATATTCCCAGGCGCCCCCCCCCCCCCGAGATAATAGTGGGCTCTTTTTTTGTGGCTTACAGACCACAGCCTGCTTGGGATGCCTTGTCTCTGTGGTGACTACAAGTCCTAGTGATTCCCCTGGTGGCTTCTCACCAAAGAACATTCCACAACCTGAAACCTGCCTGCCAACTGCTCCAGGCACTTAGAACTGGGCCACCCCACTGTGCCTGCTGTTACTCCACAGTCTAGGGTAGAGACCGTGAAGACAGGAGAGGCAGAGACTCAAGCTTGTGAATGAGGCAGAGGCTCTCCCTCCTACAGGATTTAAGGCTCTTTTCCTAAACTACAGCTGGCTCACCGGGTTTCCTTTCTCCCCTGTGGCAGGGCCTCTGGAGTGTGGGATGAGTCTTGAGACTACCCAGAGAACCACATAGTAAACCAAGTCAGCTTCTTGTGGGTCCCAGGGGCATTGATTTCTCTCCTCAGGTGGTCATGGGTACCAACAAAGGCACAGGCTGTCCTGTGTGCCATGTCTCTGGAGCCTGGGCAGGCTCAGGGTCTGAGGTCCTAGAAGAATGTCTGCCTTTTCTTTTTCTGTAATAATTCCCTTTTTGAAATTTTTTAAAAATTTTATTTTACGTGTATGAGTGTACTGCCTGCATGTATGTGAGCGCACCTGTGTCATGCAATGCCGCGGAGGTCAGAAGAGGGCTTCGGATTCCCCTGGAACTGGAGTTAAGGATGGTTCGTAGCCACCATGTGGGTGCTGGGAATCAAACCCAGGTCCTCTGCAAGGGCAGCCAGTGGTCTTAACTGCTGGGCCATCTCTCTGGCCCCGAATGTCTGCCTTTTTACCATAGCATCTCAGCTTCTCTACCCAGTGGCCCTGTGGCATTTCTGCCAGTGTGGCCCCACTTCCCTTCTTGCTTATGGTGGCAATGCACACAGAGTTCAGTTCAAAAGCTCAGCTCCTGGGAATTCGAGGTATTCCATCTGAACCAAGACCAGGACTGGGAGCCCGTGAACCCTTATGTAGAAATACCATCATGGCATTTACAAATGATTTTAAGTGTCCCACAGATGCCAGTTCACTTAGCCCTGAAGACAGTTACCAAATGTGTCCAGGGTCACTGGGTCATCTTGCCCCCAGAAGGTAGGGAGAAGAGATAAAAATCCTTTTGACTTGAACAGAGTCCTGGACAGCCCCAGTGCTAGAATATTCCAGCAACTCTACCACATTTTTTTTTTTTTTTGTCTTTTTGAGACAGGGTCTCCCTGTAGCCCCAACTGTCCTGGATTCACTATGGAGACCATGCTGCCCTCAACCTCACAGAGACCCCCCTGCCTCTGCCTCCTGAGTGTTGGGATTAAAGGCGTGTGCCACCATGCCCGGTACCACATTCATTTTTTAAAAAATATTTTACTTTTTATTTTATGTATATGAGTGTATCGCCTGCACCCATGTGAGTGCACCCATGTCGTGCAATGCCTCAGAGGTCAGAAGAAGGCTTCGGAGTCCCCTGGAACTGGAGTTAAGGACGGTTCGTAGCCGCCATGTGGGTGCTGGGAATCGAACCCAGGTCCTCTGCAAGAGCAGCCGGTGCTCTTAACCGTTGAGCCATCTCTCCAGCCCCCACATTCATTTTTAAAAATTAATTATTATTAAAGAGAAGCCTAGCGTGGTGACGGAAAGATGGGGAGGGCCTGGTCCCCGGGCTGTTGTCCTGTGTGTGTGGCTGCCCGGCTCTGAGACTGAAGCTCAGGCTAGCTCTCAAGAGACTTTGCCTGGGGTGCCCAGGAAGAGGGACCCAGTGGCTAATTCGTTTCCAGCTTTGGCTCTTCAGAAGGGTGTACCCCCATTTACCTAATGGGTTGAGGCTCCCCCAGGGCAGAGACTGAGCACACATCCTGGTTTTCCCGGCCTGCAGTGGCCTCTGCAGCTATTGGAGAACGCATGGTGTAGGAATGGCATTACCCTCAGTTTGCTGGGAAAGACACCTAACCTGACTCAGTCTCAGAAATCGTGCCCTGCAGGGTCTCCCCACAGGCTGCATGAAGAACAGCTCTCACCACCCCATGATCTCCAGGTCAAGGGTTCCATAGGAAAAGGAAAGACCAGTCTCAACTCAGGTAACTGTCAGAAGCCACAGTGTTTCCTGGAGCCCTGCAAACCTGAAGAGGTTAGGTAAGCAGTCTTGCTGTCCCATGGATGACTCCTGGAGAGCTTGTTAAGTTGAGACTGAAAACAGGAAATCAATACAGAAAATCAGCAAATCCAATAGCTAATTTTTTCAAAAGATCAATAAAATGGATAAAACTCTAGCTAGGCAATATAGAAAAAAAGAGAAAAGTTTCAAATCAGACATGGAAGAGGAGCTATCTCATAGACACTAAAAGGATGATAAAGGAATCTGTTTAGGGGTGTCCAACCTCTGAACAGGATTATTATCTTCTGCAAGTGTGCTGGGCCACATTCTTAGATATCCTGAGATGCATGTGGCCTGCACAGGTTGAAGATGCCTGGCCTAGATGAAATGGACCAATCCTTGAAATATACAACCTACCAAAACTGCCAAAGGAGAAATCAAACTATTAGAACAGAGTTTTATTAAAGAAATTGACTAGATAATCAACAAACAATCTTCCCAGAAAGGAAGAACCAGGCCCAGATGGCTCATTGGTGAACCCTGACAAACACTTATGAGCAAGTAACGTCAACTGTTTACAGTCTCTCTGAGACGATGGAGGCAGAGGGAGGCCCTCAAGCTCACTCAGTGAGGCCAGCATTACCCTAGAACCATAATCAGCCGTAAGGAGGACAGATGCAGAACAGCATCTCCCAGATGCAAAGACTCAATAAATATTAGCAAGTCAAACACATCAACATATATGCTATGGTTTGAATGTGTTCCCCAAACTCATTGTGCTGGTAACTTAATGTTCGATGCAATGGTGTTGGGAGGTGGGGCCCAGTGGGTGGTGTTTAGGTCTTGAGAAAGAGCCCTTGTGAACAGGATATTGCCATTATCCTGGAGAAAGTTTGTTATAAAAGCAAGTCTGGCCCTCTTGCCTACATTTTCTCTTATCCTATGATGCTTTCTGCGATCTCAGAGTACGGCAAAACTGTCATCACTAGATGTGGCCCTTTGACCTTGGACTGCCCAGCGTCTAGAATCAGAAGCTCAAAAATATTCATTCACTCTAGAGAACCCAGTCTGTGGTAGTCTGTTATCACAGCACAAGGCAGACTCAGCTGAGCAAGAGTTATACACTAGGACCAAATAAATGGATCCTTCCCTCCAGGTGTGTGAGACCAGTTCAACTGATTCTGATCCATCGCAGCAAGAAACAAATCACATGATCAAATCAACAGATGCGGGAAAAGCATTTGACAACATCTAATACCTCTTTGTGACTGAACTCTGAACAAGGTGGGAATGCAGACGGCCTTCTTCAACATGATGAGTAACAACTACAAGACCCACAAGACTCACAGTGAACATATAACCACTGGCGTGGCTCTGAGCTCCACTAAGGCCTGGATGTGGCCTTCGCCCTGCCGACTCCTTGCACCCTGCCGACTCAACCTCGTATGGAAGCTCTAGCCAGTAAGACAAGAGAAGAAAGAAAAAAAGATTACTCTTGGAACTGCTATGTGGCTGTAGGAAAGTTACAGGATATAGGTTAATAAAATTTGGTTGGTTTCCTATATACCAACAAGGAATAATTGGAATTTGAAATTAAAAAAATAGGATATTTGTAAGGTAACTAGATAATTAAAACATTTAAATATAATATTTTTATTCATTCTTTGAGAATTTCATGCATGCATATGATGCATTTTTATCATATTCTAGATAATTATTTTAAAAATACTTTTTATTATTTTTATTTTATGTGTATGAGTGTACTGCCATGTAAATGCACCCAAGTCATGCAATGCCCACAGAAGTCAGAAGAGGGCGTTGGGTCCCCTGAAACTAGAGTTACAGACAATTGTTAGTTGCCATGTGGGTGCTGGGAATCAACCCTGGGTCCTCTGCAAGAGCAGCCAGTGCTTTTAACCACTGGGCCATCTCTCTAGCCCCAAGATAATTAATTTTAAAACTTTAAAAATAAAATACTATTACAGGTGGGCGTGGTGGCACATGCCTTTAATCACAGCACTCGGGAGGCAGAGGCAGATGAATCTCTGTGAGTTCAAGGCCAGCCTGGTCTACATAGTGAGTTCCAGGTCAGCTGGGGCTACAGGGAGACCTGCTTCAAAAAGACAAAAAAAATACTATTTATATTAGCAACAAAAAGATAAACTATGGACTGGGTGTAGTTCAGTGGTGGGGCACTTACCTAGCCGCCCCTAGTGCCATAAAAAAACATGAAGGGGCTAAAGTGACGCCCAGCAGTTAAGAGCATTTCTTGCTCTCGCAGAGGACCCAGGTTCACTTCTTAGCATCCACATCAGGTGGCTCACAACTGCCATAACACCAGTTCCAGGAGATCTAATATCGTTTCCTGGGCTCTGCAGGTACTGCACACACATGGTATGCATAAACTTACACAGACATAATAATATTATAAAAATATAATAAAAAGAAAAATAAATGCTTTTTTAAAAAGATAAAAGATAAAATAGTTATGTATAAATATAACAAAATATGCACAGAGTCTATTTAGAAGGAAAACTACAAAATTCTGATGAGCAATAAAAGGTCTAAACAAATGGACAGGTATTCCATATTCACAGATAGGAAAACTCAGGATCACGAGGATGTCATCTCTTCTGAACTTGAGCTATAGATTCGAGTCAATCCAGAAAGTTGACCAGGGGAGATGGCTCATCAGTAAAGTATTTGCAGTGTGAGGACCTGTTTGATCCCCAGTAGCCATGTAAGAAGCTGGGATGGTGATGTACACTTGTAGTCCCAGCGCTGGGGAGGCACAGACAGGAGGACTCCAGGGGCTCACCGGCCAGTCAGCCTAGCTTAGTTGGTGGATTCCAGACCAATAAGAGAACTTGTCTCAAAAAGCAGGGTGGATGGCTTCTGAGGAAAGACACTTACATATCCACACACATGTGCACACCCCCCCCGTACGTGTGCACATGCGCAATCCCAGACAGTTATTTAAGGTTGTTTTGTGTCTTTTTCTGCAGTGATTGTGAAGTTTGCATGAAAGAAGAAAGGTTCGTGACAGTCAGTGTACTACCTCATGGGGGGTGGAAGACTTATACCATGGGAACCAAGGCTTCCTACGACGCTACGTAAGATGGTGTAGCCAGTGCAACCGACAGAAAGCTCAGAAACAGACCCACACAGGATGGTCAGCTTGTAGAGAAAGGATCACCTCTTCAACTAATGGTACTGGAACCACGGGACAGTCATCTGTGAACAGATGGGCCCTATGTCTTCAAAGAACTAATCCAAACTCATCAGAGGCCTAAACATGCAGGGCACAACGGAACAGGAGAAAAGCTGAGTGACCCCGAGTTTGGCAACGAGTACGTATTCATCACTTTTCTTGAGATAGGGTTGTTGCAGCCTCAGAGGACTTCAAAGTCTTAGTCCTCCCTGCTTCCATCTCCCAAGTGCTGGAATCACAGGCACGGGGCCTCCACACCTAGCTGCATTTTTATATGCATCAAAAACATGATCCATGGAAGACAAAAAGATAAGCTGGATTTTATTAAGATTAATGATCCTGCTAGGCATGGTGGCATGGCACACACCTTTAATTGCAGCACTCAGGAGGCAGAGGCAGGTGGATCTCTGTGAGTCAGCCTGGTCTACATAATGAGTTCTAGGCCAGCTGGGACTACAGGGAGAACCTGCCTCAAAAAGACATATATATATATATATATATATATATTCCTATTAATAAAAAGGCAAAGGTGAGTATGGTGGTGTAACACCTGTAATCCCAGCACTCAGAAGCCTGATGTAGGTGGATGGCAGATGCTGGGTATCACACATTGCAGGATTGAAGGCCAACAGAGTGCAGATCAGTGGCTGACCTTGATTATCATCTGGATTTGGAATTATCTGGGAGACACTGGGCATGTCTGTAAGGACGTTTCTGGAGAGGTTTAACTGAAGAAAGCAGACCCACACAGAATGTGGGCGGCACCATCCAAGAGTCTAGGGCTCTGGACTGAATAAAAAGAGAAGCCAGCTGAGCCCAGCAACCTCACATTCCTGCCACCACAGCTAGAGGCACTGTACCAGGCCTTCCCCACCATGACGGACTGTGCTCTCAAACCCTGAGTCAAAACACACCTTAAGTTGCTTTAGGTCAAGTGTTTGGTCACAGCAATGAGAAAAGTAATAGACAAGGACAAAGCGAAAATGTCCTCCAACAATCACTAAACCCAAATCCCAACGGCATATGGTGCTGGTGAGGGCGCAGAGCACCTGGAACACCCATCGTTGCTGTTGGGAATGCAGAGTGCAGCTGCTATGGGCGGCAGTTGGCAGTGTCTTACACAGCTAACCTGTTCCTACTGTACAATTCGGTGAGTGCATTTTTTGGTATTACCTAAAGGAGCTGAAAGCTTACGTCCACATGAAAACCTGCTGCTATGTTTACAGAAGCCTCATTCACAACTGCAACCAAGTGAACAAATAAACAATGTCATATAATTCAGAGGTTCAAACAAATGAGTTATCAAGCCGGGAAAAGACTCAGAGGAGCCTTAAATGAGTATTAGTAATGGAAAGAGGAGGGTCTGAAACAGCTACAGGACTCCAGCTGTGTGACCTTCTGGAACAAGAACCACCAGGTAGTTGGTTAAAAAACCACCCAAGCATGTCTGGGGTTGAGGTGGGAAGGGTGAACAGGTGGAGCTCAAGGCATCTGGGGGGACAGCAAAGCTATTGTATATGATACCGTGATGGGGCACACAGCGCTATGCATCTATCCAAACTCACAGGCTGTGAAACACCAAGTAGGGGCCCTGCTGTGGGCTGTGAGCATGAGCTTTGGTTAACGTTTCAACACCGGGTTGTTAGTTCTGACAATGTAACCCACAATGCAAGATGTTTGCAACAGAGGAAACTGGCAGGTTGCGGGGGTGGGGGGGGGGGGGGTGGTGTATGTTATTGTGAATCTGTTTCAAATAAACAACAAAACTACTATAACAAGTTGTCTGTTAATAGTTATGACTCTCAACCCCCTGGTTCTCCAGCTACACTCTGTTGTGTTCCCACCAGCAAAGATGAGCATTCCAGTATTGTGTGCTGTCAGGAGTTTGGTTTGGGGGTTGACTGCACAAGTTTTGGGGTCTGCCTGCATTCTGCAAGTTCCCTCCTCTGTAAAACTCCCCAATGGCCAAGTTCTCAGCTCACCTGGATGTCCTCCTACCCCAGAGGCTACCCTCAATACTGCATGCTTCTGAGATATCTCCTGAGAGCAGAAGTGGCCCCTGGCCTCTCTCCTGTGCTCCCTGTGTTTCATCTTTCTCCATGAGCTGGACACCTCAGTGCCTGTATCTCCCATTCTGGCTCCTCCCCGAGCCTGCTGCACTGGAACCAGCTGCTTCCGATGCCCAGACAGCCCCTCCTGGGCCACACAGCACAGAGGAGCGACCAGCTAAGTTCATTTTGAGGATGGGAAGAGGTGCTTAAAATGCACCCTGTGTGTGTGGGAGAAACTAGCACTTCAAGGTGGACTCCTTGCTGCCCATAGGGCCCCATCTGGGGCTGGACAGGCCTCAACATTCCCTTCTTTTTTTTTTTTTTTTTTTTTTTTTTTTTTTGCATCTGGCTTTCTCTGGTTTTAGTTGGAAGGCCGGGGTGGACCAAGGAGCCCTTGAGGTTCCCCTCCAACTGGGCAGCTCTGGGTTGCTTCAAAATCCACATAACTGTCTCAGTGCCTCCCAAGGCTCCTTTGTCCCGAATGGGGACCCCACTGAGGGTGGGTTCTGAGTACAGGGTAGCAGAGTTCAGATGGTATCTGGCTGGGCACCTGGCGGGGCTGACCAGGTGACCTAGTACACTCAACTCAATCCAACTACTCAAAAACCTACACAGTGGAGAGTTCCGATCCCCAAGACCACTCCACAGCACATGGTTCTCTCTCTGAGCAAGACACAGAGGTGTGTTTCAGCTGGACGTGTATTGTCTGCCCTCCACAGAGCACTTGACCAGCCCCTGTGGCAGCACCCCAGGATAGACAGGCACCGAGACCTCAAGCAGCTTGTTTGCATCAAAACCCAAACAGATCTGGTAAGGGGACATTGAGGAATGAACTCTCTGCCATCTTTAAAAACAGAACCATACCCGGCATGGTGGTGCACACCTTTAATCCCAGCGCTGGGGAGGCAGAGGCAGGCGGATCTCTGTGAGTTCAAGGCCAGCCTGGTCTACATAGTGAGTTCCAGGACAGCTGGGGCTACAGGGAGACCCTGTCTCAAAAAAAAGACAAAAAACGAAAAACAAAAACAGAACCATAAGAATCCTTGAGAATGAGGCTGGTGTTAGAGAATTTTCACACTCATGCATGTGATGGGCCTTGCGTTTGTTCATCTGACAGAGTGGTCTCAGGCTTGGGAATACACTAACCACAGGATGGGGGAGAAGGGAAGACCAGTGCCCTGCTGAGCAGGTGGGGCCAATGTGTGCCTGAGAAAATGGACTCATGTGAACCCCGAGGAGCTCAAACCCTCTTATTGGCCTGGCTGGGGTCATCAGGGCACTTAAAGCTCTTGCTTCCCTGCCTCCTGGGCAGATAGCCATCTGCTCCGGAAACCCTCTCTGCTGTGCAACCCCAGGTGCCCCCAGTGGGTCCAGCTCTTCATCCTCACAGAAGTCACAGGAGGGGGTCACAAATTCCAGCAAGAGAGTTAGACCCAGAGCAGCCCTACTTTGGCTCTGGGAGCTCCCCAGGCTTTGCTGGGCCCTGGTACGGTTTGCTGTCACAGGGGCAGGCACATGTGTTTGCTGCAGTCCTGGGATTGGAGACTCAGTCACTGTCTGGTGGCCAGCTCCAGTGGGTACTTGGCAGGGCCACTTTTCATGAGTGCTGGTAGCTTCACAGGGAGCAGGAGTTGGCTCTAAACCCAACTGCTGGCTGGGCCCTGTCTCTGGGGAACCACCACAGCTCCAGGCAGCAACAACCCTATTTATTTCCTTGCTAGGCTCTGGCACTTGAATGCATTTGTTCCCCATGGAATCCAATTTCCTGATGAGGACTCAGAGGGACAGACACATGTACAGTAATCTGTTTTTCAACCATCACAGTGATGATGGGTCATACTTCATGCTGGGCAAGGATGCTAGGCTTGGACACATCTTAGAGCATCTGGACCATTCTCAAAAAGGCATCAGGGAGCTGAGACTTTGCCCTGGCACCTGGCTATTTATGTAGAATAGCATTGCTTGACTCCTAAACAGAAAAGTGATGGGGAAAGTCCTGGGTGCTTCTGGGTTGAACAGGCCTACAGATACACAGACAACTGGCTCTGTGGAGAAACTTCAGACAGTAGCTGACATGGGGTCCATCGCCCCAAAGGGGAGAGCAGGGTCCTATGGATGCCTCTTTAGGTTCTGTCTTAAGTAGCTTGTTCTACGTGCTTTGAACTCTGACAGGGGCCTTTTCTCCAGGGCAGGAGGAATGAACAAGGGTGTCACTTATTGACAATAGACTTGTTTAGCTACCTCAATAGGAGCAGGCTGACTTGCATGCTCCTGAGAACCCAAACTTCCAGGCAGCCTCCAGGCAGCTCCATCTCTTTCATTCCCATGCTTGGGGTTTTGCTTGTTTTGATTTTTGAGACAGGGTCTTGCTGCGTAGCCCTGTGCTTTCATGGTCTCCAAGGCCACCTTGCTGATGGTTTTGGCCAGTATCAGAGCAGTCCACCAGGATGTCCATTTGTTCTATGAGTTAGTTACAAAGGTCAGAGAAGAATGCCATCAAAACTCAGGAGGAGGCTGTGGGACGGGCTGAAATGCATTCTGGCGTCAGCCACCCCTCATCCTCTGTTGGGTGATGCTGCAGTGGTGCATAGGTCTCAGGCAGGTCTACTTTATCCCACTTAGAACACCTTACCACAGTTTGGCCCCAGGATAGGGGCAGGGCAAAGAGTCTTCTGGCTCTTTAGGGGAGCCACAAAGCCTAGAAAGTAGATGGGGCAGGAATTCAGGGGTGCAAGGCAGAGTGTCCAGCTGCCCTGCCATGACCTCCTGGGGCCTGGTCCTCCAGCCTGCACTAAGGGCACCCTAACCACAGCCTGGCCTCATTTCTCCTCACTCTCTCTGGGCTCCCCCTGACCCCAGAGTGAAGCTCATGGTGGGAACCGAACCCAGTAATGCCAAGCGCTGCTGGCCTTTAGTGTCCCATGGTGGCACCTTCACTGACCTGAGCCCCAGCTCAAGTTACAGGGCAGCAAGAACCAGTAGGTAGGATCCAAGCCATGGATGTCACTGTTACTGACCGCCCCCCGCCACACTATGGAATCACAACCCTCTGTCTTGTCACTAGATCAATCTGCACTGGAGTTTGTTGTGTTATGTGGCATGACCCTGTTGGAAACTTGCTGGTTTCCACTAGCAACCAGAAAAGCCTGTGATCAGGTAGGTAGGTAGGGCAGCTAGTCAGAGTTGGTACAGATCCTGGGGCTTGAGTTGACAGAAGCCCTTTCCACCCCAAGCCAGTGAGTGACAGGGCTAGTGATGGAGCCCAAAGGCAGCTGTGGGGAGTCATTATAGACAAGCACGCAGGGAAGAGGCGGCCTACCAGAGGAGCTGCCTCCTCTTGTCTCTCGGGGACCTCACTGGCAGGTAGCCAGGGACCCAGCAGTAGGAACAGTGCTCAGCATCTCAGCAAAGAGGGGACAGAGCAGCAGTGCTAGTCTAGCTATGTTATTACACTGATGACAGAGACTGTGTTTGAGAGGAGGGAGGGTCACGTCCTGTCTGACCCACATCCTCCTTTGCCCTGGTAAGAGATCAGAAAGAAGCCCAACTCTAGGTCCCACCTTGGCTGGTTTTGGGAATCACTCTTTGCAACTGTGAACTGGGGTGGGAACTTTGAGGTTGCATCCAGCCCCCTCGTTCCTGTTAACAAGGTTCCCAATGCTGGCTCTGCACCTAGACTAGCTGTCCAGGCAGATGCTCAGGGATTAGCAGTGTCTGCACCCAGGGCAGCAAGACCAAGCCTTGGACTGCACTCTGCCTCCCCCCTTAAAGTATGTTGAGGTAGAGCGATTGGGGGGCTAGGCAATAGACAAGTCTCTTCAACTGTATTTGGGAAGTGTCTTTGCAGATATAATCAAGGATTTGGAGATGCAATTGTATTGGCTTGGGATGGATCTTGAATCTCATGACAAAAGTTGCTGGAGGACAGACACACAGAGGAGAACACTGAGGCTGAGGCTGAAGGGACGTGACTGTGAGCCAAGGACACCTGACCCATCACGGCTAAAAGAACAGGAAGGAGCTTCCTGAATTCCAGAAAGAAGTGTGGTCCAGAGACACCCCACACTTTGGACTTCTGGTCTCCAACACAGTAAGAGGATAAATTCCCATAGTTGAGAGCCAGCAGTGTCAAGCCCTGGGTTATGGCAGCCCCAAGCCTCAGGTGTATGTTCTTGAGACCCTCAGAAGGTTCCAGGTCGCTCATGACAGGTGTACAGGTGTTTAAGGTTTGAGCTATTCAAAGCATAGACATCCACCCCTGGTGATTTTCCCTGGAAGCTCCCTGAGTATCGCCTGGTTGATCTGCCATAAACGCAGGTATTTTTAATACGTTAGACGGCTCCTTTTAAACAAGCTGTCAGGAAAATTAATTGCAGGAAGTTTAACAGGCGCTAACGGGTCTAAGAGCCCTGCAATTACCGGCTTCCAGTTTGTAGACGTGTTTGACAGCCTGGGGGCCCTTAGGGGTCGCTGCTCCAGAAACACTTTCTTCCACTAGGGGCACCTGCTCTGACTGCAGATCACCGCTCCAGCATCTGAGTGGCTGCTTAGGGTTTGTTCTCAATTTTCTGAGCCTCTAAGGCATAGGGGCTCTGACAACCCTCAGGGGCTTGCCTCACAGCTGCAATGTTCTGAGCCTCATGTCCTGGAATTTAGTATAGCCCTCATGTGGGTTGGTCTCCTGGGAGTCCAGTCTACCTCAGGAAAATGGATTCTGGGGCTGGGCAGAATCTTGGACCTCAAACTTGTGTGATGTAGATCAGGATGGCGTAGGCTTTGGGGCCAGCTGGCACGCAGTCAGGCTGCGGCTTTGGGGACTGCTGGCACACCAGCTGGCACACAGGCTGCGGCTTTGGGGACTGCTGGCACGCCAGCTCGCACACAGTCAGGCTGCGGCTTCTTCTGTCTTTTCCTCACACTTCTTCCAAGGGACACTGGTCCCTCACTCCTGACCCAAGGTCATGGGAAGACTCCCTGGGGATCACACAGGAGCGGGAAGAGCCATTGGAGCTGGCTTCAAGGCAATCCAAATGCTTTTCCTGGGTGCGGTCCTGCACCCTAGGTGCATCAGCGGAGCACTAACTGCAGGGGTGATGTCTCATAGTCCAGAGGTGGGAGCGTCAGGCAGCCAAGTCTGAAAGTCCTTAGGGTAGAGAGACTCCTTGTTCACTCTTGCTGTATTTGTTCTTCTAGGATGCTTGGGAAGGGCTGTGGGCCTGAGTGAGTTGGTCCCAGGGTCGTTGAGGACTATCAGCTATGTGGGATGGCTCCTCCTCCTCCCCTGCAGGCAATAAATCCAGCGCTGGACAGTTGCTTCCTACTGTGCAGATCCGGGCAGGCACACTGCCTACAGCAGACAGTTTATAAACGAGCCAGCCCAGCCTGGCTCCAGACCAGCTCCAAGGCCTGGATGGCTGGCGCTCAGCTTCCCAAATGACAGGACCCAGATGTGCTTTGGGCCACCCCCCACCCACCTCCAGGAGCTGGGAACTGTGCGGTTCCACAGAACTCTTGGAATTATGTGGGGATGGACTGGCTGTGAGCAGTTACATCTTTAACAATTCTCAGGCAGAGTTTATTCCCAAACAGTTCCAGGGCTCTCTGAATCGCGAGGGGCTGGTCGTGTGGGGTCTTTAAACAGAGGAACCGATTCTGAGTTACAAGAACACAAAGCTCTCCAAAGAATGTTCTTAACCTTTAAATATGTCAAAGAAGAGTTACTGAAATTTACAATAAATTCACCTTTTCACAGACAGTGGGCTAAAAATGTTTAAATCCAAATAATGTTGCTCTTTTTATAACCCTTAGTGTAAGATTTACTGAACTGCTTGTTGGGTAATTACCTTCCTTTGTTATGCCCTCTTTTGCAACATTGTTTTAATAATTCTTTTGAGTCAAAGTCTTTCATCTTAGCTGCCTGGGGTATTTGTGGAGGCAGGCAGGAAGACTTCACTCGGCACTCAGGGGTGCACAGGATTTGCTGCTATAAACTGCCATAAACAAGTGCATGCGGAACCTCAGCTAAAGAATTTCCTCCATCAGACTGGCCTGTGGGCATATCTAGGGGGCATTTTCTTGATTGCTATTGATAGAGGAGGGCTCAGCCCACTGTGAGCAGTGCCATCCCTAGGCAGGTGGGCCTGGGCTATATAAGAAACGTAGCTGAGCAAGTAGGGGATGCAAGCCAGTGAGCAGTGGTCCTCTGTGGACTCCGCTTCAGTTCCTGTTCCAGGTTCCTGCCTTGAGTTCCTGCCTTGGCTTCCCTTGAGATGGATTGTAACCTACAAACCAAATAAAGCCTTTCCTCTCCCAAGTTGTTTTTGGTCAGTGTTTTATCACAGCAACATAGAAAACAAACCAGGACAGGCTGTTAACACACTGGGTCTCCAGCAGACACAGAAAGTTTGAGGAAGGGCCAGGCCCTGGACCACCCACACTGAACCTGCCCTAACAGGCCAAAGCATCAAATCAACTAGGGATGACCTGTCAGTCATGGAACCTCTTGCTTGGAAAGGAATCAACACTCTTCAAAGAAAGCTAACAGAACCCAGAGTCTCTGTAACATGTCATCTACAATGTTCAATGTTGACTTATAAATTATTAGATTTGCAAAGAAATAGGGAAAGGTGACCAACTGACAAGAAGTAGCTTCTTGGAGCAGAGCCTGCTGGTGGACAAGTGAGCAGTGGGAGGTGTCCACGTGATCACCGCAATGCCGCTGTTACCAGACTCTGATAGTTTAAGGATGTGCAGGAGCAACCAGCACAGGACCAAACAGAGACGTAAATCTAAAAAGCCAACAGAGGGAAGGAGATGGAGACTTTGGCTTCCTCACCAGAAGATGGACAAGAGAAGCCTTGGAATCAGAGGCGCATGGGAGGAAATCTGAGTGCAGATGGAAAGGCATCCACAGAAGCTGTGCATGACCTGACCCAAGTCCTGAGATTGCCCTCCAGTAGGACGTACCTGAAGGACCACGTAGAAGGGGTGGGAGCTGAGCCACCACCAGGGTCCAAGACCAACCGTGAACACTGAGTGTACAGGGACGAGCTGAGGACTTAGAAACAGTCTGGGCTGGCTGCCCAGTGCAAAAAAACACCAGCATTCTCCAGGGGATTAACACAGCCTCAAATACCACAACGAAGTTTAAAATGCTCAAGGAAACAATCCAAAATTACGCACGATGGAATGAACCAGAGATAGGACTAACTCTAATGAAAAAAAAAATCCAAAAACAATTACTAGATACACCTGTGGGATGACCCAAAGAAGGAACGCCCAAGGCTCTAACACAGGCACTGATCCAGGTGTGGTGTTATCCACCTGCCATCCCAGGTCTTGGGAAATTGAAGCAGGAGGATGTGAGTTCAAGCCTAGCCTGGGCTATATGGTAAGATCTCATCTCAAAACAAAAACAAAAAGCAAGCATTATGACCACATTCCCTGAAGTACAGAACCCTTTGAAATGATCGGGAAGAGTTCTTAAAAGAGAGAAAAAAACTGTATTAAAAGACCAACAGAAATATTAGAAGCAAGCATGCCCTTTGACCTTCATGGAATGATCATCCAGTAGTAACACATTTTGCCTCTGTGTACAAAATATCCACCAAATAGACTCTTATCCTGGGCGTAGAACAATCGCTAACAAACTAAAACAATTTATTTCATGCAAGCATGTTCTCTGAAAATAATAGAACTGAGTTAGAAATCGATAGCAAATTCGTATCTGGAAAGATGTCCAAGCATCTGGGAAGTATACACACATACACACACATAAACACATATGCATACACACACACGTACACATATAGACACACACTTCTAAATAACCCAAAGGTTAAGGATGGAGTCTCAAAGTAAATAAGAAAATGTTTGAATGAAAAAGGATATACCATTTCAAAGCATTTGCGGTGCCCCTAAAGCAGTACTTGGGAGGAATTTTGTAGAATTAATTGTTTATATTAGAAAACAGTGAAGTTTTCAAACCAACACAAGAAAATAAAACTTTGGGCCCAAATTCCGCATGAACATAGACATGAAAATTCCAAATGAAATATTAGCAAATCTGTCCTGGCTCCTGAATGACCAGGTGAGGGTTATTATAGGAATGTAAGGCTAGTTTGACCTTCAAAAATTAACCCATGTTTAACACACGAGGCAAGTAGAGAAGTCAGATTCCCAGAGACAGAAACCAGAGTGGCAGTCACCAGAGGCTGGAGTTGGTGAGTAAAGGGGAGTGTAGTGGTTTGAATGAGAAAGTCCCCCATAGACACCTCGGTTGGTGGTTCCGTTTTGGGAGGTCTTAGAAGGTGTGGCCATGCTGGAGGAAGCACGTCACTAGGGGCGGCTTGGAGAGCTCTTAAGCCTTGTTGGATCACCCATTGGTCTCTGCTTCCTGTGCCTGCGTGAAGATGTGAGCCTCTGCTTTCCGTTCCTGCTCAGGCCCCTCCTGCCACTGCCGCCATGACGACTCTAATTCCCCTGGAACTGTAAGCTCAAGTGGACTCTCTCTTGTAGAAGTTCCCTTGGTCATGGTGTTTTATCACAATAATGAATACAAGCAGGAACAAAGTTTTTGTTTAGGCTGAAAAACAAGTTCTAGAGGTGGATGGTGGTGGTGATGGTCAGATCACAGTGGGACTGTGTGTACTACCTCTGAATTGTGAGCTTAAAATGGTTACAGTGGCAAATTTTATTTGACATACCTTTTCCCACAATAAAAAAAGCAATTGTCTCCCTGCCTCAGGTGTGTGCAGACAGGAGCAAGGATTTGAGCTGAACCACCGAAGGGAAAAATGACAATATGGTGAAAGAAATGCAGCTCAGATCACAAGAGGTTCACAAGTGAGGAAAAACAAGTTGAAAGGGCCTTGTGGCTTAACCTCATGGGTGAGAAGCTTCAGTGATTTCACAATTCATGGAGTCCAGCACAGTGAGGTATTTGGAGAAGATGCCTGTGAAGAAAGCCAAGGGTATGGAACGAATTCCGCTGCAAGCCACAGCTGCCGGAGTTACAGAACAGCAGCTGGGGTGGAGGGGGAGGCAGCATTCATTTTGGGAGATGATCATCCACAGACGACAGGCGTGAGCAGCCACAGTTTATAGGTTGTGGCTTTGATTGTCCAGACATTTTATGTAAAAATATTTACTTATATTATTTTTATTTATGTGTCTGCACATAAGTTTATGCACACCACAAGAGTGCAGCACCCCCTGAAGCCAGAAGAGGGCATCGAATGCCCAGGAATCTGCTGCTATAGGCAGTTCTGAATCATCTTATGTGGGTGCTGGGAACCAAACCCAGGTCCTTTATAAAAGCAGTAAGTGCTCTTAAAGCTGAGTATCTCTCCATCCCTGAGTCCAGACATTCTAATTACAAGTAAAAACTGTTCTGGAATAGGATTTTGATCTGAAGAAATTGCCAAATATCAAAAGGAGGAAATTTTGTGCTAATAATGCAGTTCTTAATAAAAACAAAAAGAAAACATTTTTTTTTTTTGAGACAGGGTCTCCCTGTAGCACCAGCTGGCCTGGAACTTGCTATGTAGACCAGGCTGGCCTTGAACTCACAGAGATCCGCCTGCCTCTGCCTCCCAAGTGCTGGGATTAAAGGCGTGTGCCACCACGCCCGGCAAGAAAACTATTTTAACTATAAAGGAGGATTCTGCAGACTGGAGCAATGCCTTAATGGTAGAATACTTGCCTATCATTCAAGAGGTTCTAGGTTCACTCTCCAGCACAAGAAGAAGGGGGGGCGATGATTGAGGAGGGGAAGGAGGAGGAGAAGGAGGAGGGGGAGTTGGAGAGGGAGGGAAATATGCAGGGGTAGATGGAGACATGCTCAGTGGTTAAGAGTGTTTGCTGTTCAATCATGAAGACCAGAGTTTAAATCCTAGCACCTATGTTGGGTAGCTCACAAATATCTGTAAATCCAGCTCCAAGGAATCTAACACACTCTTGGGTCTCCGTGGGTACCCCCACACAAGTGTTCGTGCACACACATATACACACACGTAAATATTTAAAGGGGGATATCCGAGGGAACTAGAGCAAAGCAAGTGACTCTGAAGAAGAAATGGCTTCAGTGCATTTGTCCTTACCTTAGTTGAAAAGAAAATCCTGGTGGAGGCACAGAGAGGTATCACTGTCCTCACAGGAGTCCATGTGCAAAGCCTTCAGAGTATTTACACCTCCCACCCCAAGGGAGATGAACTTGCAAACATAAAAGCTCTAGAAGGTAACATAAAGGAAGTTCTCTGTGACCTACTGAGTTCCTACACAATACCAAAAGGATGACCCACAAAAGGTCTTCTGTCAACTTTCTGGTGACAAGCTTTTGTTCTGTGGGAATGACACTAAGAGCAGAAAGACAGGCCACAGGCAGGGAGAGACATTCGTCAACCATGTATCTGACAAGGACTCGTGTGCTCAGTATGTAAGAACAGCAAGAAAACAAAAAACTTGAGGTTTTTGATCCAATATGGGACTGAACACCTCACAAACAGGATACACAAATGTTGGCCAAGCCGGTGAACAACGCTGTGTCATGAGCCAGGAGGCACAAGTCAAGCCCTCAAGACGCCACAAGTACCTACGAAAGCATGAAGATAAGACCAGTCTGAGGTCAGACAGTCCCGTTCCAGCTGAGATGCGGAGGCTGACACCCCATTGCCCTGATGGGTCTTTGGATGGAATATCTACTTGGAGATGCTCACTGTTCCCCAGGAAGCTAAGAAGCACAGTGTGACACAGAAGCCTTTGTTCAAAAGAAATGAAGGTGCATATTCACAGAAGTCCTACTGTGTGGGTGCTCACAGCTGCCTTGTTCATGATCACCTCAACACAGAACATCCTGAATGCTAGTCACTGGGCAAAGAAACAGAAGGTGCCACCTCAGCGCTGAACCCTATTCCACAGGACCAGGGAACTTGCTCTCAGTATAGGCAGCTTACGGACAGTCTGGGATGTAAGCTCAAGGGAGGCCTGATTCTTGTGGCTCCACATGCAGGAGGAACAGAGGGATGTAGGCCGGGCACTGGAAGAGGTGAGCAGCTACAGAGATGAGAGGCACTGGGGGAGCCAAGGGTCTGAATGCTGAGAAGCAGGGGCTCTGTGGTTCTGCCAAAGCTCACAGGTGTAAATGACAGAAAAAAGTCAATGCTGGGGCTGAAGTGATGCTCAGCGGTTAAGGGCACTTGCTACTCTCGCAGGGGACCCAAGTTCAGTTCTCGGTACTCACATGGTGGCTCACAACAGTTCATAACTCTGTTTCCAGGGGATCTGATGCCCTCTTCTGGCCTCTGTGGACACTGCACACACATGGTATGCATACACACATGCAGGCAAACACATATAATAAAAATAAATAATTTAAAAAAAATCAATGTTGTTGGGGCTGGAGAGATGGCTCAGCAGTTAAAGAGCCTTGGCTGCTCTTGCAGAGGACTCAGATTCAATTCCCAGCACCCACATAGCGGCTAGCAACCATCCATAACTCCAGTTCCAGGGAAATTTGATGCCCTCTTCTGACCTCCATGGGCACTGCACAACATGGGTGCACTTACATATATGCAGGTAATGCACTCATACACATAAAATAATAAAAATTTAAAAAATCAATGCTACTGTATGGAGCTGGAAACTAAGAGGGGATCATGTATTTAACATGAAGCCCCTATTTACCCTCCCCAGGCCCTAGTCTAAGTCACTTTTCTGGAATAATGCAGCTGGTTTCTAAACAGTTAAGAGCACTGGCTGCTCTAGCAAAGGGCCTAGATTCGGTTCCAGTTCCCAGCATCCACGTGATGGCTAACAACAGTCCACAACTTCAGTCCCAAGGTTCCAGGGGATCTGATGCCCTCTTCTGGCCTCTGTGGACACTGCACACACATGGTATGCATACACACATGCAGGCAAACACATATAATAAAAATAAATAATTTAAAAAAAATCAATGTTGTTGGGGCTGGAGAGATGGCTCAGCAGTTAAAGAGCCTTGGCTGCTCTTGCAGAGGACTCAGATTCAATTCCCAGCACCCACATAGCGGCTAGCAACCATCCATAACTCCAGTTCCAGGGAAATTTGATGCCCTCTTCTGACCTCCATGGGCACTGCACAACATGGGTGCACTTACATATATGCAGGTAATGCACTCATACACATAAAATAATAAAAATTTAAAAAATCAATGCTACTGTATGGAGCTGGAAACTAAGAGGGGATCATGTATTTAACATGAAGCCCCTATTTACCCTCCCCAGGCCCTAGTCTAAGTCACTTTTCTGGAATAATGCAGCTGGTTTCTCCTTGCTCTTACTAACCCAACAGTGTTCTCTGAAAAGTCAGAATGGCATCCGTAAATGCAAGTCTCTGCACTGTTTTACTGGGAAGCTCAACAGCTGTTCGTTTCCTGGAGCAAAAGCCACAGTGTGGTCTGTCCATTAAAGTTCATGGCTCTGACCACTCCAGCATCCTCCCAGTTCCCTGAGCACACACAGCATGGGCCCCAGAGCCTCTTCAGTTCCCCTCCCTCTACCCACAGTATTCTTCCCAATACTGCACAGCACACCCTGAGAGCCTGCAAGAGATCTCTGACCCGTCAAACTCCATCCCCAATTCCAATGCTCCCAGCCTCTCAGAGGAAGATTCCTTAGCATGGGCTGCTGGAGAGACCTGGCCATGGCTCCTACCTCAGGCAGTAAATGTTTCTCAAAGGAGGTGGACAGGTACTGGCCATGTTTCCTGACCTAGTGGCATGGGAACCATGCAGGGTGTCAAGGATAGAAGATGGAGCCTCTCCAGGCTCCCATAAGGGAAGCATTCTTGGAGAAGAGTCTTGTGTTCTGCTGAGGTGAAACTGAGGTGCTGTTTTACCCATGATTCCACTGTTTCTGTTTTTCTCTGCAGTAGCAGAGAAACTCCAAACTATGTTGGGAACAGAGAGCTCCTCCAGTCCCCAGCAGTTGCAAGCATCTAATGTGAATCGAGTCATCTACCACTGACAAGTGAGGAAACTGAGGCACAGAATGTCACACTAAGTTCCCTGAGTCCTACAGCTGGCCAGCTATGACGCTGCGGCTCGAACCTGGCTCTGCACCGCTGCTGTGGGGTGACCCCCAAACTGCTCTTTCCTGAGTGACACCTCTGGTGCTAGAGTGCCTACAAGTCACTGACTGTGCCTGGTCTACCTTCCAGACTAGCCCTGGCACTGACAAAATGGTCCCCAAAGGACACAGGTATCTGGCCTGAAGTAGACAGGGAGTGGCTTCAGCCTGTCCAGTCTGATCCATAGCCCTTGGCTCCTGACCTTGAACTGGGAACCCAGCGGTGACAACAGCCACAGTGGCTTCTGGACCCCAAGTTTCTTTTGGTCCTCTTGGCCATTGAATGCTTGTGGCTCCAGGGCAAAAGGCAGCAAGGTGTGCCAAGGCCCTGCAGAGCAGCTCCTTGTCCCCATCAGATGTGAAGCCTCTGAGCCCCTTGAACCTTTCCTGCTCACAGACTCATCAGCTAGGACTATAGCTCCAAGACCTCTTCAGTCACTGCCTGAAGAATTTCATAAACACCCAGATGTGCAGCCTTCCCCTGAACACCCCCGATGGCCAGGACACTCAAGGTCTCCTGTGCATGGGGTTCCAGCACCCCATCAGCTGCCTATACATGCAGCTTTGCTTCTACTGGACAGCCACGTGGATGAAATTCACAGTGTCCTCCTGTACAAGATGAGAACTGTTTCGTGAAGCCCAGAGGGAGGGCACAATTCCACACACCCAAGCTTCACTAAATCCAGAGATGGAGGGCAGGACGAGGCAGGGGTGGAGGCCCTTCAGGGGTCAGTGTGTGATGGGGACTGTATGGCTCTGAGAAGATGAAGTGCTTTTCAGGTAGACGGTGGTGGCTGCACAGCAGGGTGACTGTTCCATGCTGCTGATCACTGCACTCAGAGCCTATAGGCTCAATAAGAAAGTCCAAGAATGCTCTCCTCCCTTAAATATAAATGGCTAGGAAAATACACAGGACTGCATGACTGTGGTAGGAAAAAGCAGGCAGACAGATCTCCAACATTGGTCTGTGGGTCTGATGTGCCCACAGTGTGCTTCATGCCAGCCTGGTCTTGGGTGGGGGGCTCTCTGTCCAGTTGTAACTACAGGAACTCCTCTTTACAATGTCAGACCTCATCAGCTAGAGTCTCAGTACCTCCCAACACAATGGACTGAGAAAAGGAGCAATGCTCTTCCCAGAGGACAACCTTCACTGCCTTCAGCTCTACAGGGCTGCAGACAGAACCCTGGAGGATGAAAGGTCCTCAGAGAGCCATCAACCTGAGGACAGGCCCAGAGGAGCCCAGCGTTTGAGACTTACAGGAGCTATGAGCATGGCCCCGGGCTGCAATGGGACAGGCTACTCCTCCAGGATTCGTGCCAGGAGGAGCTGGCGCTGGCTAGCTCTGTTCCCACATGTTCCCTTCTCTTCACTCTTCTCCCTGGGACACTGACCCTCATCCCCAGGGGAAGCACCAAGGGTCAGCTGGATACCTTAGCCAAGTAAGTGCACACCCTCATGCACACACCTCACCCTCATGCTTCACCTTGCCAGGTCGCCTCTTTTTCAAGGTGAGGGCCCATTTCCTCCTAGAAGCCCATCCCAGTCCCACTTGGTCCCCATAGCCTTAGTCTCATCCATGATGCTCAGCCACAGTCTATAGTCTGAACACCAGATTTCATAAACCAAATTCTGTAGTGCTGATACCTGGCTTCCTTCCTTGCATACCCCCCCCCGCCCCCCGCCGCCACACACACACAAGAGTTCCACTATGAGAGCTGGGATACAGGCATGAGCAACCATGCCTGACAATACATAGCATGTTAGGCTTTTAAAAACTGGTCATTAGGCTAGAGATGGCTTAGCAGGTAAAGCACTTGCTGGGCAAACCTAATGACCTGAGTTCAATCCCCAGATCTCCACAGTGGAAAGAAAGAGGACCAACTCCAAGAGTTATCTTCTCACACACACACACACCTTTAAAAGAAACCAAAACTTTGATTATGAAACACTGCAAACATATACAAAAGAAATCAATACCTCATTTTCACTGTTATGAACTCCCGGCCAGCCCTGCTTCACCCTCACCCCACCTGCCACCCTTTCCCTAGACCGTGTTTCTGTAAATACAAGACGCTGCATCATTTTGTCAGTAAACATTTTCCTAGATGCCTCTGCAAGAAAAGATCACTTTAAGAGCCTTTCCCAGGATGGATGCATGGCGAGAACAAATCCACAGGGAAGGACAGTAGGGGAGGGGAACAAAGGAGAACGAAATAAAATGACACAGACGCACGAAGATGCGGGGTAAAACAGTACTTTGCATGTTAGCTTAAAAAGCGGTAACAGCCAAGCAAGGTGATGCCACTTTTAGTCCTAGCACACAGGAGGCAGAGGAAAGAGGATCTCTGTGAGACTGAGGCCAGCCTAGTCCACATGTCCACGTAGAGAGTTCCAGGCCAGCTGGGACTACAGGGAGACAATGTTTCCCAAAACAAAACAAAAATAATAAAAATAAACGTAGCTGTCCAACCGCCATGGTCCACAGTTCTCACTGTCTCCCAACTTTCTTAGTTTCCTGGCCTAAAGGAGGACCAGGTTCAGACCCTGCAGTCCCTCTACCCTGTGGGTTTGTAGCCTAGCAACCCCATCGGCAGCTCTTCTGTTAGTGGGGTCCGCGCACACACACACTTCAGGCGTCATCCACCTTGATTTCTAAAAAACATTTTTATTTTATGTGTATAAGTGTTTTGTCTGTATTTACGTGTGCCTGGCACATGTGGTGCCCATGGAGGCCAGAAGAGAGTGACGGAGCTGCCATATGGGTTCTGGGAACCAAACTGAGACCCTCTGCAAGAATAAGTGCTCTCAACCACTGAGACACCTCTCCAGCCCCCTTCCTTGCATTCTGAGACAGGATCTCTTACTGGCCTGGAACTCATCAATTAGGCTAGGCTGGCTGTCCAGTGAACCCCAGGAATCTACCAGTCTCTGCCTCCCCATAGCGCTGGGGTTACAAGCACACACCACCACATCCAGCTCTTTTTAATATATATTCTGGGGTTGAAATCAGGTTCCCACGCTTGCAAGGTAAACACTTTACCACCCGAGTCATGTCCCTAGGCCTCTGCTTCTGTTTTTCAGAAGAAACTGGAAGGGCTACTTGGTGAGTCACAGGGTCTGGCTTTGACTGAGTGCATTCTAGCTGTACATCTCAGTCCACTGCTCTTTTCCCTGTGTCCTGTGAAGCTGGTGGTTGTACCAAGGGGTTCAGATGCAACATCTTTACCCGATTCTTACTGGGAGGTGGTGCACACCCAGGCAGTTCTCTCCCTGGTGATGTCAGCTGTGGTATACCACCACCACCTGTGTCAGTCCCTCGTGTCAGGATCACATTGGAGTGGAATCCCAACACCTATTCCTTTCCTTCTCCACAAGACACCACCTTCACCCACTCTGCGCTACCCCAGGACAGTTTACACAGTGAGGCAAGACCACGCTCAGCTCCTCCCTTCTAGATGACACATTCTTTTCAGACAGAGGAAATGCCTGGAACCTCACTGTGTCAGCAGCACAAGTCCTTGTGCTTCAGATGAGAAAACCACAGCCAGGCCATAGACAGGGGCCCAGAAGCATAGAAATGTACCACACAGGACTGTTTCCCACCTTCGTGAGGTGGTCAGGGCCACACAGGTCCATTTCTGCCTCCTTGGAATTGTCTGTTCCTCCAGGAGCCCACTCCCCCTTCTGCAACGGCCTACCTCGAAAACACTGACTGCAGAAGTTGCAAGAGCAATGAGAGCTCTCCGGATCCATGGACTCCGCCCTGCTTTGATCATTTGATGGCATTTTGTCCTGTTACCCTAAGGGTCTCCTTCCATTTGGCCACATCGTTCTTGGATCCCCGTGAGAGTAAGCCACAGACATCCCATCCTTGACTCGCCTGTGAAGTGGGGGAGGGGGTTGTCTCTGGGCACCACCTGGCACCTGGTGCCACAGGACAAAACAGTGAAATGGTCGAAGGCTGATTCCATCAGAAACAATTTTCTTCCTTGTGGAGTCTCGGGTGCCCCTCCCTCCGTTGTCAGCCCTGAGCAGCCTGGGGGCTCACCATGCCCTATTGATGCTTCTGCTGTGAACTGGAGATAGGGGCTGTGGGCACCACCTCTCCACACATGGGTCGAAACTTCTCTTGTCCCTAGGGGGAAGAGTGCACCCTGTCTAGGGCTGATGTTGCCTCTGAAGTTGGGTCTGACCTCAAGAGGACCCTTCCCTTTACAATGAGAGGCTTTCTGAGAACAGCTGAGCAGACGTGAGGCAGGGGAGGCTGGACACAGGCAGGGGACCTCAGCCAAAATAACAATGAAGTGAAGGTAAAAGGAGCCCTTGGGGCCGTGGGGGATGGGGTGGGTGTGACCACATTTCATTGTATAACGTATGGAATTCTCAGGAATGCAGAAAAATTAAAAGGAGCCCTCAGAAGCCATGGGCACACGCCTGACTCTGTAGAGCAGGAGTTTGCTTTAGTGTGTGACGTGGGGTGGGGCGGTCTCCAGAGAGGGCTTAAAAGGGTGCTGCAGGAATCAGCTCCCTGCCCCTCCCCACGCTACTCTTCTCCCGGGAGGTGGGCGGGGGGGGGCAGCTATGTGTGAGCACCTGCTTTGACCTACTCACTCTCGTGGCAGAGCAAAGAATTGCCCTGGATGAAGAATATTTTACTGGTTCCAGTAGATCCTGTAGACAAGCCTGGCCCAGCCACTCCAAGGACCCTGTAGTAACTGCTGGAGACCTTCGGGCTAAGCATGGGCCAGGTGGGCATCTTCCCTGGAATTCTGGCTAAGGCCAGCAGACTACGGCCTTAAGGAGGCAACTTTCTAGCTTGCAAATTTTTCAAACTGCAGGAGGTGCAGTAATAACAAAAATTTCTCAGCTCTCGCAATAATCCACTGTAAGTGTCAGTACCTAGGGTCCCACAGCCCCGCAGCCCCAAAGCCCCAGACTCTTTTTTAAGGGAAAGGATGAATCAGGACACAGACTCTCAGCTCCCTTGTGGTCAACTGCACTCTGTAGGTGAGGATAGAAGGCCATGAGGGACCATGACCAGGCACATTTCTGTGTGAACATATCTATAGATACATATGTGTTTCTGGGTATGCACATGTGTGTGCTTCCATGTGTATGTGCATGTGTCTGTGTGTACATGTTTCTCTGTGTTCATGTCTGTGTGCCTCTGTATTTGTATGCACATGGGCTCGGTGTGTGCATATATAATGTAAATGGACACTATGCCCAGGCCTTAGGGCACTGGGCTGGAGATGGTCAGGGCCTCCTGACCGTCACTTTCTCTGTACCCATGTAAGGCCAGCATGTGCTCTGGGTGCTGAGGCTGGAGTCCAGGCTAGACCAGGCATAGGCCTGGCCGTTGTGTTGTAACTGCTGTGGAGCACACAGTAGAGATATTTCTTGGTCCTGGGCTGGAGCTGGTGTTCAGCTAAGCCTGGGTCATCCCCATGCCTTCGTCAGGGCTGATCTAGACACCCCCAACCCCCGTGCTCTGCTGCTGTCAGGACGTGTGCTCACCCATTTTCCCCACATGTGTACATTCCATGCACACCCCTTAGAGGCATGAACACAGGACCTGCCTGAGCTATAGTCTAGGACTCCAGACCCAACACCAGCAACAGAGATGTAAGACCTAAAGTCAGAGCAGGATACTGGCCTGGGTTTGAGATTGAGCAGAGACCTGTGACAGTCCTGGGGATCCCTCAGGCTCCCTGAAGTCCCCAAGTCCCCAGCTCCTCCTCCAGGCCATTGGCATCAGGCCCAGGTCTAGGGCCTTTGGGAGAAGTTGGACACTAGACCCCACCTGCAGTTCTGCCTCCTCTGCTGCTTGCCCGCTCCATCCCACCACACTTCCGACACCTGGTCTCCACCGCAGCTGCTCTCAGCAGCTCAGAAGTTTGGCCACCGAACTCTTAGCTCATCTCCAAACAACTTCTTTTTGCAGGTGCCTGGGACAGAATCCTCAAAGTGCGGATGGCAATGGGCCTCGTGGGTGTAGTGCTGGGACAATAAAGCAGGGGGATGCCCTCGTTCTGGACAAAGGACCATTTCCTTGACCTCAACACTTCCAAATGTGGTCGTGAAGACAGAAATACGAGATGTCTAGGCCTGCTCCAGACAGAGTAGAAGATGGCCACCCAGATCTGCCTTAGACCCTCAGAAGCCCTGGTGGGCACCACAAACCCCACAACCCCAGGAGACAAAATGCCTCTTCAGATGGTGGGTGGTGGTGTAGGAGGGATGGAAGGGCTCAGGCCTCTCCTGAGGAATGGTCTTGTCAATCCTGGAACAGCTTGTGTTCCCAGCCAGAGAGGTCTGGTCAGCTGTTAACATTAGATGAACAAGAGCATCCTGTAATTAGTCATTCTAAGAACAAGGCTGAGTCCTTTAAGGAAAAATGGAAGTTCTATTCTTCAGGACACCAAGGCAGATATCAGGCACTTAGTGAAACACTCAGCCTACAACAGCTACATCCCAGGAATGGATGTATCCTCAAGTAGACAATGACTAGGACTCGGTCAAATGAGCCTGGAAGCTGCCAAGCAATGATAATCCACAGAAAATGGTGCTTTGGGAGGGGGTGCCCTGTCAAATGATGACCCAATTCTGTGGCCCATCCAGGGCTGTGGTCCCCAGACAGTGAGGGCTGGGAAAGCCCTCCACCCAACATAGCTGATCAGTCATGAACGTGGAGAAAGAAAATGCCTCAAAGGAAGCAAGGGGGCCCTTCCCACTGTTTACCACACACAGCACAGCGAGTGCATTTGTCTTAGCACATGAAATTACATGTGGCTGAGCACTGACTCACTCCTGCTGCTCAGGAGGGGCCCCGCACAGGGACGCCTATAGCACGAGTTTATTTCTGCCCCATGGCCCACCTCAGAAGTGGCCAGTGGACAGTGTTTGAAAGCACTGACAGCCCTACCCAGCACTGGTGACTTCTGGGTGGCACCTGGACATTTGAGGGCTTCCAAAGTGGCTGCAGAATCCTGCTGGGAGGCTGTGGATTAATGGGGAAGGAAAGGGACAACCATATGGGGACAGCCAGCTGCCCTGGAGGCCCATCTAATGTGGCATAGCCCTGAGTCCCTGTCCAGACCTTTCTGTTCTGATTTTATCCACCTTGGGGTGAAGACTCTCCCCTACACTCCTATGGCCTGGGGTCAAGATACCATTCAAAGCTTTCTTTCCTTTTCAGACACAATATGGCTCAGGCTGGCCTCAAACTTGTAATCCTCCTGCCTCAGCCTCTGGAGTGTTTGCACCACCATGCATGGCTTAAAGTGTTATTTCTGCTCCCTTGTGGATACCCTCCTCCCACCTCAGAGTCCTTTCCAGATATTCCCCTGTATTGTTGAGTTCCTATCTTGCCAGTGACTCCCAAGAAAGACTCCCACTGGGTTCCCAGGGAGCTATGCTCAGACCCCAGAGGACTGTAGTCAGTCACTCCAATTTCATTCACCTCAGCACACCCAGACAACCCAGTCTTCTTTGCAGAAACGTCACCACTGTTATCAGCAAGGGCGTTCCCTGGAAGTGCTTCGGCACCCCAAGACCTGTGAACCCCACTCATGGCTTTCTCTTCAATGTTATGAACACTCCACAGATGGGGAAATTGTGACTTAACCAGAAACAAGTCCAAAGTTAAGCTCCAACTCCTGGGTTTGGGTCATAGTGAGGGAGCCAGGAGGCATTGGGAAGCCAATCTGGGGGATCTTGCTGCAGAGGGGCAGTGCTGGGGCCTCCTGAGAAGCTGATGACAGCCCTCATGCCCATGGAGGGAAGTCACTGACTGGGGCTCAAGCCCCCTTCAACAGAAGGGATAAAGTAGGGTGGGGCAGGCCACTGGGACTGAAGGGTGGGAAAGGAGGGTCCAGCTGCTCTGGGGTGCCCTGACCATTCCCAGCCCTCCAGGAGCAGCCTTGCTCAGGCCTTTCTCAACTGTCAGCACCCAGAGTGATGTCACTGGGGCAGACTTTGGGACAAGGGAGAAGAAAGTACCGCTGAGACATAGTTCCTTCCCACAGGACAACACTGTTGCTGTGTCTCCCCAGGTGGTACCGTGACTCACCGGCGCCTGCGAGGTGACTGCAAAATGCTTCCAAGAGTCTATAGATGGCTGCAATGGAAAGAGTCAGCCAGACGGGAGCAGTGGCTGACGTGGTGTGCCTTCTAACATGGCATAGCCCAGAGAATCCCCACCTAGACCCTCTCACCTGGATGACGACCTTGACAGTACCGGTGTCCACGATGGGTGTGCATACCAGGCCACCAGGGTGCTGGCCATCAGCACTGCGGTTCTGTTGACCCATGGTGAAGAGCATAGGCACAGCCAGCAGCCCCGAGGCCAGCCAGATGGCACTGATGAACTTCTTGGTGCGGCTCCGGGACATGAGAGTCTTGGCCTTGAAGGGGTGGCAGATGGCCAGGTAGCGTTCCACGCTCAGGCTGGCCACATTGAGTGCAGTGGCATAGGTGCAAGTGTCACGCAGGAAGTAGTAGCCACGGCAGCCTGCATCCCCGAAAGCCCAGGGGTGGTGCACCCAGATGAAATTGTACAGCTCCACAGGCATGGCCAGCAGCAGGATGAGCAGGTCAGACAGCGCCAGGCTGCCCAGGTGGTAGTGCACCGTGCTCTGCAGGCTCTGCAGTGACTTTTTCCGAGCTAGAGTGAACGCTGTCACTGAGTTGCCCACAGTGCCCACCACAAAGAGCGCTAGGTACACGGCGGTCACCAGCACCTTGGAGTAGATGTCAGTGTTCACATCCAGGTCGCTGCTGGGCGCTGCCAGGACGGGCTCAGACGCGTTCCCAGATCCATTGCCCAAGCCCAGGGCCAGGAGCACCGCCTCCAGCCCCGACTGCAGCCGCTGGAAGGGCTCGGTGCCCGGCGTGCTAGGGGCGCCCGGCGGCGTGGAGCTGTTGAGGCGCATGGTGGGCGCAGGCTCTGGGGCTTTGTCCTGCGCTTTCACAGGTGGAAGTCCCGCCAGGGGCAGACGAGGAGGCACGGGAGGAGAGGTCGGGGAAGCCAAGGTGGGCGCGCCGTCCAGCCACGAGCGCGCAATCGGGACGCCGCCCCGGAGCGCAGGGGCTTGCGACCAGCCTCCGGCTCCCGGCTCCGCTTTCCAATCTCCAGATCCCGGGCTCTGCGTTCTGGCTCCGCGCTTCCTGGGGGACCCCGGACCGCAAGCTTGCCCCGCAATCAGGGCTACTTCCGACCTCCAGACTCTGTGGTTGGTTCTGTGCGCGCCTGGGTGGCAGCAGGTTCCCCAGAACAACGCCCGGCCCCTTCGGGCTTCGCTACGCGAGCCTGTGGCCCTGAGCGCAGCACGTACCGCGGCCCGGCGCGCTCACCTCCCTCGCTTTCTCTCTCCTGCTTGGCGCTCTCCACGCACCCGGGCTCCGCAACACCTCCTGCTGCGCGGGAGCCCGCCTGGCTCCTCGCGCCTCCACTGAATTGGCGGCTGTGCGGCGCGCCCAGCAGTGGAGGGGGTTGATAGAGAGGGAGGGAGGCGGCCCCAGCCACTGTCCCCTCCCCACCCGGGTGCTGGCTGACAGTCTTCCCTGCGCGCTCCCAGGAACAATCTGGGCTGAGCACCCCGGGGAACCAGGATCCTTGATGGGGTGTGGCAGAGTGAGGGGACCTTGGGTCTTTACGGTCACCCTTCCTGGGGCGGCTGCTCCAACTTCTCTCGCCCCCAAGAAGGCAGCTGCTCCCAGTTGCCTCCAGCTCACTCAGGGACTTGGGAAGGCGGGGAAGGAGGTGGCCTCCCGCTGGCATGGCTGGGTCTCTGCAGAGCTGGTTCAACCCCCTTCCTCCTGGGTGCCTGTAGGGCGCCCAAGGTTCAGTGCCTAGGGGTTCTCTAGCCTGGGAGGGACCGGATAAGGGGAAGCAGAGAGCGGGCCCACCATGTAGCTGAGCTCCCTAAGACAATCTGGGTCCTGTGCTGCTGTGGGGTGTGACCAGCCCCTCTGTCCCCTTGCAGCCACCTGGACTGGCAGTCACTGTCAGAGCTGGTGCCCTCCAGGGTTTCAGAGAGTTAGCTCAGGTTTGTGGGTGACACAGCAAGGCAGCTGACCTTGTAGGAAGACTCCAGCAGTGCACTCAGCCCAGCTGAGCTCTCCCTAGGGGACACTGCCCCTGATTTGGACCAAGGGAACACAAGGCCTTTGCATTTCCGTTGTTCTCTCAGGCAGGGGCCTTGGCAAGAGCATCCAGGTTTGCTGCGAACACCAGCTTGCCCCAGGTGCCCACTGGGCCCTCTCCACCCTCCTGTACACCTTCCCCCAACAACTCATTATACTGGATTCTGGGTTATAGTCTCTGCATGGACCGAGCAGTCTGTACCTGCTGGGCTGGACCCAGGAAACCTGGGTGGGCTGTGGGCAATCATAGTCTATTGAGAGAAGGTATGAGGCCCAGACCAGGGACCCAGAGCTGAGTCTCTGAGAAGAGACCCAGATTGGGCCAGCATAGAAATGCTCAAAGTAATGAGAGATGACCAGGTGGCCCATGCTTACCTTCTGCTCCTGGCTGCCTCAGGCTTGCCTGCTCAACCAGAAGCTGATCTTCTCAACAGGGAGTCTTAATACATGAAAAGCAGGCTTTAAACATTTTGTCTTCAAAGGAAATAACTGCGTTTTCTAGAGTCTGGCAGGGACGGGCTGAATTGGGACCTTCAGTATTTGGGCAAGCATCCCTCCTCCGAGGCACAGCCTCCTCATTTGTTGAAGGGAAAGCTAAATCAGTGCTGATGGGTCCCGGGTGGCAGGCAGGTTCTCCTGGGCAGTGCAGGCTGTTGAGTTGATTGCCCATCAACTTTGTAGGTGTGAGGCAATGAAGGCAGGCTTGAAAACCATCCCAGATGAGAGTAGGCTTACTCTCTGATAGATACTATGCACCTGTAAGTGAACAGTGTAGGGAGTGGTAGGACTTACAGGTCCATGCACAATAGGAAGTGTCATTAGACCATACCAGGCCCACACCTCACTACCCCATGGTGCCCTTGGCCTCACCCAAGACCAACCACCAACCATGCCACCTGGCCTCCTCCATCAGGGGACCCAGAGGAGGGCCGCAGCCACTATCCTGCACTGGCCACAGAGTCTGTCCCTTCGGCAGCAGGAGCTGCAACCACCTGGGAGAGGCCATCTCAAAGTCAGTTTGAGCTCATGTTTGGTTTTCTAGCCCTGACCTTTTGGCTAAGCCAACCTTCTTTCCAAAGCTTTCTTTTGCGATAGCGTGGATTAAAAAATCATAAATGGCAACTCAGCACAAATATTATGACAAGGCATTTGCTTAAAACCAGCTAGGAAAATGCCACCTGGAGGGCCTGGCCATGCACAAGGAGGGTGCAGACCCTTGCAGAGGGCCCCCCGTGACCATGTGCTTCCTGTACCCAGCCAGGAAGGCTCTTCCGCAAAACCTGTAATCTCAAATTGTTTGGCTCCTCAGTTCCTGCTTCCCCATCAGGAGCCCTCGGTAAACACCAGGTCAGTGAGCATCTTGCAGGAGGGCCAAGCCTGGGTCCAGCTATACCCATAGGTAACTCAGCCACAATTCTGGTGGCTCAAGTCTCATTCTGATAAACTGAAGCTCTGACTAGCTTATGTTGGGACCAGGAAACCTGATTTGGCTGCGGGGAGTCACCACTGCTCCAGGCTTGGGGATGCTGGCCTGGACCCTGACCCTTCATGTCTGGCAGATCCATTCCCCATGCAGCAAGGACCAAGGACCCCTAATGGGGTCTGTGTTTCCAAATGCAGCTAGAGTACGAGATGGTTTTAGCTTTTCAGGGTTCTCTGTGTGATATGGGCAAGGCTGAATCCCCACCACCACACAGGGTTCTTATCTGTTATCTGTGTGCGACAGTTGAGTTCAAAGAATAACTAAATGAAGGGCTCCTGGAGGAGCACTCCTAAGAGCTGATATCTTTGGTTAGATAACTGACCTCATGTCTCCCCAGCACTGTCCAGATGCAGCTGGCACTCAGTGAATGAGAAGAAACACAACTGAGCTCAGTCAGGAGCAGCACCACCCACTTACCATGTCCAATAGGTTCCAACACTTCTTTCCCCTGACCTCCAGGCCACTGCTGGGCAAGAAGGCTCCTTAATAAGTTTAAAAAGTGGGGCCGGGCGTGGTGGTGCACACCTATAATCCTGGCACTAGGGAGGCAGAGGCAGGCGAATCTCCGTGAGTTCAAGGCCAGCCTGGTCTACATAGTGAGTTCCAGGACAGCTGGGTTACAGGGAGACCCTGTCTTTAAAAAAAAAAAAAAGTCAACAACAACAAAAAGAGTTAACTAAGGGACTGGAGAGACGGCTCAGCAGTTAAGAGCACTTGCTGCTCTTTCAGAAGACTGGGTTTTGGCATCCACGTCAGGCAGCACACAACCACCTGTAACTCCAGCTTGGAACTGGACACCTTCTCTGGCCTCTCTGGCCTCTGCTGGCACCCGTATTCATGTGCGCATTACATTCCCCGCAAAATGCACATAATTAAAAATAAAATAAAAATTTAAATATGTTAAATAAATTCACAGTTATTATATTGCTACATAACAAAACATCCCAAACTCAGAGACTTATCACAGCAAACATTTATTTATTTTGTTTCTTTTTTATTTTTGTAGTACTGGATTGAACCCAGGACCTCACACATGCTAGGTGAGCAGTCTACCATTGAGCTACCTCTCTAGCCCATTTTATTCATTTATCTGTTTATCTTTTTCTCTTTTAAAATTTTTGCTACATTTTAAATTTTTATTTATGTGTATTTGTGTGGGCATTTGTGTGCTATAGGGTGTGTGTGTATGTGTGTGTATGTGTGTATGTGTGTGTATGTGTATGTGTGTATGTGTGTGTGTATATGTGTGTGTATGTGTGTGTGTGTGTGTCAGAGGACAATTTGTGAGTTAGTTCTCTCTTTCTAGCATGTGTAACTCAGGTTGTGTAAATTGGCAGCAAGTGCATTTACTCTCTGGGCTGGAGAGATGGCTCAGCCGTAAAAGCATTGGCTGCTCTTGCAAAGAACCAAGGTTTGGTTCCCAGCACCCACACGGTGGCTAACAACCACCTGTAACTCCAGTTCCAGGGGATCCGATGCCCTTTTCTGACCTCCACAGGCATTGTGTGACATGGTTGCACGTATATACATGCAGGCAATATACTCATATACATAAAATAAAAAGAATATTTAAGATTTTTATTGAGACAAAGTCTAAGTTGCCTTTATGTTTTATTTTTGAGAAAGGGTCTCACAAAGTTGCTGAGGCTAGCCTTGAACTTCAGATCCTCCCTCTCATTGTCCCAAGTGCTGGCATTGCTGGTGTGTGCCGCCATACCTGCCCATGTTTATCAGCATTATTTGGTATCCTATAGGGTTGCAGGTTGGCAGGGGTGTGACTATTGAGACATCAAGGATAGGCAGTGTGGATTCTCCAATGTGTCAAGCTGCATATTTCATCTTGAAGCACAGAAACTACATGTGTTCCAAGGCCAGCTGCCTTCCAAAGAGGAATCTTAAAAATAGAGTAACATGTGCCAGTGGTGGGGAGGGGAGCTCCTTCCTTTCCCCAGGACCTGCCTGTGTTCATGGCTTGTCTGGGGCTGCTAACAGATCCCCAAGGTTCAGCTCCAGGCCTGTAGGAGTGACTTTTCGGGCAAAAGACTTTTATTTAACGTTGTAACCAAAAAGTTAATCTTACATTTTGAGATCATTTAACAAATCTCAGGTTGCTTATAAGGTAAAACAAACTCACTATGCCTTGGGGCTCTTCAACTTAATCACATAGCTTTAATCCCTCACAACCCTTCCTTGATCCAGAACAGTGTGTGTGTGTGTGTGTGTGTGTGTGTGTGCTAAACATAGAACTTTCATCCCTCATGACCCTTCCTTGCCCTTGATCCAGAACAGTGTGTGTGTGTGTGTGTGTGTGTGTGTGTGTGTGTGTGTGTGTTGTGAATATCAAGAGATTGGCAAGCAGTTGAATGTTCCTTGGAAGCAATGAGAAGAGTTACTCCATTTGTGTTATAAACAGTATGTGGAATTAGATTGATAACATCTGTTTGTACTTGTGTGTGCTGTTCTAGGTCAGTAGGGGTCAGAAAGGGCAAATTCTCTGATACAACAAATTCTTTTACTTTTTCCTTACCTATTTCATGTTGGATATACTGTTTCAATAGAAAGAGGAAGGCCTTTGTTCCAGAGCAGAGTTCCAGGAGAACTCTGAAAGAACAGGTCCTCAGAGCAGTTTGGATTCCATTTTTGGTTAGAATGGATGCTAAGTGTCAGGTGGTCAGCAGCACACAGCCACACAGGCCCATCAAGCCTCAAATGGTCATTCTTGTCCTTTGTATCCCCAGATCACCCTTGGCATCTCTCTGGAGTCACAAGCTGTGTTCTGGTGGAAAAACCAGAAAGAAAGTAGAGCAGCTGCCACAAATGCACAGTGTGACTGCCAGGGAGATGCCTCCACAGGGCCATAGGACATAGAAGGTTTCTGGGGGGTCGCAGGATGGGGGTAGGCCCGGAGTCCTAGCTCCAACTTGCCCTACAATGGGCTCTGACAAGGTAGATAAGCAAACTAAACCTCACCTGGTTTCCTCATGTGTACGGTTCAGATGGTACCGTCCCTTATGCTGGTGACTCCTCAAATAGCACAGAAAGCCATTCTCAGAGAATGTCAGTTTCCACCAAATACTGACCCATCTGAATACAGGCCAGCAAAAGAGGCCAGATGGGCAGAAAAGGCCACATCCTCTTCCTCTTCCCCAGGGGACTTGTTCCCAGGATGCTGCTCTGACTGAAATGCACATTTGCCTGAAGATACCCCCTCCCTCGGTATCTGAAGTCCTCTTGGAATTGTCAGGTGGGCAGGGGAGGGCAGGATGACCACTTCATCCTGGTTTTAAAGCTGGAGTCTAGAGACCTGGGAACTAGGGTCCTCTCAGGCAGACAGGGCTCTAGCTTGGGAGTCGGGGAAGGCAGACCCAAGGTACTGGTACCTCCCCACAGACCCCACAGTTTGCTACTTGGTCTCCCCTTTTCCTACTCTCCTGCTGTCACTTGATCCCTGGTATTTCCACTAGGACAGTCCTCAGCTCTCCTTCCACCCAGAGTCACCCAGAGATCCTTCACCTCATCTGGTTTAAATACCCAGAACCGGGGGCTGGAGAGATATCTTAGCTGTTAAGAGCACTGGCTACTCTTGCAGAAGACCCAGGTGTGGTTCCCAGCACATGCATGGCAGCTAACAACAGTCCCTAATTCCAGTTCCAGGGGATCCAATGCCCTCTTCTGGCCTCTGTGGGTATTACATGCATGTGGTACACTTACACACATGCAGGCAAAACATTCATACACATAAAAAAATAATAATAAAATAAAGCCACCCAGAACCTTCTAGTCCAAACCCAACAAGACTTAGATGGCACTCACTGTTCTGAATTGGGCCCATTAAAATCATTCTTGCTCTGTTCTGTTTGTGGTCTGACTCACACATCACCAAACACTTGGCAGTACACATGTCCTAAGAGTTGCCTAGAACCAGCAAGGGGTACCTGCCCTTCCCCACTCCTGGTCAGGGTTTCACTCAAGATAGCACTTGAGGCTGATTGCTGACTTCCTGACTTCTCATGCCCTGGGAGCCATCTGCACTGAGGTGTCTCCGTAGAACCCAGGCAGGAGACCAGTGGATGTGCCTAGTGGACCTGTGCTCCTTCTGCCCAGTGTCCTGCCCCCCGCCCCTGGCTTTCCTGTGAACTGCCTGCGTACAAACATATATACTCTGTGCTGGGCCCCCAGCCTAGGAGTGTTGGGTCTTGGTTGGCAGGAACAGGCTTATTCAGGCCCTCGGCCCTCTGCCCCTACCAGAACCGCTGCTTTGCTTCCTGTCCTCAGGGCTGGGCACTGGCTCTTCAGAGAACAATGCCCAGAGTGGAGAGGGAGGAGCATTCCTTGCCCATGGTAGAGCCTTAAGTTCTTTTGTTTGTTTTGATTTTAGACAGAGTCTTACTTTATGACCCAGGCTGCCCTCAAACTTACTATGTAGCCCAGGCTGGCCTTGAACTCATGGCAATCCTCCTGCCTCAGGTTTTCAGGTGCTAGGATTGTAGGCATAAGCCACCATATCCAGCTTCCTTTCTAATTTTCTTTCCTACTGGGCTACAGGGAGCTTTTCTCTTTGACTGGAGCCCAGGAACTCTTACCTGCCTACGGCTGGGCTGCCTCCTAAGCACTGAGCAAGTCTGTTCTCCTGGCCAGGCAGAGGGCTCAGAACCTGGATCTGACCAGTGGTTTCAATCTTGGCTTCGTTACCTCTACTGAGTAAACCTAATGCCCTGAGCCTCGGTTTCCTCGTCTACAGGGTGGGGGTGCTAACTGTGCCAGTGTTCATGGAGTTAACCCCATTAGCTGGGACATGCTAGAGATGTCTGGAAGCCCTGTGGGTATAACAGGTTCATTATTCACATGCAGGGCCAAGGAGGTTGAGGTGGCTGCTCTCTAACTGCCTTAGCATAGAAGCTCATCCTGGACTGTCCAGAGGAACCAAGACAAACAAGCAAAAGAAGAGGGAGGAGGTTCTACGTGGGGGAGAGTGAAACAGACAGGAGGAAGGCAGCCGAGGGCCCCACTAGCCACCGCGGGAGCCACTGGCACTTTCAGAGGAAGCCAGCCCCAATGACACCTTGGTTCTAGTCCAGGAAGACTGCAGACTGATTGCAGAATGGCAAGGTGGCAGGTGCATCTGTGGGAGTTTGCTGAAAAGGAGTAGGAAACAGACGCTGCTGTGAAGTGCTGAGCACAGTGCTCTTGCCCAGTAAGCACCCAGCACATTCTATGGTCAGAATGAGCCTCCTAAATAAGCTTCAAAGCTGGGTACAGTGCATGCAGGAGACTGAGGCTGGGGACCATGAGTTCAAGGCCTGCCTGGACTACAGAGAGAGACTGGGTCTCAAAACAACACAAAACAAAACAAAAGGAGTTTTGATGGCTAGAGTGGGCTTTGCCCTTAGCTGTACACACAGTGCACTGACTTCACTGGGCCCCACATCTCAGGCACCTCTGCTTAGTGGATGAGTGGGATGAGTGGGAGCCCCAGCAGGATAGGGTGCAAGGAGACAACTCAGAGTTAGAGCCATTGGCTAGAGCATGGAATGGAGTGGACTAACTCGGGGTATGTGCTTGGGGAAGGGTGTAATGGATGAGAGGCTGTGGCTAGGGAACGTGTGATTGGGAACGGGCTGGGGCTGGGATGAGCACGGTTGGGGAAGGGCACGGCTGGAGTAGGCTAAGGATAGAAAGGATGCTCCTAAAGGGGGTCCTATTCTGGATGCATGGAGAGCCCAATGAGCCCTGAGTCCCCCTCATTCTGTCCTTGGCTGTGCTGCAAAAGCCTGGGTGAATGAATGGATGAACGACCAGTCGGGGCTCAGGGCCCACCTGGCTCTGGCCTCTGCCGATCCTGGTGGGCAGGTCCCTCCTGCTCCACTTTCCCAGAAGAAAGCCCCAGGATGGGCGGGTGCAGGAAGGAGTTCCTCGTCAGCTTTAGGCCAGGGGCCAGTTCTGCCACGGACAGGGACTGAGGGAGCAAATGTCCAGGTGGCAGCAGCTGTTGGGCACCTGGAGGCGGATACGGAAGTGACTGGGTTGACAGATGATTCATGGTCCCTTCCCAACTGGGCTCAGAGTCAGGACCAGAACAAGCTTCTGAGCCTCCCTATCCCGCAGTCTCTGCCAGGCCTGGCATGCTCTTAGGGCTTCGCACTGTCCAACCACTGCCCATTAGTTCAGCACTATCTGGTGTGGTCAGTGTCAAGTGACAGATGGCCTGGAGAGTGAGAGAAGTCTTTCCACCAGGAGCATCAAGTGGACAGGTGTCCAGGGGGCAAAGAAAGGGGTGTGTTGGGGGTCAGCTGAGATGACCGTCTAGGAAGAGCTGAAGTAGGCATGTGGGCGAAGACCGGAGAGGGAAAAGGGAGGCTGTGCAAGGACTCAGCTGGGAGAGCATGTGAGGACGGGCAGGGTGGGGAGGCTGAGCCCTGCCCCCTAGCTTTGCACTGTGGCTCTTCCCAGGGCTTCTTGGAAAAGGCTGAGTTCCAGCCTGCCCTGCACTGCCCACCAGGTGGGGTCAGGGTAGGACCTTATGTGGGACTCTGACCCTTGGGTAGGGAAGAAAAGGTATGGGCCTCATCACTATACCCACCCTGCCTCCAGGGGGAGCTTTCCTGATGTGCTGACTAGAGGGGCCGTTAAGAGTGACGTTGCTGACACTCCACGCAGACTCTCCCTCTCCTGGTCATGCTGGAAGGGGCACTGGCACTGAGCTGCAGGGAACAGGCATTTTCAAGGCTTGCATCGAGGGAGAATACAATACACAACAGCCCATCCAACACAGGGACAGAAAGTTCCATCTGATCGCTCTGTAGAGTATGAGTGGCTGTCTCCCCTCTCCCTGGGAGGCACAGCCTCCTGGGCATCCTTGGGGCGGAGTCTGCACCAGCAGGTCCCCAGAAATCCCAAGCTCCTTTCTCTGCCACCAGGAGTTTGAATTGCTTAGAAATATTTAAATGGGGGAAAAAAAGCTCTCTCATTTTCTAGTGAATTCCTGCAAGTTCCAAAAATAAAATCTTGAATGAGTTCCTCCTTTGTCCTTGTCTTAGCGCTCTGAGCCTATTCAAGGCTCTGTCTTTGACAGTTTACTGTGACAGCCCTGGGGGTTGGAGGGTCTGAGGGCAGGGGATCTGCTGGCACAGGTGCTCTGCCTATCCAGGCGATCACAGAGGGCCTGCAGCAGGCTGGACCAGTCAGTAGGGTTTAAGCCAATTCACACAGCAAGTCAGGCCTCTTCTCAGTGACTGCCAGGGCTGAGCCCATGTGGGGTCAGTGGGGTCCATACATACGCTGTCCCCTTCACCCCAGCTCAGCAGCATACTCCCATCTCCAGCATGCTACCTCAGTTCTGGCCCAGGGTGTGTGGGAAGGGGTGCACCCCCAGGCAGACCCTCTCTGGCTCCCACAGGTTACATTTGTTTGTAGTGGCAATTGTATAAAGGAAGATGCCTCCGGAGCCAGAGTAAAGGGGCCTGCCTTACTCAGCCCATACAGGCGGTCATCACACAGGCTAGAGGCTGCGTGGCTTATAAATGCCAGAAATTAATTTCTCATGGGTCTCTAGAGGCTACAAGTCCAAGGCCAGGGCAGAGCCCACATCTGATGAAGGCCACTTCTTCACAGATGGAACCTCTCACTAAGTCCTCACCTGTAGGAGGGGCGAGGGGCTTTATGAGTGTATGTACGAGAACACTGATCCCTGGCATGAGGGCCAGCACCAAGCCCTCATAGCTTAATCACCCCTGAAAAGCACACTGTCCTAAAGCCACTTCCTTAGGGCTCCAACAAATTGGAGGGACACACATTCAGTTCACTGTGGAGACCTCTCTGATTCTCCACCACATGTCTTTCTGGGACCCCTTTCTTCCCCTAGAACCCTTATCCCCCGGAAATCCCTAGGTCCTTAAGACTCTTGCTCCCTGCCCTGGGACCATCCCTGAGGTGAAATGAGGCCTCAGCTTCCTGCACCTGGCTTGGAGCCCTGTCCCTGTCCAGTTGATCTGCTGAGCTCTTTGGTCAGATAAGCCCTTATTTTTTATTTTTTAAAAATATTTTATTTAGGGGCTGGAGAGATGGCTCAGCAGTTAAGAGCACTGGCTGCTCTTGTGGAGGACCTGGGTTTGATTCCCAGCACCCACATGGCATCTAACAACCATCCCTAGCTCCAGTTTCAGGGGATCCAATGCCATCTTCTGACCTCTGCAAACACTGCACAACACAGGTGCACCTACCTACATCCAGGCAATACACTCATTAAACACCCAAAAGGAAAGTATAACCAAAGATTAAAGGGGCCAATATAATTTCTTAAGAGTCCATATGCATAGCTAAAGGTTATATAACAAGAAACAATGCCAGATAGGAGATACCTTCTTTTGAGTTGTGGGTCAGGGTGGCCCAAGAGACTCTCAGATAGTAACCCAGCATAGAACTGGGAAAATGAACACCAGGCCCCAATCTTATCTAAAGGAATATTGACAACTGATGGCTGCTAGATGAGGAACAGCTGATCTTCCTAAAACAAACACCTCTAGATAGGCTGAATAGAGTCACTGGTTGGGCAAGCACTGGGGAATGGCTGGGGGTGCTGACAACACAGTGGACAGTAGCAGGGATGACAGAGTATAAAGGCTCTAGTGGGGGAGGGGGAGGCTATGAGAGAGTGCCATCTGGGGAGTGGGTATACAGATGAATAAGAGTGTTTGGGATGTTCTGTGTGATATACACACAAAAAAATCAACAAATTAAAAAAATGAGTTATATTTGAGGAGGAAGCATAAAAATTTACACCATGTTAATTAGTAGAGGCAAAAAACATTAACATTGAAATCTACCTGATGACTTTATATCCATACACAGGTGCCAAGGATCCAAGAGCAACCGACCATGACTAGTAATAATCAGATACATACAGATTAGAGATGCGTGCACCAACATCTAAGTGTTAGTAGCAAAAACAATGAGTCTTTCTGTAAGAAACAGTATATTTTAAAATGAAATGGAGATCTTTTTTAAAGGTTAAAAACTTACTTTTATGTCTTACAGGGTTTATACTGAATTCAATACTGTATAACTGTGAACCTAAAAATTTACAACCAATTTTGAAAGAGATGCATCTTTGCTCTGG
>NW_008346900.1:1963531-1986021 GCF_000622305.1 Nannospalax galili | reverse complement strand
ATGTAGACCAGGCTGGCCTTGAACTCACAGAGATCCACTTGCCTCTGCCTCCCAAGTGCTGGGACTACAGGCGTGCACCACCACGCCTGGCAAATAAAAATATTTTTTAAAAAATTTATTTATTAAGCCGGGCGTGGTGGCCCATGCCTTTAATCTCAGCACTCAAGAGGCAGAAGCAGGCGGATCTCTGTGAGTTCAAGGTCAGCCTGGCCTACATAGTGAGTTCCAGGCCAGCTGAGGTTACAGGGAGACCCTGTCTCAAAAAGACCAAAACAATTTTTTATTTATGATTTTAATTTTATGTGCATGAGTGTACTGTCTGCATGCATATAAGTGCACCTGTGTCATGCGATGCCTGAGGAGTTCAGACGAGGGTGTAGGATTCCTCTAGAACCAGAGTTATGGACGGTTGTGAGCCGCTATGTGGGTGCTGGGAATTGAACCTGGGTCCTCTGCAAGAGCAGCCAGTGCTCTTAACCGCTGAGTCATCTTTCCAGCCCCAAATCCTTATTTTCTCAAGATGGTTTGACTTGGGTTTTGGTCACTTGCCTCCAAAGTCCCAAGACACCACCATCTGTGAACTGACAGGATGCTGCTGTCATGTAGTCGCCTTCTACAGAATGGAGATGTTTAGAGGTCTCAGGACAGCGAGGAAAGGGGACCTCAGTCTGCTCTCAGGGGAAACTGAGTCTCTTTAAGGACAGACAGCCTGGTAGAGTGGGATAGCGATGGCTGAGCGGGGCTTTCCCTGCCAGGCGGTAACTTGGTGACACAGTACTTGCCTGGCATGCCGGAGCCCTGGTTTCATTCCCTGGACTGGACAAAAAAAAAGGAAATAAACAACAAAGGTGCCAGATATTTATCCTTGGCACAGCAGTTTGTTGATGGCAGTCCAGAGGACACTGGCTCCTGAAGGCGGGCTTCTCCCGCCGTTAGGAATGCACACTGGGATTCCTGCCGGCCCAGCCTGGCCTAAGCACTGCTCAGGGGCAGGAGTGTCTGATTTTGCATGTTTTCTTTTCAGAGGATGAATTATGTTGAGTTAACATGGATAATTGAGTGTAAAACTTTCCCTAAAAATAACACACAGGTGCTAAGCCCTGCAGGCTGCCTCTTCCTGTGCCTTCCAGAGGAAGAAAAGGAAGGACCCTAACCACTGGCCGCTTTGATTCTTCTTCGTCCCTTCCTCTCCACCCCAACCACTGCAGAGGCTGGGAATGTGGGTGCAGCCTTTGTTCTACGTGGCCCGTGATGTGGACCCTGAACTGTGTACATTTTAGGTAGTAGATTCTGCATGTTACTTAAACTAGGATCATCTTTATGGCCCACAGACAACAGTCACGATGGTCACTTGTTAAAAAGCCAGGACCCTTAGGGGCAAATCATACAGGTTCTGTCTTCACATACCTGGAAGAGAGGTTTTACTCATTCACTGTAACCATGAACAGGTCATGGAGGCTCGAGGAGCAGCACTCAGGAGTGGCTGGACACAACCGTGTCTCCTCTGCCAGTGGAGTCCGGACAGCACTGATTTCTCCCAAGTAACTACAAACCTAGGTTTCCAGAACTTACGAGGGTCAGTCATGGTGACAGGAGTGACCACCTGCACTGTTGACTATGGTCTTCAACTCCCTCTGAGGTAGGGCTGATGCCATGTGGCCCACCACGAACCCCATGGTTAACAGAGACCACCCAGTGTTCATCATGGCCCAACACTCCAGGCAAACCAGGACTGGCCCATCAGGCAGGACACTGGGGAGGCTTTCAGTCACCTCGCAGGAGCCTGTCCCAGCCTGTTCTTTTTCTAGGAAGGGTGGGTCCTGTGTGGCAGTGCCATACAGCCGGGTCCATATCTCTCTGCCAGGAAAGCCAGGCCACTTGGGTTTACTGGAGCCTAGTTGGCTGGTTTACCAGTCTTCTCACCAATTCTGCTAGCATGGATGGCACTGGAGTGACTGCATGATTGAGGACTGAGGAGGCAGAATCCTCCCCTCACACAGAAGCTGGGAAGAGCCACGGTGTTAACAGAGGGAGTCTTCTAATCAAGGGACAGGTGGCTACCTGAGAAGCCCTACACAACTGCATGCCACACGTTCATGTTACTTGTTTGCTTGCTACCGTGTCATGTCCCATGTTCATGTTGCTCATTTGTGTGTTTGTGTCACCAAGTTTCTGTGTTGAGACCACCTGCCAGTGTCCTCACAACTTTTCCCCTGACATGGGACAAGACTTGGAGGGGCAGATACTGCTCGCCCATGACTACGTAGCGCCTGGAAATCTCTGCCCTGACAGCAGCCAGTACAGAAACTGGGGCTGAACCAGGGCTCTGGGCTCTGTCACCCATGCTGCCACCCGTGACCAGCGCCTCGGGCACAGAGTCTGGCCCTCTACACCTCGGTCTCCTCGTGCAGTGGAGGGATCCAGCAGGCTCTTTTACATGTGGGCAGGCAAGGATGCACCAGGCCATGAATGTTGTAAGCAAAAGTTGTGAGAAAGGCTTGCAAAGCAATAGCCAACCGTGTAGCTCCAAGTAAGCAAACCTGCAGTTTAACAAGACTTCGGAAACTTTGCGTGGAAATGGTTGTTTCCAGAAATAAACAGGAAATAGATGTTTCCTGTCAAAACAGACCCTTGGGGAACCACATACTTATTTCTCTGATTCTTCCTAGGGGTCCCTTGGGGAGCAGCCTTCAGAGCCACAGGGTTACACCTGCCACCATCAGCAAGTCACTTAACACATCTCAGTGTGCTTTGGTATGCCCAGACTTGCCCAGTGCCTCCGTCTTCAGATACGGCCCAGGCTGCAGAGTGGAGCAACCAGCACTCGGGCTGGGGGTTTGCAGTGTCTGTCATGCTCTTATCTCTGAAAGTAATGAGCCGCCTCTAGGGTCATAGCTGTGATCCTATCTCTGCCTGTCATTGATTAACACACAGACACTCACCCTTGTCCTGACCCAGAGACAGGCTCAGCAACAGCAGCAGCACTTGGCAAACTGGTCACGCTTTCTGCCTCTTTGACTCCTCCAGCGCCTGACTGCAGCAAGGCTCTCCACCTTGAGGGGTTTTGTGCCTGCTGGCCCACACTAGTAATCCAGGACACCCATATATTATGGTTTGCACGTGAAATGTGTGTCCCCCACACCCCCTTCAGCTCATGTGTTTTCAATGCATCGTCCCTAGCCACTTTGGGCAATTGTGGAACCTTTAGGATGCAGAGCCTTGCTGGAGGGAATGGATTGCTAGCTGGGAGGGGTTTGAGGGTTCAAGCTTCCAGCCCAAGTTCAGAGCCACATGACAAGCAGCTGCCACATGCTCAGCCACCATGAACTCTGCACGCCTTCCCAACTGAAATGGGCTGCACGCTCTCAAACTGTGAACCAAAAATATTCTATCACAGCGATACATCATGGTACGAGGACACAGTGAGACACCTGCATTTGTCTCTGGCCACAGTCCCTAGCAAAGAACTCCCAAATCCCTTAAACTTCCTGAGCAACGCAGGTGCCAGGTAAGCCTTTGGGTTTGGTCCTTGAACTTTGGCCCCAGTTTCTCACACGGATCCCCAACCTTTATGACTTCCTGGGTAACAGGAGCATCTTTGATCCTGATGAGGTGACTCTTAGTGGGTAGCTCAGTCTCCGTGGGTTGGGGCCATTGCCAGGGTCACAACTTTATGACTAGACAGAACAGCATCAGCCAAAAATGTGCCTGATATGCTAATGACCCATAAAACGGGCGCGAGGCAATACCTCTCCGCCCTTTAACTTCGTTCTAGTTTTGGCCCACTTTCAAACTTGAAAATGTTTCTCTCCTTTAATCAACTAGCTCCTTTTCTGTTACTACTCGTGTCTCTGTCCAAATCTTTTTTCCAGGACACAAAAACATGGGAGTATCAGCAGGTGCTCTCTGGCCTCAAATCCATGCCTGTCATAGGAGATCCCTCAAACCTTGGGCCACATATGATGGAAGGCTTTCCTCCAGCCTTGCAGGGTGCTGGCTTTGGAGGTCAGTAATCATTTTTTTTAAATATTTTATTAATTTTATGTGTATGAGTGTATTGCCTGCATGTATGTGAGTGCACCCGTGTCGTGCAATGCCACGAAGGTCAGAAGAGGGCTTTGGATTGCCCTGGAACTGCCTGCCCCTCACAGGCTCAGGGATTGTGGGGACATCTCTGGGGGCCCGACTAGTACAGTGCCAGAAGCTGAAGCCAAGACCGTCACAGGACTGTCCACCACAGCCACCCGCTCTGCCTGGGCACTGACTGAAGTCAGCTGGAATCTGCACCTCTGGACTGACCATACTCCATGACAAACTGTTGTGGGAGGGGTACCTTTAAACCAGACAAGTTGGGACTGGAGAGATGGCTTAGTGGTTAAGAGCACTGACTCCTCTTGCAGAGGACCCAGATTCGATTCCCAGCACCTACATGGTGGCTAACAACCATCTGTAACCCCAGTTCCAGGGGAATTTGATGCCCTCTTCTGACCTCCATGGGCATTGCATGACTCGGGTACACTTACATACATGCTGGCAATACAATGATATACATAAAAATTAGAATATTTTTAAATGGGACAGGCTCTGAGCTGAAGTTTGTACTCCAGATCTCACTGGGGTCAGGCAGAGGTAAGACTTCCCCTGCATCCACACCCCTGCTGGCCGTTGCCCAGCCCAACCTGTCCTCTCCCCGCTGTTCCTCCTTGGTGCTGACCTTAGTTATTTGGACACAGGCTGTCTGGGGAACCAGGGCTGAGACAGCTCTTGGGAGACACTTTCAGAGCTACCGTGGTGAGAACTGGTGGCCTTGTTGGATGGGTTTAAAACAGAAGCCTAGAGCCAGGCATGGTGGTGCACACCTGTAGTCCCAGCATTGGGAGGCAGAGGCAGGTGGATCTCTGTGAGTTCAAGGCCAGCCTGGTCTACATAGTGGGTTCCAGGACAGCCGGGGCTACAGGGAGACCCTGTCTCAAAAAGACTAAAAAAAAACCAAAAAACCAAAAAAACAAAACAAACAAACCCAAACAGAAGCCTAGTATAGTGACTCACACCTATAACTCCAGCTCTTGAGAGGCTGAGGCAGGAGGATTGTCAGTAGTTCAGGGCCAACCTGGACTATAGTTTAAGATCCAACCAACCAACCATCCATAGAAAGAAGAACCGTAGTCTCAGAGGATCAAGATGGCTCAGGATACAAACTCCAAATATTTAGACCAATGGGGATAGGTCAGTACACATCAGCCAGAATGGGCTTGAAGCAGTAAGGTAGGGTTAAATGTGCTTGACTGAGTCATAGACAGGTCAATCTTGGGACCTAGGAACTGAAAAAGAACACCCCTTGGATTTTTCCAGATCACCCTTTGGATTGTACAAACCCCTTCCGACAAATCCAACCACAGCTGGAAAGTAAAACCTGGGGTGGGCTCCCCTAGACACACACATGCGCACTAAGAGAAAGATTGTCCTGGTGGCCTTTGTGATATCACAAACCATTTAAGGACTAATGCATACGGACTGCCTCTCATGCACATGAGTGTATCAAAGATGATCATGGGAAGGTGCATGCTTCATAAACATGAGATATGACTTGGGATGTCAATCAGTTACGTCAGCCAAAGAAAGGTCCCACCCATTCATGGACTCACTCTTCCCTTATGGAATCAAAGCCCCTGAACCCAGAAATGAGCTCTTGAGCCCCCTGCCTGGAGCCCACTCCTGCCCTGTGAAGTGTACTTTCTGATTTCACTTTTGATCAATCTCTGCCTTTGCTACTGCTTTTCTGTGTCTTGCTCAACTCTTTGTTCAAGACATAAAGAACCTGGGCATAGCATCACGGAAAATGCCCCTCCAGTAACAGGCTCAGAGGAGTCTCCGGCAGAGCTGTTGAGAGCTCTTCATGTCATGACGAATGCCCCCTGACTGGGTGACTGAAGCCAGCAGGAGCTTCTTCACGGTGTCTGCCCATCTATCCGTCTGTCAAGCTACAAATGCAGGGAGTGTAAGAAGCTGCTTCCAGTGCCCAGGGGCAAGGTAGACACACCTTGGTTCCAGTCCTGGGAAGTCCCCTTACCCTGTAGCAGGGGCCTCTCCTAAAAGCTAGGGGTTGTCAGACTTCATTGCCCCCTCCATCCCTGTGGGGAGCAGCAGATGCTGGCACAGGGTGCTGGCTGCCTGTTTCCCTCAGAAATCTCTCTGAACACACCCGAATGGTTCTGCACCTCACAACTCTGCAATCTGGTTCTTAAAAATATCACCGTGAAGGGAAAAAGGAACATTAGTTTGCGTAAGAAAAATGTGTTCCCAAATAAAAGAGCAGTTAAAACAAAATCAGGACTTGCTTGAGAGATTCAAACACCATTATCATCACAATGGTGGGAAACACACCCCCCTGCACCCCCCACCCCCCACAGCCCCGTTTGCATGCACACATTCAACATGATGTTTTAAGTGTACATCCATTTATAATGAACTCAATGACAAAGAGAAGCGATGAGTTACTCTGTTCTTCCTTTACAAAAGCCATGCACAAAGCCTTAAGTTCAATTTCCAGTGTGTGTACACATCACACACACAAAAGAGAGAGGGGGAGGGGGAGGAATGGAGGGAGGAAGAGGCTCTAGGCTGCTGGACATTACAGACTGTTCTTTAAAATTTATTTTATCTATTGTGTGTGTGTGTGTGTGTGTGTATGTGTGTGCGCGCATGCACATGCTGCAGCATGTATGTGTGAAGGTCAGAGGACACCTTTTGGGAATCAGTTCTCGGTCCTTTCCCTATGTGGGTTCCAGGGATTGAACTCAGATGGTTAGGCTTGGCAGCAAGCATCTTTACCCTCTAAGCCATCTTGGTGGCTCACAATGACTAATCAGTCTTTCTGGAATCTCAGTCTGGTTCCATCATCTCTTTCTAGATGCCACTTTTGTTTAGCACCTTACCCTCAAGGAGCAGTCAAGCTAATCCTTTGTCAACCTTCACCACAGGCCATAAGCTCTGTTCTGCTGGGGACCGCTGTGCTCAGATCAGAAGGGGGTGTCTGTTCGTTTTGAGACCTGCCCTACTCCTTCTATGGGGTCCCAAGGTCTCCATTCCTGAGCTCCTGTCCTGCAGGGCTTGGAGTAGACTGGCACTTTCCTCCTTTCCTCCAAGGCCTCTGGGGTAGTCCAGATTCACAGGCACAGTACAAGACAGACATGTGAAATCCTTCTGCTGTGCTTGCTAGATGGACAGTTCACCCTCACTGGTTGACAAGTAGATTCTAGTAGCCCAGGGTGCTGGGGTGGTACAAGAGGCCTGGAGCTTTGATAAGCCCCAAGTCCTGTGGCGCCTACGGCCTGCCCTGCTCCCATGTTTCCTCAAGCTGGTCTGGCTCTGGTTCCCCTGGCTCCCACCAGACATGGTGGCTGTGTGCATAGATGGGCACTGTGGTGATGCCTGAGACTTCTAGCATGTGAATGACAGCAGGAGCAGCGGGAGGAGCCCGTGGTCTGTGCTCCTTGATGAGCTGGGGAAGTGTCATGCATGCATGGCTCCCCTTCCAGGAATTCCAGGGCCTGATGATTGAGATATTTGTTCCTGAGCAGCTTCGGGTGGGTGGGAGCCGAGTGGGGGTGATTCACTTCTTCCTGGGGTGCCCTCCTTCAGCTTACCAACAGCGGGCCACCACTTGCACAAGCGTGTTTCTTAAGAAGTTTGGGGACTGCACTAATTAACTTTTCTTATTTCTGTCACCAAACATCTGACAGGAAGAACTTAAAGGAGGAAGGGTTTATTTGGGTTCATAGTTCAGGGGATACAGTCTACCAAGATGGCAGGGACCAGTCTCCCCATGCCAACCACCAGGGAGCAAAGATGAGACCAGGAGGGCAGAGCTAGAGTCCTCAGGGCCTGCCACTAGTGGCCTATGTCTGCTGGACCCTACTAGCCAAAGGTTCCACAACTTCCCCAGGCAGCACCACCATCAGAGACCAAGCACTCAAGCATGTGAGCCTGCAGACCTGCTGCAGCTGGAGCATTCCTGCTTTGTCTCCTGGTCCTGTCCACATGTTCCTACTGAACAGTCCTGAGGCCAGAGTACAGGTATTTACAAGTGATGACTTAGAATTGAAACCCCTGGAGGGATGCAGGAGGGTCCAAGACTCAGAAAGTAATCAAAGCTTAGAACACTCAGGAAGCTCCTGAAATTTGACTCATAAGGCCCCTCCTCCAGTTCACATAAGCTGTAGCTATTGCTCCTGAGAGGAGCCCCTTGGAAAGGGCAGAGCTGTCTGCAAGTTGTCTAAGCAAATTCTGGGGACGCAGCTTTTAGGAGTGGTCACCGGTGGTTTGAATGAGAAATGCTCCCCCCATAGGGTCAGGTGTTTGAACACTTGGTTCCCAGTTGGTGGTGCTGTTTGTGGAAGTTACAGAACTTTAAGAAGGTGCAGCCTTGCTGGAGGAAGTAGGGGGGGTGCTTTGAGGATGTAGAGCCCCATTACTCCTTTGTTGTTTCTACTTCTGTTTGTGGTTGACCATGTGACCTCTTAGCTTCCTGCTCCAGCCTCTACTGCCATGCCTTCCAGCATTTCAAACTCCCCCTCTGGAACTCAAGCCCTGTAAATCATTTTTGGTCATGGTGTGTTATCATAGCAACAAAAAGTAGGTAACACAGTCACCCATCGTCGGTGGGCTTTTTGGTGATAGTTGCCTTTGAATCACACATTCTCCTGTAAGTAACCCCAATACACTCACTGGTTGGCTAAGCTCAATGGGTGGAATTGTTTCTTTAGTCTGTCCTCCATGCCCTGTCTGGGGTGAACAGACATTTGTTCATGTCTCTCCAGGAAAACTCACACAACAGCAGGTCCTTCTCAGTCTGGGATCTGTGGGGCTTGGTCCTCCCCGAAAGCTTGGCAGCTCAGGATCCAGCCTCAGCAGGTACTGCTTCATCAGCGCTGATGGGCATCACTGGGATGCCACCACGAGAGCCTGCTGATCCTCTGAAGAGTCTCGACTTTGTCCATAAAGAGGAAGGGCCACCAGCTGATGAGGGGGCACAGTAAGATTAGCTGTGAGCTGGAAACTACTGGAGGAGGCAGAGGCTCCCAGGGTCCGCTGCAAAGTCAAGAAGACAGTAAAGCAAAACAAGCCGCTTTCTCTGCCACGGATGGTGTGAATCATCCAGTCGTAGAATTGGAAGCCGGTAGGGCGTTGCCTTCTCATCACTAAGGAATCATCTCAGAAGCATCTGCTGCCTCACCGCTGTGTACATGAATGTTAATGTCCCCCACAGACCATCTTGCTGTGAGATAAATGGTAAAGCTGAACGATAAGAAGGAAAGACTGGTTCTTGCCTGGGGCTGTATGCAGTGGCGTGGTTAGGTGAGCGTTTCTGTACCTTTGCTTTCCTGATGGGATTCTAGCCCGCCCTGAGCAGGGAGGGGGCAGGTCACCAGGCTGTGCTGTCTTAAGCTGTTTCCTCCCTGGAGGTGGTTGAGTGACATTGATCCTGGGAATTATGAGACCCCACAGAACCCAGGAGGGATTGTCTGTCTTCCCATGGCCCTAAGACAGACATGGGACAGAGTTAGATATGGGCAGTTCATTGGAATGAGGCCCGGGAAGCACCCCAGGGACAGGGAGGTGAGATGGGGCAGGGAGGGCAGCCCTGGGGAGAGCAGGTCTGTTATCACTTTGGGCACCCAGGAGTAATTTAAGCAGAGACTACCACTGTATTTTGTCATGAATCTATGGAGGGTTCCTACCAGGGCATAGACATAGAGCAGGGACTGGAGCCAAGGGATGCTGGCAAAGGAATGAAGGCATGGAGGTGGTGCGGTCAGGGTAGGCAGGGTCGGGGTGAACAGGGTCAGGAGTGAGTGAAGTGAGAAGTGAGGACCGCACATGCTGATTCAGCCGTCATCCCTGTAGGTCAGGTGCTTCCCTCAGACCCAGTCCCTCCACAGGCAGGCAGGCAGGCAGGCAGGCAGGCAGGCAGGCAGGCAGGCAAGCCTTATTTTCCACTTCTGCAGCTTCCAAGCTCTGGTATCCTCTGGCCAGTGAGGACACAGGCCTTGGGGTGCCAACAGTCAGGATCCCCTCTGCTCATCAAGGTCCCTGTTTTGTGCACATAGTGGCCTTGATTCCTCAGCCTCTATGGGGTTTTAGGCATGGCTATCATCTTCCAGATCATTTTGTGGAGGCTGAGAACACAGAGTGTTTGGGAAGAGTTGGTACCAGGAGGGGGTGAGTGTGGGACAGAGAAAGGTCACTTGGGTGACCAAGGTGCTGGGCACCAGCTCACTTGGTCCTACTGGGACTGGGACCAGACAGGGACCCACCACTCACCCAGCAGAGGAGGTTATGGGATTACTGCCCAGCAATCCTGAGGGTGTCCCCCTGGGTGGCTGGCTTCCTGGGGGCATAAGATGATGAACTCTGCCAGTTCCAGCTTTCACACAAACCCATATACGATGGAGGAAGGAGGGATAGTGAAGGACAGCATGTTGTCCAGGCGACAGGGGCAAGAGGCACCTTAATGAGGAGGGATGACAGAAGGCCTGGTCTGAGTCCCTAAAGCTCCCACTCCATCTGTGTGGGGAAAGACGAGGGCAGAGATCAGAGCTTTGCTGTAACCTTCGCCAAGTGCTGGGATGACCGGGGGTCACCACCGTGGCTTGCTGGATGATTAATTTCAGGAGCTTCTGTGCTGGATCTGGTTCTCCAGACGTCAGCACTGATGTGGGCTCCTGTCCACAGGTACTAATGCAGCTTCTCTGAAGGACATAATGAGTGGTTCACAAAGTTTGGGTCCCTTCCTGCCAGCCAGGCACCCAGCTGGCCTCAAACCCTGAAGCCCCCACCATGCCTGTGGGTTCCATGTGAGTGAGGCACCTCTGTGTGGCCAGGATCATGGTACTGCCCACATAGCAAGCTGTTGCCCACATAGCTGGAGCAGGGCTATGTCAGGGCAGGGGCCACTACTGCCACCTCCTCCCTGGGCCCCTGGGGTCAACCTCCACAAGTTGGAGTCCTGCCTGTGCCAAATCGAAGGTTCAGTACCTTCAACTTTCCTTCGAAGCCAAAGCTGATTCTGTTTCCGCGCAGGAGCCTCCAGTGTCCACCATGAGTACCAGAAACCCAGAAAATAGAACTGATCTCAGTTTGTAGAGACTGAGCTCTGCCTGGGGCCTGGGAGAGCCAGGGGTCAGGGATGAGTGGGGACAGTAGAGAGTGCGGCCAGGGAGAGTGGGGTGAGGGGTGGACAGGATCAGGAGTAATTAGTATTAGGGGTGAGTCAGGGGTGGGCAGTGTCAGGGATGAGCTTGTGTCGGGGTGAGCAGGGATAGGGGTGAGTGGGGACGGGGGGAGTGGACCCAAGGATGATTGGGGACAGGGGTGAGTGGGGTCAGGGATGAGCAGTGCCAGAGGTGAGTAGGGTTAAGGTTTAGTGGGGGTCAAAAGTAAGTGAGGATCAAGGATGAGCAGAGTCAGGAGTGTGCAGGGTCAGGAGAAAGAGGAGTTGGGGACATGTGGTAAGAGGTGTGAGGGTTAGGAGTACACAGGGTCAGGATTGCATGAGGTAGGCTTGCTGGCTATGGCTCACAGGTAGAAACACACTGATAAAACCTAATGCCCAGTGGAGAGGGGAGCAAAGGATCCTGGTGGGGAGGTGTAGGCAGGACAGCAGGGCAAGGCCTCTGGATGTTGCCTCCCCTCGCAGCCCTTCCTGGTTCATGGCAACCACATGGCAAACGTTCCTTCAGTGGAGGGGTGGGGCAGAGATGTGTCCTTTACACCCAGAGGCCTCCTTCCCTTTCCATGCCCCCCGACCAGTGTCTCCTTCCCCACCCCCCTCCTCACCAGTGTCTCCCTGTCTGTCTTCCGAGCAACGCTGTTTTCCTCATTCCAGAGCTCTAGAACATGACGTTCAGTCACAACTGTCACATTAGTGGGGTAATAGACTCCATGCCTCTCCACAGTCGGCTGTTGTCCTTGGCAAACAGAGGGACACGCCTGTCTCAGCTGCGTAGGGAAAAAGGCTCTCAATTTGAGCTGGTGCTTGGAGATAATGCCTTGTGAATAGCTATTTAGCCATCACCTGTCATCCTGGCCGGGAAGCTGGCACAGGGGTGCAGGAGATTTATAGAGACGCCAGCTCGTTTTCCCCAGGAAGTGTCTGTGGGCGGCTCTGCTCTAGGTCAGAGCCAGCTCTAACCAGATGTGAGGACCAAGATCACCCAGCCATTCATTGAGGCTTTGGGTCCAGGAATAGGCCACCCCCAGAAGGAAGAGCTCCCCACCCAGCTCTCTTCCTAATTTCCTAGCTCAGAGGCCTGAGAGAGGCCTTGGGGGCTGGCGAGCTGACAACTGCACCTCAGAGGGGAAAGGAAGGAAGGAAGTAAGTAGAAAAGGGGGGAGTAGGAGGAAGAGGAAGAGAGAAGGGGTAGGGAGAAGGAGGGGAAGAGGAGGAGGGGAAGGCTGTGAGGCCGGGGAGGAAGGAGGGGGGAGGGGAGGGGACGGGAAGAGAGAGGAGGAGAGGAAGGCTGTGAGGCCGGAAAAAGGGGCGGGTGAGAGGGGGTGGGGACAGGGAGGGAGGAGGAGGGACCGAGGAGGAGGGGAGGACGGAGAGCTGTAGAGAACGGGGAAAGGGGAGGAGAAGCGGGGGACCAGGGGACACCGGAGGGGGTAAGGAGGGCCGCCGGAAGGGAGGCGGGTCTCTGACTCCTGGAGGAGAAGATCCTCCCCTGGAACCTGGAGCTAGTGTGAAGGCTGAGCCTCCACCTCTTTCCGGGGAAGGAATCGCACTTCCTCCAGCACAGGCATTTGGAATGCGCGCTCAGGGCGTCCATGTCGGCCCTGGTCAAAATCCAATTAGAGGATAAATATCTGTAAGTCACAAACCGTGTGGTACAGCTTTCTAAACTCTTTTTTCTTCTTAAGAACAAACAAGACAAAACAAGAAAATGACCCTGCCCTCCGCCCCACTGCCCCAGACGGAATGGAAGGGAGCAAAGCCGCGTGCTCTGAGCTGCCCCAGAGTCCTTCTCAGTTGGTGACCCCCCCCCGCCACCCCTCCCCCACGGCCTCCCTCCCTCTGCCAGCCCCCTCCTCTCTCCTCCTCTCACCCCCTGCTCTGACAGGTCCTGGTTTGCATCAACATCATGGATGAGACCAAAGGGCTGTCCACGAGCTACCTGCCGCCATTTGCCCCTCCGGACTCTGCAGGACTATGCCTGCTTTGGGCTGAGCCTTGGGGAGAGTGGGAGATCCACAGCTGTTGCCCTTGTGTTTCCTGGTTGGTCATTAGCTGCAATCCACATTCACCTGGCCTTGGGGTGAGGCTGGGACCTGGGGATAATCAGGCTAATTAGTGATTTCCAGGTGTGGTAATTGCCCAGCAGTTGGACTGCTGCCAGTTAATCACCACGAGGCCCTCAACTGCTCTCCTGGAACTAAATGATGGGGGTGGGCCTCCAGCATGCTCAGGAGATCTGGGTACAGGGTGGGGTTCTGTACAGATCTGGTGTACAGAGTGAGCATCGGCAGACCCAGCTTCAGTGAGAGTCCGGGGGCTTGGGGTCACAGAGACTCTCCCAAAGGGGTGTGGGGGTGGTAGGTCACCCTTAATCTGGTGTGTTCTAGTTTACCTTCAATTGCTATGACAAAACACTCTGACCCATACCAACTTGGGGAGGAAAGGGTTTATTTAGCTTACATCTCCAGGGTCACAGTCCATTTCTTAGGGAGCCCGACATAGGAACTCAGGGCATGAACCTGGAGTCAGGAGCTGAAACACAGGACATGAAGGGGTGCTGCTCACTGGCTTGCCCCCCCTGGTCCATGCTCAGCCTGCTTTCTTATACAACACAGAAGAACCTGCCCAGGGGTGGTGCTGCCACTCCACAATCAAGAAAATGCCCCACAGACATGACCACAGGTCAGTCCAATGGAAACAATTCCCCAGTTGAGGCTCTCTCTACCTCGGTGTGTCAAGTTGACAACTAAAGGGATCCAGCACATGGTGGTAGTGTTGGTCTTCAAGCCTTGGGGACACTCGGACAGTAGATACAGGGTCTGGGGAGACTGAGGTGTCAGGAAGAAGCTGTGTGGCCCTGCGGGCTTTTTCTGGTGCTGTGTGGCCACCCCAGGCTCACTGCTTTCTGAGGCATTTCTTCTCCTGCCAAATGAGGATGAGGATGACTTTGGTTATTTAATAAAATATGCACAGTGAAGCCGAGACTATGGTATCAGCTCTTTTCTGGAAGTGGGGAAACTGAGGCATGAGTAAATTGCCCAGGTACTCCTCTGGAGCCTGTGAGTTCCTGCATTAGAGGATGACAGTGTGCTTAGGAAATGTGGGACCATGTGTGAGGGAGCATATGATGTTGTACTACCGGGGCTGGGACCCATCCTCACCACTACCATAGCACGGTGGTGCCTAGCCAGGGAGAGACAGAGAAAGAGACAGAAAGAGATAAACAGAGACAGAGAGACAAAGAGATAAACAGAGAGAGACAGAGATAAACAGAGACAGAGACAGACAGAGAAAGAGAGACAGATTGAGAGAGAGGCTCACTAGGAAGAAGCACTCAGTCTGGGCTCTTTCCGTAGACGTTCCCAAGAGCCTGTGGTCCAAGGCCATCACAACTTGGAATAAATGATCAAGTTATGAATTAAACAAAACAGAAATGTAATTACCTCGGGAACCAGCTGAGAACAGAATGGATTATCTCTGTAACAGTCATTAAATTGTTATCACATGCACCCATCTAATGTGCTGCTGATTAAAGTCATTTCTGGCACAAATGATCACCCCCCAGGGTCACACTCAGCTCAGCTTTGGTCCCCACTGGGACCTCCTGGGACCCAAAGTCCTTACCTACCTGCTTTGTGCATAGCCTTCAGGAATTATGACCTCCAGCTTCTGCCTATAAAGGGCCACCTAATGGTCTTGGGATGACAAGATGACACCCATTGAGCATGCCATGGCTGGTACGCCTCAGAGCTGTGTGAGGCTGTTAGGGTGGCCAGCCCGTCAGAAGTTCCTATGCGTCCTGGCCACAGGTGGCATTAGTTGATGCCTCCTGGTACCACTTATTATCCAGTAAACACTCATTGAATGCCAACTGTATGCCAGGCACTGTACAAGGTGAAAAAAAAGTTTCCAGCCAGCCTATAGACACATCATGCTATACACACAACAGACACTATGTATTCTTTAGAAGGCGATGGGTACTTTGGAGAAAGTCCAAATGCCCAAGCACAGCCGGGGTGTCCGAAGAATGAGAAGTGAGCTACAATCTGCCCAGAACAATCGCAAATTGAGGAGCTGAGAATTTCCTCGGGAGAAGGTAGAACCACCCATGCAAAGCCCTGGGACAGGTGCCGAGTATGTGTTGCACACACCCCATCTTGTGTATATGTGTATGCATGTGTATATGTGCACATGTGTGTGCATGCCTCTGTGTGTGTATTGGTCAGAGCAGACTAATCCTGAGGGGACTGGGGGTAGCTAGGACAAGCAGCAGGTGATCGCTCCAGACCTGGGGTCACCTTAGCCAGGGATCAGGTGTGACCTGACTGCTTGGACAGTCCCCCTCTGACTGTGGGCAGCTGTGCAGAAGCTGGGTGGTAGACGCTGCAGGTCTTTGACCCACCCCAGCAATCAGCCTATATCCTCACAGATCCTCCGAGTCATGGAAGGGATCAGATAGCCACTCTGCTGGGCTTGTTTTCAGGGCCACCAGACTCACCTGCCTGCCTATGGGGTGGCCTCTACTACCCAGAGGTCCTCACCCGAGCCATGCCTTTGTTCTCCAGGAGGTATCATCGCTCAGAGTGCCTGGGCCCCTGTGATAGTCACCCCCTACCCTCTCAGGTTTCTCCCAGCAGATGGTCTCGAAGGCTGATGCGTGACAGGCTTATCCACAGCAGGACTGGCTGAGTTGCAGAGCTCCTGGCTATGTGCTGTTTTCTTGGCTTGTTTTGATGTTCTGAAGCCTCTAATACTGGCTTGGGTTCCTGGGATTTCTCTGCCTATCATTTCAAATTCTGTTTGTTGTGTCAGTTAAGCATTTATGCCCACTGCTGGCAGGAGGTGTTGATGCCAAAACATCCCATCTTCCAAATTTGCGTAAGGTTACTGTTTCAGTCACAAATTGAGACCTTTCTGTGGCTTCCTCTTTATTTTGGAAACCAGAATACTCTTTATTGCTATAATGAAATAGCCAAGGTAGTTAACTTTATAAAAAGGTTTATTCACTCACAGTCTGGAGGTTCAAAGTCTTGGTGAGGACGCCATGGTGGATGGTAGTCAGGACTGAGAGGAGCATGGCCACTTCCACCACTTCTCCAGGAAGCAGAGACGTGGGTGACACGGTTGTAACAACCCCCTCGGAAGGACCCAGGGGTTGCAAGAGCATGGCCTAACATCCCCAGTGACCCGAGGAGCTCTTATTGCCCAGTAGTCACAACGGGGTCCTTGAGGGATGCTCAGACCACACCCATGCCACAGAACCACAGTGTATTGTCAGCTGTTGCAAGGAAGGATCTGGTCAGTCTTGGGGGCAGGGTCAGCCCACCCTAAACACATGTGCAAGGCACTGTAAGGCCACAGGCAAAGTCTTGGGTGTTGGGGGCTCTAGAAGGACATTAGGGTCTTCCACACTCCTGACCGTAAGCACTGATCATGGAAGTCTTTACCATAAGGAGCCTGCCACACCTGCTCGAAGGCTATTGGGAGCTGGTGCTTCTCCAAGGAGAAGGGGCTGTTCTGCCTCTGCGTGCTATAGAGCCCAGGGGCACTGTGGGCTGGGTTCTTGGAAGGACAAAGGCTCCTGGCCCCGTCAGATGCTCTAGAATGTGCACCTGAGCAGCTTCCTGTTCCATGCAGCAGTCTTTGGTCACCCCATGAAAGGGTTGTTCCATTCTAGACCTCTGCTAAAGAAGGAACGGGGACTGACCGGCTCAGGAATGGGAAGATGGTGACCAACGGCAGTACCCTGGCTTCCACTGGGCTAGTTTGTGGCCGACAGGGTTTTGGGCCCTGGGCCCTGGGCCCAACAGGAGGTAAACATGGTATGTGCAGATGTTGGCTTGACATTTGACATGAGGTCATTCTGCCCCAGACAGCCTGATGAGAGAAGAGACCAGTACACAGCAGACCTCTGATAGCCTAGGTCATGATGGGCACAGTCAGGCATGCAGATTCCTAGGCCCACAGCTCCCCGAGTATCAGTTCCGGGTATGTGGCTCACCATTTGTTCAGCTCCCCAAATGTGGACTCTCTGTTCATGCGTCCCTGGTGTGTGGCCCCTATGTGTGCAGCTCCCGGCAGTGAAGCCCCAGGCATGCAGCCCCCTCAGAGGTATGCAGCTCCGTAAGCATGAGACCCCATGTGTGCAGACCCCACATATTTAGTCCAGAAGGGTTTATCCCCTCTAGATGTTTAGCCCCCCAGAAGTATAGCTCCCTAGATGTGCAGGCCCCAGGTGTGCACTCCCCAGGTGTGCATCCCACCAGGCATGCAGCCTCTCTGTCCTTTCCATCAGGGGAGCTATGAACTAAGGGATAGTTATTATGCCCAGGAGCTGACAGCAGACATCTGATAACCAGGAGAGGGGAAGCAATGGTCATCTAAGGTCAAAAGCAGTCCTGTAATTGTTTAGTTATAATTTTAAAAGATATTATTTATTTCATTTTATGCATATAAATGTTTTGCCTGCATGTATGTATACGTACCATGTGTGGGCTTGGTGCCCTCTGAGCCTAGAAAAGGGCATCTGATCCCTTGGAATTGGACAGTTGTGAGCTGCTATGTGGGTGCTGGGAACCCAACCCAAGACCTCTGTGAGAGAGAGCAGCAAGTGCTCTTAACTGCAGAGCCATCTCTCAAGCCCCTTAATTATAATTTTTAACTGAACACAAGATAAAAGGAATATGGTCCCACAGTCTCTGTCCCTTCACTTGCTACTTGAAAAGAGCATTAGACTCTAAACCCAGGAGCTCTCTCCAGGTACTCAGTATATCACACTGTTGTAGCTATCAAAACTCCCCTGTTCAGAAAACTGAGTGGTGTGGTGGGTTCCTGACAGTCAATGCCCCTATTCTGGGATGCTGTCTTTTGAAGTCTTTTCTTTCCCCATGGACAGCCTGGTTGATATGGGACTCACTGCCCCCCTCGCCTCGGATGTTGGAGGCCAACCTATAACCCTTGGAGAGCAGGCCTGACTACAATGAGGCACCAGGACTGGCCAAGAGGACCCAAGGAGCAACCAGTGTCTGTGCACCTGCCAGACACAGCATGCCTAGGACTCAGAGATGTGAGCAAGTCTGTTTAGGGATCTACAGATGCTGTGCTGGGCTCTGAGGCAAAGCCTGGAGAACAGTATTTCCCAGTGCTGTGAGTCACAGAGCCCCGGAGACCTGGGCAAGTCAGGCTTGCTGCAGCCAGACTTCACTGTCCCCTTGCCTGGCCGGGCTCTGTAAGCCCCTCCATCAAGGCTGAATTAGAGCCAGGAAAACCATCAAGAGAGCCCAGGACCAATGCGAGGTGGCCGCTGTGAGGTCAGCGGGTGAGTAGGATTCACACTGAAACCTGAGCCTGGTGACCTCATCTGGGAGGTGGTGCCGAGTCACACCACCCCCAGGGAGAAGGATGGCAGAAGGTCGGAGAGCACATCAGCTAGTGCCTCCCACTGGGCCTGGTGCTGCTGTGGACCCCTGACCATGCGGCCACTTGCCTATCCTCTCCGTACCATTGGTCTAACCTTCCCACACCACTCACTAGCCCTGTGCCACAGGCCACCTCTTGAGGTCCTCCCACTTACGGTATGCAAGGGTACAACCTCCTCCTCCCCAAGCCTGGGGTCCATCTCTACCCACATAATCTTGTAGATAGCCTTGGTAGCCTTGGGGGATCTCCCCAACACAGGGCTACCTCCTTGGACGCTTACTACTCTATGGGCGGCTCTGCTGGCTGCTCCATAGCCCACCTTCCCACACGTCACAGAAGGACCTTCAGCTGGGAACGAAGCTGGCTTCCACCTCCCCAGCTGCCCTGGGGGACTCAGGACAGCACTGAGTGGTTGGGTGTGTGTAGAAGCAGCACCCAAACCATGTCCCAGGACTCTAAGGGTCTCCCTTATGCCTCCTACCCTGTGTTTCTTCCTTTTGTCCTTGGTCCAGGCATCAGAAGCCCATGGCTGCCATCCTGGAGCCTGTGGCTGAGATCAGCCCTGATGGAGATGAGCAGGAGGCAAGGGAGGACCCACGACTGCAGGGAGGCGGTCCTGCCCAGCAATGCTGCTCTCTGATGGAAGCCACTCTTGCATGGGCAGCCAGTCTAGCCCTGGACCTCGTCCTCTGCCTGTGCTGATACGGAACGAAGCCCTAAGTCACATCTCCCAGCACTGGGATGTCCGGGGTCTCAGGACACTCCTGCCAAGAATCTTGCTTCTCTTTGTAAGCCCAAACCTCCCATTGGCTCTAGGTGCATTTCTCTCACCCTTCACACTGTCCTCCCACCTGCCTGTCTTGTCTCTGTCCTGAGTCTGGCCCAGGCTGCTGTGGCCTTCTGGGTCTGGTCCTGCCCTTCACCTCTTCCTGTAGTTGCCGCCTAACAAGTTGCCCTAGGATGCAGCAGCTGGAGACGGCACATCCCTCTCATTGGAAGCCTCCATGGGTCGGCGCCCTGCCTGAGCCAAGCTCCTCTCATGGCCTTCGGCCAGATGTAGGCCAGGTTCCCTCTGCCTTCTGCTTTATACATGTGGTACCTGGCTGGACTCTTCTCTCCTGAGCCTCTCCACCAGGGCAGCATGTCTGAACAGCAAAGAAAACCCGTCTGGATGTCACAGCTGTGACAATCTGGTCATGGGCATGGCACTTGTCTCCAGGCCCAGACCCCATTCAAGAGAGGCAGGGCCCTGAGAGCTGCTGCCAATCCCCCGACTCCCCCCACCCTGCTTCCTGGCACCTGCTCGGCTTAGCCCATTTGTGGTCAGGGGACTTCTATGTTTTGTCACCTCGCTGGGTAAGTCAAAATGTCACCATTTCCCAATGTCTTTCTGATGCGGGGGGGGGGGGGGTCCTGTTGACATTGGGGTTTTGAGGGACCCGGGGGGGGTTGAGGGAACCCCAAGGACGCTGAAGACACAACAAATCTTACTCCAGGTTTTTCTGATGCGGGGGGGGGGGGGTCCTGATTGACATAGGGATTCTGAGGACACCAGGGAGGTCTGAGGATACCCAGAGGCCTCTGAGAGCAAAGTAATCTATCCTCAGAATTGCCCCTCTGGTCAGTCCTGTGGGGTCTGCCTCACCAGCTGTGCATCCCATAACCACCCTCTTTCCTCCTGTGGCCTCAAGGCTGCTCCTGCAAAGGAGGTCTCCCCTCCCAGCTCTGTTTGGTTAGCCCGGTATGCTTTCCTTCACCTGGCAGGCATCTGGCAAATGCCGCCATGTTAGCAGCTGAACCCAACCCCATACCTGTCCTCCCTGACTCCACTTACATCTTATTTAGATTTTAATGATAGGTGACACTTTAACTTCTATTACAAGTTTAACAAGTATTACTCTTAGGGCGGGTTCAGGCTCATAGACAATTGAGTGGAAAAGAATTCCCACGTACCCCTCACTGTAGGTCCCCTCAGGTGGAGGGGGTTTCTGTCCTAGAACATGGACTGCTGGTGATCACATGAGTCACTGATGTGCCCTGGCTGCTCCCCGGGCCCTAGCACTGTGGGGCTGTACAGAGCTAGTGAGTCAGGTCCTTGAGGTCCCAGGCACCCTAATGAGCTAGATCCCCAGCCCTGTCTCAGAGAGGAAACCAGTGTGACAAGGAGATGGGGTGGCCTGAGTCCTGGCGGTTGAGGGAGCACTTCGGAGGGAAGAGACAGGGCCAGGCCTCTGTGCCCTCTCTCAGGTGGACGCACCTGCCCCCTGGTGGCCTCAGAAGGAACCCTTCCTGGGTTGAGGCCGCTCCATGCCTGGGTGCCCACACCAAGGGTGATCAGCCATAGCAGGTAAAAATAATCTAGTTCAACTGGAATCTCAAACAAGTGGTGAAATTTTTTAGCTATGTCTCACAGGAGGGCCACCTATCTGTCCGATGGAATTTCTGTAACGTCTCTCCCCTAGGTGGGGTCAACTGAGTATCAGTGTCTCAGCTAAAAATACACAGAAGCTATCAGGGCGCTCAGAAGACAAAACTAGTCACTGTGGGGGTGCAGTCCGCAAAAACAGATATCCTCTCCTCAACGAGCTGGGTAGAAGCCAGGCCCCGGCACCCTTGTACCTCAGTGGGGGAGCGCAGCGGCAGATGTGAGGTTGTGGGAGCAGTGTTGAGACCTGGCATCAGTGCCAGGCAGGCCTCTGAACCTGCTGGGGGAGCTGACAAACAGCAGCTGGCCCTTCTGAGGCAGGTGACCCTTCGTCTTATTTTACAGAAGGGAAAACCAAGGCACAGGAAAGTCAAGCAGCCTGTTTGGGGTCTCAAGCCAGTGGGTGGAACTGCTCTTCTGCGCAGAAGGGTAAAGCTGTGAGCAGAGCCCCACTGTCCACCTGTAGGTTCCAGGAGGGAAAGTCAGGTCTGTTCACCTGGACATTAGCCTGCAAGGAAGGAAGGTGGTTCACCTGGACACCCATCTACAGGGAGGGACAGCATCTTACCAGGCACCCCCTGTCCTTACCACTTACCTGCCCAAGTGAGGGCCCTTAGGGCACTCCTGATGGTTCCTGAGCTTTGCAGCCCCCAAGAGCTGTGGGCTTCGGTGTTATGATCTGGACATCTAGTTGGGATGAGAAGGAAAGTGGAGGTGTCTTGGCCACTGTGGAGGTACTAGCTTTTCAAAATGAGGCTCACGGGCTGGGAGATGGCTCCGTTGGTAAAGCATTTGTGGCAAAAGCATGAGGACCTAAGGTGGATCCCCAGAACCCACATAAAAAATCAGGCATGCCGGCACACACTTGTAATCCCAGGACTAGAGAGGCAGAGATAGACTGATCCCTGAGGTTTACTGGCCCACCTGCCGAGTCTACTTGGTGAGTTTCAAGCCAAAGAGATCTTGTCAAAAACTAGGTGAATGGTGCTTGAGGAAGGACACGAGGTTGTCTTCTGATTTCCACATGCACACGCATCCCCACCCATACACAATCAGGCTTATAACTGAGACCCAAAGCTATCTGCAGGTGAGAAGGGTTTGTTTAGCTGTGAGGTGGCACAGAGGCCCTGCTTCCTTCGTTCCTCTGGAGTTGGGTTACCAACAGTGGGTGCCATCTGTGCGTGCCACTGCATGTCTCTGGGTGACAGTGAGGCACCTCATAGCTTCCTGAAAGGCTCATCGCTTCCCTAAACAGGGGCCCCGAGAAAGCCCCAGCCTCTGGGGCTGTTGGGATTCTGACCTGAGGTTAGGGAGACCTGGTTCTGCACTGGGGCCTGGACTCTGCCTTCAGGGCTAGAGTTGGGAGCCTAAAGGTTATTTAACAAGTATTTTAATATTTTTATTTTTTATTAT
>NW_008346900.1:1929361-1963509 GCF_000622305.1 Nannospalax galili | reverse complement strand
CGCTCTCTCTCTCTCTCTCTCTCTCTCTCTCTCTCTCTCTCTCTCTCTCTGGAAAAGTATCTTCCATTTGTTTTTGTTTGGTTGGGTTTGTTTGTTTGGGGGACTTTTTGAGACAAGGTCTCCCTGTAGTCCCAGCTGACCTAGAACTCACTGTGTAGACCAGGCTAGTCTTGAACTCACAGAGATCCGCCTGCCTCTGCCTCCTGAGTGCTGGGATTAAAGGCATGCGCCACCACGCCCAGCTTTAATATTTTTATTTTAGGTGTGTTACCTGCATGTATGTAAGAGCATCCATGTTGTGCAATGCCCTTAGAGGCCAGAGAGGATGTTGGATTCCTCTGGAACTGGAGTTACAGATGGCTGTTAGCTGCCATGTGGGTGCTGGGATTTGAACTCAGGTCCTCTCTCAAGAGCAGCCAGTGCTCTTATCCACTGAGTCATCTTTCCAGCCCCCAAAGGTCGTTCTTATGGGTGGAGGGCATTGGGGTCTCTGTGTGACCAGAGTGTGGCTTGTGCCACATTGGCAGGGGCCTTGTTCCAATGCCAGCATCACAATGACTGAGTGTTCAGATCTCAGCCTGGCTGTGGCTGGGAAAGCCCAAGTGTGTTTATTCTTTAAAGTACAGAGGATACAATGTGGCTGCCCGTGTAAAGGAATGCCACCTAGCTGTGGCAGTGGGCAGGGAGCACTGTCAGTGTGGGGCTGGTCCTCAGAAAATCCTGCTGGGAAAGAGTGCAGGACAGCCTGAGCCCAGGAACAGGAGAGAGGCAGCAGAGACAGTTAGTGGCCAGGGGCAGGTGGGGCCACAGTCACTCCTCTGTGCATGCCACACATGCAGGGTTCACATTGCATAGGCCTATGTCTACACACTTGAGTGTACATGCACATACACATACACAGCCCTTCCTGACAGTAGTGTCTGCCCACCCCTTCTCCAAACCCATGGTGCATAGATGGAGCCTGAGAACCAGATCTCAACTGAGGCCTGTCCACGTACGTCCAGGAGGCAGAAGCCTGGCTACCGATGCTGCCCTGTTTCTGGTCACCAGGGTAGTTGGGGATGCCCCCTGGGAGGGTTGTGGGCCCTGCCAATACCTAGTAATCTGCTGTCATGTAAACCCACACCAGAGGTAGGCAGGCAGACCTGCCAAACATAGGCTCAGAAATAAAGCACTGCACAAGGACTGATGCTTTAAATATTAAAATATATTAACGCACATTCTCTTAACCCAGGATGGAGAAACACACTGTCTGTGCAGCCGTACGGTGGGGGCAGCCAGTCACGGGATCACGCCCTTGCCACAGCTTGCAGCATGTATCACATGATCGGGTACAAAACAGATTCCATAAACAGGTTTCAATGTAAAATGCATGTTCAAATGTAATGATTCAAGTTCTTCCTGCCCAGCAAAGGCTGCCAGGCTCCAAGGACCAGGTGGTGAGAACAGGATCCACAGGACCATGCTACCCAGGGCACTGCTGTCATGCACGGGACTTTTTAGGAGACACAGGAAGTCAGGGCCAGGTAACAGTTCACAGGATTCAGTGACCCCTTGGTGGCTCCGGGGCTGGGAGCAACATGTCTGGTCCAGAAGTGCTACTCTTCATTCTTCCTTAGTGTCTCTGAGGCGCTAACACCTGCGCCCCACTGATTGGTCACAGTATGGGGACAGTGCCACGGCCCCAGAATGCAGTACAAGGTTTTGCCAAGTCTTCAGTGCTGCTGTCCTGTGAGGGAGAGGTCAGGCCTTTCAGGAAGAGTAAGGGCAGGCATGGAGTGGCTCTTCTCAGGAAACACAGAGGGATCACTGTGTTCCTGAGCTGGTGTTGTCAAACACTGCTCTGGAGCTGTAGTTCTGTGGGGTTGTCGGAGCCTGAGGACTGGCTGGGTAGGGAGGCCTCCAGACCATCTGAGGACCCCAGTGGGGCCTTGTACAGGAAGCAGGCGGTGGTAAAGAAGAGTAAGCCCAGCACCTGGAGAGACAGGAGAAACTGTTGGTCCTCACTACCCTGGAGGCTCCTCACAGGGTGCCCCAAGCCAGACCATCTCTGGAGCAAAGACACACCCTTCCTGCATGATTAGTGACTTGTGGGGACACCAGTACTTTGAGAATGGAAACTACCATTTGGCTAAAATTAGGGGCCATAGAGCCTGGCATGGGCTATGCAGGGTCCCGCAAAAAGATATGTACCAGCTCTGGCTCCAGCAACTGGGAAAAGCAACCCGGCCTCTGTGGGGACGAGGAAGGAACTCAAGATGAGGTCACCTGGATTCAAGGTGGTCCTAACTCTGTGGATGTCCATATATGAACCAGAGGAGGAGGACAAGGTAGGAGGGACAGTGAGGAAGGCCAGTGGGCAGTAGCAGAGGTAAAGCTGTAGGCCAGACCCTGAAGAGACAGACACCCTCTACCTCCAGAAGGCCACCTCACCTTGAATACGAGCCCTGAGATGAGTAGGTAGCGGCTCATGGCTGCATTCTGATATACAAAGCAGGAGCCCTGGTTACCACACTGGTCCTGCCACAGCAGGCAGGTCTTGTCAATCACCCAGCCAAAGGCGATGGGCCCGGGGATACTGCCTGCCGAGAGGGGAGGTGAGAGGGGAGAGAGGAGAGAGGGAGAGAGAGGGAGAGGGAGAGAGAGAGGGAGAGGGAGAGGGAGGAGAGAGGGAGAGAGGGAGAGAGAGAGGGGGGGAGGGAGAGAGAGAGGGAGGGGGGAGAGGGAGAGAGAGGGAGAGACCTGTTTAGTACCATAATGAGGGATAAAAGGGTGGGCCACAGGGGAAGACCTCCATAAGACCACATCAGCCACCTGTGTTCTCAGGAACACAAAGGGCACTTAACTAGTCCTGTTCGGGGACTTGGCATTGGTCTAGGAGTGTCTCCTGATTTCCTAGAAGGGAACTTTTGCACTGAGAAACCTGGGGGCAAATAGGTGGCAATGGCTCCCTCTAGTGGACAGCTAGGGCACAAGGGTGGCCCAGGGCCCCACGTGGGCACATGGACACACGGCTTGCTAAGAGAACACCTCTGGGTTCCTTATGCAATGGACATCCTGTGTAACTGTACATGGCTTCCTTATACACAGAGTACCTAGTGTTCTCACAAAGATCCACTGGATCCCCAAGGCAAAGGACCTCTGCCGATCACAGACACACCTACAACAGAAATGAGTGCGTCAAAAAAGCCACAGAACGACAGCACACCCCCACGCTGGTCCCGGCCACATCCCGGGCCATATCACCACCTCCCCAGGTGGCAAGCACCTCGCTGGGACAGTCAACTCTGCTGCCACCAGCAGCAAGACCATTTCCCACACCCGCTGTGACCCGGGGCCCGCCAGCGTCTGCAGAGCGCCACCTGCTGCTGCTGCAAGAGAAGAAAGGGGCGGCGGAGCAGCTTACCGGAGAGTTGCGGTCAGCGCAGGAATGCTGCTGAGGAATGTAAAGATAATTACAACGAACACAAGAACCAGAAGGAGGGGCTTTCTCTGACAGGCGGAAGTGCACTTTCCTGCTGTAGCACTGCCCCAGCCAGAGGGAACCTTCATAAGGACACAGCTACAGTTTCGGTACACCTGGGGAGCCCAACAACAGTGCTGGTCACGAAGGCAGGCAGAGGCTTCCCAGGTCCCGGTTGGGGCAGGGCAGCGGGCAATGGCTGAACTCACCTTCTGACCACCTCGGCCCATGCTGTAGGTGGGGGGGCAGCCCGCGTGGCAGGGTGAGTAGTATGTAGTGCCGTCGGAGCCACACACAGGGCTGTAGTGCTCTGACTGGCAGCAGTTGGCATTGCAAGCGGCCTTCAGGTCTAGGTGGCCTTCAGGTAGGAGGCTGCAGATGGGGCATCAGGTGGGGTATTAGCAGGTGCACAGACACACCTCCCCACCCCCAGTGCCAGGTTCTCCCTAGGACCAATGGACCGACCGTGTGCAGGGTCTCTGTCAGGCTCACCTCTCCCCATAGCCAGTGGTCACACCTGCCATGGGCACATTGGGACAATGAATGAGGAAGACAAAGAAGGCGAGCAGGCTGGTCAGGGTGCAGAGCAGGCAAAACCTGATGATCCCAGAGCCTCGGAGCTTGAACCTGTTCACCAGGAAGCCGCCCAGGAGTGTGCCACCGCCGCCCGCTGGCACCACCAGGTACCCTATGGAAGGGGCTCAGTGAGAAAATCCAACTTCTGCCCTGTTATCGTTGCTTTACAGGTGGAGAAACTGAGGCACAGGGTGGGGAATCAATTCCTGCCTACAGTCTAAAGGTGCTCAGGGGTGGCTATGGGAGTGCAGTACAGACCACCTGGAGCCTAGAACTTGGTGACTGAGGCCCAATCTGGGGTAGATGAGAGGAGGTAACAGCACAGGAGAGGGAGGGGCTGAGGAAGGGAAAGAGCTGTCCTGCATAGGCCTCTGGGTCTGGTAAGGATATGTGTCTGGGGAGGGTGTGAGTGCCCAGTCTGAAACCCTCATCATCCAGACAACAAGGTAGGCTGCAGCTGATGGTTACCACCCACGCTGGTCAGTCAATACCTCAGGTTGAGCCCAGCATTGACTGTGGGACATATCCAACCGAGTGTATGACTGGTAAGGCTGTAGCCATGCCCTCAGCAAAGGGAAGCTGTGGGTGTTGGCACAGTGAGGGTTCCCATTCTTATAGGGCTAGCCTGTCACAGAGTCCTGCAAGGCAGGTGTAGAAGCCCAAACTTAGGTCCCAAGGCCCTGCGATACAAGTTGCATGGCTCATGGAGACAGAATCCTTTCTGTAATGAATAGTGTGCAAAGTGGCCTGGGTGGGGAATGGGTGGATGGCCCTGCTCTCCCTGGAGCTTTGTACACTGTGAGAGGCTGTGTTCAACATGTACAGGAGGCACAGCTCTCCGTCTCTCTCTCTCTGCAGAGCACCCCAAGGCTCAGAGTCTCCTTACCGAACAAGGTGGCGGCCTCGGAGGCACTCAGGCTGAACTGGGCCTCAAGGAACTTTGGGCCGAATGTGGACATGCCAGCGATGAGGGAGGCTTCAGTGGCCCCTGCCAGGCAGAGCAGGATGAATGTGGGGTTCCTCAGGAGCAGCCAGATGGAACTAGGCAGGGGAGACCAGAGACCAGAGAATAGACAGAGGGTCAGATCCTGTATACAAGGAACCTGCCATTCCTGAGGTTGTCTGAGAGGAGAGTGGAGTTGGGTGCAGTAAGGGGTGCTCCACCTCTACCCCAGAGACACTAAGAGGGAATGCAAGGCTGACTTCGCAGGCAGTGAACAAATGGTGTTACTGTAAGCCTTTTGCCTACCAGTCACTAACTGCTAAAACCAGTTACAGAGCCCAGTCACTGCTGTGCCTGATTTCCTGCTAGGTGTGGGCACATGGGGCCAGACCCAAATGACTTCACACAGTTTCATCATCCCTGGTGATCACTATGATAAACCAGCAGGGGGTCTGAACAAGGGCCAGGAAAGTGGTGGCCACCAAATTCAGGGCTGAACAGACCACTTTACATAACAGGACGGGGAACAGGACTACCAAGTGATGGGGCTACTAAGAGGCAGGAGTCATCAAAGAGGCAGGAGTCACCAAAGGGCTAGGGTCACCAAGGGACAGGGATCACCGATGGGTAGGGGTCACTAAGGACTGAGGTCTCTAAGGGACAAGTGTCACTAAAGAGGGAGGGTCACCAAAGGGCTGAGGTCACTAAGGGGTTGGGGTGTCCAAGGGACAGGGGTCACCAAAAGGAGGTGCTGACTCAACCACTAGCCTTAAGGGGGCAGGAAGCCTCTGGGTTTGGAACATGGGGCCTTTAAGGAACTCTGATGGGGCTTGGTCAACTACCCTTCCCTTTGCCTGCACTTGGGGGACAGTGGCTGTAGGGGTGATGGTACTGTCAATGACCAGCTACAGCCTGTTTAGCCCATGGTGACCTTAGCCTGGAGTCCTGAGGCCCCAGCACTGCCAACCCTGGGGCCCCTTACCTGGCCCCTTCCTGCCACCTGCCACCCACTCTAGGATGGGAAATGCACCAGTCATACCCACAGCCCCAATGGGAAGATGCTCGACTCGCCTTCCCTGGGCCTCACAGTTGAGTAACCAGGATGTGGCACAGACCCCAGGCAGGTCAGCACACCTGCTGAGCTCAGTGACTCTGAAGGCACCTGTTGGCCTGCTGGCTGGGGGGTCAGACTTCCACTTCCCTGGGCTGAGGACTATATGCTGACTGGAGCTAAACATCTGAGATGTAGAGAAAAAAGACCAGACAACATAAAATGCCACAGGCCCTGGTGAGCAGCGCTTGGGGCAGAAACCTCCAGGACAGCCATTATCTCGGGCCTGGGGAGGAGCACAACTGGCCACTGTGCAGCCTTCTCACTCACTGCAGATGACACGGGGCCAGGGCTTTCCTGAAGCCAGCTCCTGGTGCAGTGGCCTCAATGGCTTCCACACACTAAAGCAGACTCTGGAAGTGGGGGTGGAAGACTGGCTCCTAGGGACAGGGGTGTACTCCACTGCTTGCATGCTTGGTGCGGTGCCCATCCTGCACCTCCAGCTTAGTGAGACTCAGTGAGCTGGCGCTTGCTTCCTGCCTCCTGTGTGAGTGGCCACCATGCATCACCACGCCCATGAGAGCCAAGCTCCTTGACAATTCTAGATCTAGCGGATGAGTGCTTGCCAAGGCAGCTCTGGACAACTGCACACTAAAGCACTCTGCACAGGGAGGACACAGACCAAAAATAAACCATGCTCTGAAGAGGGGCCAGGAGCCAGCTCTGCAGCCTGGCAGTCAGTGAGCTCCACAAGGAGTGTACAGGAAAGGACCCACTGCTACCTAGACACTGAAAACCTAGAGTCACTGGGTGGTCAGACTGGCCCTGGTGAGGCACTCACAGGGTCCCTTCTAAGAGGGAGGGCTATGCAGTTCACTCAAAATTAACTTCCTAACTTCAAGGTGGAAAAGCCTTTCCAGTCATTGCTTGGCTCCACATCCTGACAAATGAAAGGAGGCACGGAGGAACCCTCCCTTGTGCACAGGTCTGCAGGCTCCTCCTAGTCCCTTCCCAGCCAGCTCTGTGGGCAGAGTTAGTGGCCATACCCCAGCTGGGTACTCCCTAGACCTGCTTAGCTTCGGGCTGCAGAACACAGATGCCCATGGTGTCTGACCCTATGGCAGGTTGCCTGGCTGAGGTTCTTGAGTTTGCCCTGAGAACTGTTCATGAGCTTCACAATCTTAGTGGAGGCACAAGTTCCTGTGTTTAAAACCGTACCAGCACTGGCTTCATGCACTAACCCTGGAAATAAACTTGGTACTGCATGACACACAGCAAGAAGCCCGGGGTCCCCAAGTCGTTGCTGGGCAAAGCTCACACTGTGAGTTGGCTTGGCACTAGGCAGCTCTGTTCCTGGGGTGAGGGAAGCATCCTAGCACCATGGCTAGTGGGCCCTGGCCAGCTTAGCCATGTCTGGGGCTCAGCCCTCCTAGGTGGGCAGTTCCTGGCTCTCCTGGATGGCCCAGTGGGAAGCAGGAAATGAGATGCAAAGCCTGTGACCTTTCACCCCACCTTCAGCAAGGCAGCTGTGTTCCTCTGCAGTAAACATCTCTGGGACTCTCTGGGGCTACCCTTGGCTCCTTTACCCTCTCTGAATTGAGGATAGGCTGTGGCACTGAGCCTCACCCAGATAACCCTCTACTCACATAGTCAATTAGATGCCACCATTCATAAGATCGGGGAAAGTAGAGGGGTGTCCCAATAGCTGCCTTGCCCAGGTCCATGGAGAGCCCCCCTAAAAACCTCAATTTCAAGTGGAAGGGACACTGTGTGTGAGCACTCCCTCTTCCCGAAGCCTCTATGTTGTTCCTCTAAAACCCCAGCAGCTCAGAGCCTATCCCCTGGGCATGGACACAACAGAGCCAGGCCAGAGAGGCAGTGAGTACAGGAAAGGCCCATCCCAGGGTGGGAAAGAGGGCAACCAGAGCACGGGGAGGCCTCTGCTCCCTGGTTCTGTCCCATGGGTGGAACAGAATTGCTCTGTCCTGGAGGTACCGACGGCAAACACACAGGTGATACCCAACAGACAAGTGGTCTGTACTGCCTGAGGGGCTCAAGTTCTGCTGGAGCATCCATGGGACCACAGGGACATGCAGGCCCACAAAGGGAAGGGTGCCAGGGGGAAGAGATTCACTCTGGCTGCAGCCTCACTAGGGGCCTGCACCTAGTGAGGAGACTCTGCTCCTCATTGGTTGAAATGACAGGGAGAAGGGGTACTACGCCCCCACACCCCACATACCACCCACATCACACATACACCACACACACTACCTACCACACCCACCCACACACCCCACATACCCACACATCACACATATACCACACACACCCACATACATCACACCCACACACCACATACATACATACCCCCCCACGCTCTTACAGGGGCAGGTCTTTGACAGTCTCCCCGAAGGCAGGACTGCTCGCTGCCCTGTGGCTGTGCTCTTTCGGCTGCTGCGTTTCAGCTGCTCTCATGACCACATAGCGTTGGGAACCTGGAGGGTCAAAATCAGCAGGTGGCCATGGCTTCCAAAGGGCACCCTCCACAGAGGCTGCCCCTTACATCCTCCACCCCTCAGGGCCTGGAAACACAGCCATCTGACACACACTCAGCTCTGCGGCCAGAGGGCAAACGATGTGAACTAGGAATGGTGAGGTCACCACATACAGGGTTGCAGGTGTGAAAGCAAAGGGCCACACCAGCCCAGTGGAAACAGGCGTGAAGGGGCCTGTCCTGGTGGGGACACGGGAGGGGAGAGCAGGCAGCAGAGGGCTCGCCTGGTCAGCCCTGCTCTCCACAGTAGGAAGATTGAGATCAAAGACTTGGGTTCTCCTTGGTTGAAATGATAGGGAAAAGGGGACAGAGCAGGAAATAGCAACTCTACCCCCTGGATAGGACCTCCATGCAGGGCAAGGGACTCACCCGGTAGCTGCCGGGGATAGCCAAGGATGGGGACAGCAATGAAGAATGCGGCAATGCCAGCACCCAGGAAGCCGATCCACCAGGCACCAACCCACAGTGGGCTGTCAGTGGTCAGCTCTGTCCTGTCAGGAGAGACAGTGGCACTTGGATCACTGACCAGCCTACCCGTGTCCTTCCCAGCACATGCACGGGGTGGCCTGGCCTGCTGATTCCTCCTCTGAGACCCCTGGGGCCTCTACACAGGTGGCAACAGAGGAACTGCAGCCATGTGTCCATCTTTCCCTTGGATTGGAGAAGCCCCCTGACGTGGACATCCCCAGGGACAGCAGCTCCTCACTCAGACCCCTACTGAAGGACCCAGAGGGGCTGTAACTGGGCCTCAAACTGAGACCTTAGGGGCAAGTCCCACTGGGGACAGGAGCTCCAAGTAATAGCAGGTGTCCCTCCCCACACCAGACAGTATCCTCAGGGCCACAGACCTCAGGGGATGGAGGGATCAGCTGGAATTTACTGAGCTCCCCACAGAGGGACCATTAGGTGCCCAACTGCCATCTGTATAGGAGAAGGAGAGTGAGAGGCTCTCAGATGAACAGGGAGAGTCATGGGAAGGGAGCAACTACTCAATGGGCTTTTATCCCAGGGAGAAGGAGGAGGGTGTGGAGGGGACAAAGGATGGAGGGATGAAGGACAAGAGACAGGAGGAGAGGGTTGGAGGTGGGATCCCAGCCAGCAAGGCCAAGAACAGCAGCCAAGTAGCAGAGGCACCACAAGCCTGCTGTGCTCTAACAGAGAAGCACTGCACTGCCTAGGGCCTGGATCATGCTCTGCTCCCCACCCCCATGTGCAGAGTGCCCCAGACCCCAGCGCCTGAGGGGCACAATGCGTCCAGATCTGGCAATGAGCCTTGACCTACCTCAGGCTCTGCATAGAACATGCACCCTTGACCCCATAGTATCAACCCAGAGCTAGAGGCGGCTTTGTGAGAGGGCAGAACATTAGAGACCTCGCCGGCGCCATCTGCAGAGAGAGTCCCAGGGTGGAGTGGCGCCCAAGACGTGACAGAGCCACAAGGAAAACTCAACAAGGGTTGGCCTCTGCAGGACGCCAGTCCGGGCCACCCACACAGCCTTGCTAAGCTGTAGTCAGAAGGGCCAACTCCCCCACCCCCGTCTGTGCCTCCCTCTCTCTCCTTGCTTCTCACTTTTGCTTATTTTTATAAAAACTAGTATCACATACCAAAGACACAACAGCCCTGTCAGCTCAAAAGAGCATTGGAAAGAGGTGTCCAGGGCTTCAGAAACATGAGCCTGGGCTTACCCCCACTTCCCCACAACTCCTGCCTTCTTCTGCTGGCTAGGCCCTTGAAGTCACCATAAACCCTGAATCCCTGTACACCCTGACTCCAAGACCAGCCCTGATTCTGCCTACTCTGACCTCATGCTGTATATCAAAATCATCCTTTGGGGACCACAGCACCCCAGCTGCCAAGGCAGGCAGGTGTGTTTGCCTGGTCACTCACCGTCGGCCCACTTCTGTGTAAATGTTCAGCATGGCTCCTCCAATTAGGTAGCCGGCTGCAGGCCCGAGGATGGCTGCCGTGTAAAAAATGGCTAGAAAGCAAAGAGTGTGCACTGGTCAAACCTCACCCAGGGGGCCCTTCTAGGGGCCACCACCACCCTGTTCCTGCTTCCCCATTGTGGACCCTTTTGGATTAATGTCCATTTATGTGGCCTATAGGGGGTCCCACATCCAGTCATACCAACTTTGAAGATGTCCCGAAAGTGGATTTCGGACATTGTACTCAAATGAGAGCAAAGACCGATCCCACAACCCTGTTTTGCAGGGTGAGGGCACATCCACACAGGAGGGCCATGGAAAAGCAGGCACAAGTGGGCAAAGCATGAGACCAAGGCCACTGACTAGAACAGGGACTGCAATGACTGTCGGGCTCCCTACTGTCCCCCGTGACCAGAGGCTGAGCTGACAGAGTATGAAATCAGAGGCCACCTGGGCAGACAGCGTAGTGTGCTCAGCAGCTCTGCACGATGTCAACCTGCAGGTCACAGTCCGTGGTGGAGAATGTGAACTGTTTTGCGGCTTTGCCACAAGGTCTCAGCTCTTCCGAGTCCCCACCATCTACTTCCTACATAGTATGGCCAGACACAGAGCACATGCAGGGTTCACAAGGAGGCCTGGCGTGGTCAGGGTTCTGTTCCTCCCCATTTACATTTGCCCAGGACTCCTCCTATGCTACACAGAGGCTTCATGCTAGCTAGTGGGGCCCTAACTCTGCCTGAGAACTTGGGGCCCCTGAGCCACGAGGTAGGACACCACCCCCCAATGTGGGAGCTATGCTGAGTTCTTGACCCTATGGTCTGAAACCCCTTGTGGGCTTCCTAGAAAAACTGGCACCCTCCTGCTCCTTGGGTAAAATCCCTGCTGGCTGAGCTGCCACTGCAAGTCAGGGGTCCCTAGGCCACATGACCAAAGGAGGGACGGACCTAAGGACACCGAGCCAGGCCCCAGCAGGAGTTAGCTCAGTGATGGTTAACCTTAGTGTTGCCCTCTCCCCTACCTGTCCTGGTTCCTTGGCCAGCCTCACTCACCAATATAGATGGGTGAGTAGTTAGACTTGACATTCTCATCCAAGTAAGTGACACCCAGCGTGTAGAGGGGGGTGGCGCCCATGCCATGCAGGAGCTGGCCGAGTATGAAGATCAACTGGTAGTTGGACAGGCCTGAGGTGCTGTCCACACACTCCACGCTGCTCCGGTTGGCCAGGCACATTCCTGCCCCCACCCCCTTATCCATCTCTACCTCATAGTAGCCAGCAGTGAAATGAGGCAGTGCAAACACGAGTGAGCCAATGCCCAGGACCAGCACTCCGCAGCCCAGCCAGCGCGGCTTGTGCCCATTGCCCCCAAAGTAGCTGACAAAAGTGAGGCAGAGGCAGGCAGCTATGTCATAGGCGCTGGCAATGAGCCCACTCTGGTAGCTCTGCAGGTCAAAGTGCCGCTCAATGGAAGTGATGACTGTGTTGATGAAGCCATTCACCACCATGCCCTGCAGGAAGGAGGCGGCACACAGGAAGAAGAGGAAGGCTTTGGGAGTGTTGAAGACCTGCAGACACTTGGGGGTAAAGGCTCTCCAGCCGCACAGTGAGCTCTGCAGCCCTGCCGACAGGTACTGCACCTCACGGGCTGTCTGGTTGCTCCGCTTCTCAGTCTGGGGCTCGAACAGTTGGCTGCAGGAGTCCACGGTGCCGTGGGCAGAGCGCAGGGAGGCTGGGGATGCCCTGCTGCTGACTGGCGTGTCACACTCATTCTCTGTGGCCAAGGAGGTGCTGGTGACGAGGAGTTTCGGGAGGGAAAGGAAATGCTTGTCCCCCATCACGTGCTGGGGCATCTCCAGCCTCGTGGGGAGGGCTTCAGCAGCACAGCAGGAGAGATGCAGTAGGTATGGCCAAGAGGATGTCGGGTCACTGGGGCTGTCCTGGGAGAAGGGGGTCTCATTAGCAAACCTTCACCTGTTTCTGAATACACTGAAATCCTCACACGAATACTCAGTTCCTGCACAGTCTATCACTGGAATCAAGCCTTCCCTGACCCAGGGTGCCTCTGGCTAGCCCCTCACTCAGGCATCTTTCTCCTGGCCACAGCCCTGCTTCAGGTGAGCCTAGCCTGGCCTGGTCACATGGCCTCAATTCTAGTAGTCTCCTTAGAACTGCAACGGTGTAGACCACAGGGGCAACGCAGAAGACGGAGGCCACTAAGAAAACACAGCTGAGACACAGAGGGGCGCCCATGGGTACCCTGGACTGCCCTGACCTGTACTGTATCTCACTGTGGCTTGCCTGCCTGAGCTGTCTTCTGCTGTATGAGCTTACAGAAGTGCCTGATGGTTAGGCATCAGCAATTCACAACTGACCACGTGGCTTGCCCCAGAGCCTGCACAGTACATTCACCACCATCTTCCAAAGGAGACAGTGACCCATCACCAACCCACAGGTCCCAGGCTGACTTCTGCAAGTTGGCACTGGCAGGCATCAGTGGTTGTATTCCGAGGTGGGGAACAGTAGAAATTCTATCACAAATACTCCTGGGGTGCTTGGTGCCACCAACCATGTCTTGTTCATTGTGCCAACACCTTTCTGCAAGCTGGTCAGAGGTCCCTGGCCTGGGAAGTGCAGTGTCAGAGGAGGGCACATGTGGTGGGTTTTCACACTGTGGGTATAACAACCAAACCTTCCTTAGGCAGGCAGTGTAGCCTTGCCCCACGTGCTGGCAACAGGGTAGCCTGCAGGAACATTGTGTGTGCGTGACATCAGGTGTCTCCCCCATTATTTTCCACCTTTAGAACATTTTTTAAAAATTACATTTATTTATTTATTTTGTGGGGGTGGATGTGCCACAGCTCATATGTTCTCTCTTCCACCATGTGGGTCCTGGGGATTGAACACAAGTTGCCAGACTTGGTGGTAAGTGCCTTTACCCAGTGAGCCATCTTGGCAGTCCCTATCTACCTTATTTATTTATTATTTATTTATCTACGCGCATGTGTGAGTGCCTGTTTGTCTGGATAAGTGCCACTTGTCTAGATGTGTGCCATGTCCACGCAGGAGCCCATGGAGGCCAGAAGAGGGCATCTGCTCCCCAGAACTGCCATATGAATGCTGGGAGTGGAAACCCAGGTCCTCTGCAAGAACAGCAGTCTTAACTGCTGAGCCCTTTTCTGGTCCTTCTATCTTAAAAAAAAAATTAATTACATTTATTTATTTGTATGTGTGCATACATTTATTTGTATCTGTGACATACATATGAAGGTCAGAGGGCAACTTGTGGAAGTCGAGTCTGTCGGGTTCAGTCCTGGAGACTGAACTTAGATCACCAGACTTGGTAACAAGTGCCTTTCTTTATCTGCTAAGTCATCTCACCATCCACCACAATATGCTTTACAACAGGATCTTTCACTCAACCTGGAACTCACACATTTGGCTGGGCTAGTTGATCAGCAAGCCCCAGAGATCCTCCCGTCTCTGCCTCCTTTGCTCTGAGACCATAGGTATATGCTATCACATCTGGCTTTTGATGCAAGTAGCAGGGATCCAATTCAGGCCCTCATGGTTGCACAGCAACCACTTTGCTGCCAGAGCCATCTCCCCAGTCCCCCATCAAATGTGCTTAATGCACTTGCTCTAACTGTAGTGGAACAGGGCAGAAGAGGGATACAGGGGAGCCAGGTAGGACTGGATAGAGGGGCAGGGGTGGCCATTATACAACCAGCCTCAAAACTTGGGACTGAAACAGAGAACAGACTACATGTACAGGGAGTGTCTGAAAAGACTCAAAATCACCAAACTCAAGGTCACCAGAGAACAGCCTGTGGTTTTGCCTTTAAATATTGGCTTGCCTCAGCCTACTGTGCTCCCTCTACACTATCTCTGGACAGTTGCTGGGACAACACAGGTGACAGTGGATCACATAGGTTGTACGGGAAGTCAACTGCAGTTCTTGTGACCAGCAATGGCCACAAGGAAACAGAAGGACTTCCTGTTTGAAAACAAAGCCATCACGGGGCATTCAAGGTACAGGTATCCCACAGCAATGTCACTGTGGTTTCACCTGAGTTAAGAGCTCTGACAAACAGTTGAAGCTCAAGCTAAAATTAGACTTATCACCTACGTTGAAATACAGTTTGAAATCTTATTGTAAATATTGGTCAAGTGACCTTCTGTTTACTACCTTTCCATTACAGAGTGGCAAAGGTGACCAGGCGTGTTGTCACACATGAGTAATCCCCACACAGGGAGGCTGAAGTAGGAGGCTCACAGGCTTGGGGGCAGCCTAGACTAGAAACTATGACTCAAAGAGGATGGTGCTATGGGGCTGGAGAGATGGCTCAGTGGTTAAGAGTCATTCCTGCTCTTTCAGATGCCCAGGTTCAGGTTCTAGCACCTGAGTCAGGCAGTTCATAATTACCTGTAACTCCACTTCTGGGTCCAAGCCCCTCCTCTAGCCCCCCTGGGTACCTGTGCATACAAGGCATATACTCACACAGACTGCACATGTGCATAAATGAAAATAAATTTTAAAAAAAGTTAGGCTGGAACTCAGTGTTTGCCTTGCAAGCATGAGCGTGAGTTCAATCCCCATGACTAAGGAGGCTGTGGGTGTACGACTGCAAACCCAGCACTGGGGAGGCAGAGCCGCTCCTTGGACAGTCAGCTTAGCATACATGAGAGACCCTGCCTCAAAGCAAGGGAGAAGCCAAGCATGGAAGGGCTCACCTTTAGTCCCAGCACTTGGGAGGCAGAAGTAGGTGGATCTCTATGAGATCTAGCTACAGGGAGACCCTCTCTCAACCAAAAAAACAAAACAAAACAGTAAAGTAGATGGGACCTGGGGATCAACAGCTGAGGTTGTCTTCTGGCTTCCATATGCAAGCACATTAACCACCCCCCACCCCAAAAAGAAAACAAAACAAAACAGAAAAGGATCTCATATCCACCTAAACACAACATCAACTGCTGTGTCCCCTGCCCCATTCTGGTGTCTGCTGGAGCCTGAGGTATGATCCAGTCACCAGCTTTCAAGTGTCTTCCTGAGATCTGCTGGGTTCTGGAATGGTTGGAGCAGACCACAGTATCAGCCTGGCTGGATCACAGATGTCCATGCATTTGTCAAATGTCACTGTGGGTGTGTCACTGAGGGGTTTTTGGACAGAGACCACTGAGTCTGGAGGCACCACTTCCTGGAAGGCCTGGCTGTGTGGAAGGTGGAGTTCAAGGGAGCCTGGGCCCCCAGATTACTGACTGTAGGCTCTTGCGACGTGTCCATCTTCATAACCGCATGAGCCAGTTCCTCATACTAAATCCCCTTATATCTCTCACTGGCTGTGCTTCTCTGAGAACCCTGACTTACATAAGGGCATTCCATTCCTTTGGCACTCCTGCTGTAGGTGGGGCCTCTGCTGGGCACTAGGCTTCAGGGACACGCCCCCCAAATACAGTCCCACTCACAAGGAGCTCACAGCCCCTACAACTGAGCAGTCCTTAAGAGCTCCCTGAGACTGGAAAGATGGCTCAGCATTAAGAACACTGGCTGCTCTTGCAGAGGACCCAGGTTTGATTCCCAGCACCCACATGGTAGCTAATAACCATCTGTAACTCCAGTTCCAGGGAATCCAATGCCCTCTTCTGACCTCCATGGGCAATGCATGACACAGGTGAACTTATATACATGCAGGCATAACACTCATACACATTAAAAAAAAAAAAAAAAAAGAACAGGGCTGGGGAGATGGCTCAGTGATTAAAAACACTTGCTGTTCTTCCAGGGAACCCAGGTTCAATTCCCAGCACCCACATGGCGACTAACAACCATCCTAACTCCAGTTCTAGGGGATCCAACATCTTCTTCTGGCCTCCATGGGCATTGTATGAGATGGGTGCACTTACACACATGTAGGCAAAACACTCATATACATAAAATAATAAATAAGCCAGATGTAGTGGTGTATGCCTTTAATCCCAGCACTTGGGAGGCAGAGGCAGGCAGATCTCTATCGGTATGAGGCTAGCCTGGTCTACATAGTGAGTTCCAGGCCAGCTGAGGCTACAGGGAGACTCCAACAAAAAAAGACCCCCCCCAAAAAACCAATAAATAAAATATTTTATATTAAAAAAAGTGTTCCCTGAAAGCTACGTGTGGCTGCGAGTCACCAGGGCACAGGCTGCAGAGAGCAGATGGAGACAGAAGACATGGCGATAGCACTCATCCTAGTCACTGGCTGGGGAAGAGCTTCTCACAGGGCATCTGATACCCTGGTAGCCATGACCACAGGCAGGCTGACCCAGCAATCTCTTGGATATACACACCTACTGAAATTCAACCTGTATGGGAGGCAAGTCCATCTCTCCACCCTGCTGGGCCCTGTACTCCTGACCGCTATCCTAAGACTCCAGACAGGTGATCTCTTCCCTGCAAACAACTGTGGTCAGGAGGGACTCCTGGAGTAGAACCTGCCTGTGAGCCATTCTCATCCACTTCTAGCAGCTGCATATTGGGGAGGATGAACATATGAGGTCAGGAGAAGCTGGCACCCGGCTTGGGGGAGCTTTCTTAGCCTGAGAAGATACAGGTGAGACTCCACTGTGCAGAAGGGGAGGAGCAGGGACACTGCACTTTCACAAAGTTCACTCTCTAGACAGCCAACCTTCTCCTGCTCTGTGCCTCAGCCCGCCAAACTGTCTCCACCCAGACGGCCCAGCTGCCTAGCCCTATGCAATAAGGCCAAGCTGATTAGCCCAGGGCGATGATGCCCTGGGACCATGCCTGGCAGCTGACAGCTCCACACCTAGACACTGTGAAGACTGTGTGCATGTGCACAGGCATGGGTCATGTGTGTGTGCTAGTTTAAGAGGAGACCACAGGTGACTAAGATTCCCTTACAAGTCCCCATACACTGTCTTCAGGGATACAAGTTCAGCATCTAGCTAATGTCTTTAAGTTCTAGAAGAATCTGGCCTCTTCCTCAAAGTCTCCTAGAGAGGTCAGTGGCCAGAGCTAGCCTGACACGGCCCAGTCTGTTGAGAGCAGGCCCTGGTTTGCATGGCAGCACACTCCTCCCAGCATGCTTATTTCTGGTTCATCCATTTACTAAACTCTCAGCTGGAGCTGTCCCCAAGGCCTTAGCTCACACAGCAAGTAGGAAGGAAAAGAATGACAGAGAAATACTCAACCTTGTGCCTGCCCCAAGTCCCTGCTGCCCGGGTCCCTGAAGGATGACTCAAAGTGGGAATGTTTAGCAGGCTCCATCATCATTTGGGGACACTCAGGTCCAGTTCCTAGAACCTCCTCAGACCTTGGCAGTCGGGGAACCACAGATTTCTTCCTCTTCCCTATCTCTAAGTTCCAGCCAGGACATGGAGGAAACAAAGCCAGTTCTCTCCTCACTGTACCCAGCTGCTCTAGGGCCGCCAACCAAGCCATCTGAGCACCAATGCTGACCCCTGCACCCCACCCCAGATGGCAGCCACCCCTGTGACCACACGGGGCTCTCTTCTCTGCATTCCAAATTCTCCCAGGTATCTCCTCTCACATGTGAGCAGACAGCTCTTTCACTTCTGTAGGATGAGGTTCAGGCATTGAGGACAGAATACTGAGCCAGCTACCAAAGCACCTGACATGGTCCAGTTTGCACACCTGGAGGCCACATGCCGGTAAGGGCATAGGAAGCCAACTATGGACTGACAGGGAGTTTGAGCAAGGGGAAAGAGGGCTGGCTCTGAAGGGCCTGTCTGCTGTCTCAACCTAGATAGGCCTGCTCCCATCCTGTCGGTACCTGGGGATCCAGTGTGTGGAGGGCTCTGCCAGGCACCATGCTCCAGTGGGGAGCCGGAGCCCTGCTGGAAGAAACAGAGGCCAGGTAGAGGCTGCCTCAAGCAGGCAGGTGCTCTCCACTTTGGCCCCTCTCTAATCTTCAGTTTCCCCCCTTACCACATGGCATGAGGTCAAGAATTCAGTCCTCTACACAAATAGGCCCAGCCGCTACTAAGGCTCATGGGAAATCCAGACCTGCAGTGTTGGGATCAGGAACCCCAATCTGAGGTGTAGCACCCCTGGACTCCAAGGAGGTTCCCACATCTCACTGGCTGTCCCCCAGCTCATCCAATGGTTGGAGACAAAGGTAACTTGCTTTGCCCTTTGCACTGGGCTCCTGTGGCTGTTGCTGTGATGTCAGAACTAGGGGTTCCCAGCAGTAGAGGTCCATGTGAAGCCCTCATAGTTGTCACAGCTCTCCTATGTTTTGGGGGGCAGAGGGAGGCCCCCGTGAAAACCCTCATAATTTTCACAGCCCTCTTAGGTTCTGGAGTGGGGGCAGCTCTGTCTAAACGAGGGACCTGCCTGGCATAGCCAGGCTATCAGTCTCCAGGTGGTCTCTTACACCCACAGAGTATCCTACTTCAGCTAATCCTAAATGTTCTCTGTGGTTTGGGTCTGAGGGGCAATGCCTGAGGCATGCCCCAAAGCTTGTCAAAATTAAAAGCTAGCTACTGGGAAAGCCAAATCCTGGGTAGGTGAAAAGTGTGCTTCAGCAGACCTGGGTGAGGAGGAGAGGACGTGCTAGAGGTCCCCTGGCCCCGAGTCAGGCATCTGGCACCTAAGGAAACCCAGTCAGGGCAACAAGCCCCAGCCTACACACAAGGTCCCATTTCTGAGCCACGTGGTTTCAAAAAGCCTGGCCTTCATCCAGAAATGTGGCCAAGGTTCTAATTCTGTGTGATGCTAACAAGAAGGCAGCTGATGGTGACTGCGCAAGAGAAACAAGGGGTGTTGTAGAAAACCAGACCCTGAATGTGGGAGCAGCAGGTTGTGGGGCCATGTAGGGACAGCCTAGGGGGAGGAGGTTCCCAGACCCACTGGCCTAGCTGCTGCCTCTACAGTGGCTCCCAAGAGAACACAACCTAGGTCCAGCATGCTGGCCCATTTCCCTGAGCAGCAAGGCTTCCAGGCTTCACGAGTCAGGCAGAACTCTGACCACCTGACATGTGGGGCAATGGGTTGAGGGCCTCCAGTTAACTCACAGTGGCTGAGAACTAGGTTTCTGTCCCACTGTCCCTCATAGTCACCAAGACCATATATCAAGATCAGACTTTTACCAGGGTCTGAAAATGAGGTGGGTGATAAGATTTCCAAGACTATCCTATGATCTTGTCCAGTGGTCACAGGGCTCAGGATGGAAGTTCTGTGGCCACAGGGCATTGAATTCATTAAGAGGAAGCAGGAAGATCACCCCCTCCTCTCCAAGAGCCCCAGGGTCAGTATCAGTCCCTCTGCTGCATCCTGTGATGGACCCACTTGGGAGAGTTTGGAGACTCAATTTGTTCCAGTTTAGGAGACCACAGTGCTGTGAAATCGTACAGTTCAGTAATGCCAAGATGAGAAATGGGTTGAGTCAAAAGACTTCTGTAACAGATGGAGGGCATTGTAGGTACAGTACCAGGTCCCTTAACTAAGTTTAATGTTAGTGAGGTGAGAAAACCTGGATATCTAGAAGTGTCTTTTTCATACCACGGCAGGACAGAGCAGTTACTTGCCATCAATTGCTCTGGTCCATTCACATGGCCCACATCTTGCCTGCCCTGCCACTCAGTCCAGTCACAAGCCTTTGCCCTACCTGTCCTGCCCTCTGCAGTGGTGGAGAGGGATCTGGTTGGGACTTGCTCAGCACCTGCTTCAGGGGCCACACCCGATGAACCACAATTAGGTCAGGGCCACCTGGGAGAGAAGCAACCCAGGAAGAATTTTCTAGGCGGTATCTGTGGGTCTTTCCCTGTGGGAAAGCTGGATAGATCTTACTGAAGGGCAGTCAAGGCAAACTGGACCTTGGGCAGTTCCAGGACCCAACCAAGAGACCTCTGTCCTTGCCCCACTTTGCGGCACATGAAGAGGTATCTGTCTTTCTGTGGTCACCGAGGAGGTCCTGTCCCCTTAACTGCTGAGTCTCTGGCCTCCTCCCTGAGAGGCTGCACAGTCAAGTCCTAAATGGGGGGCAGACAAAGAGGATGCAAACACCACCTCTAGCTGTATCATTCTGGGCAAACCACACACTCCTGGTGCCTCCACCTGCTCCTCTGTGCAACCGGAGTTCGAAAAGCTTCCTGGAGCTGCTCTTGCCTGAAGCCCTCTCTAGCCAGCAAAGGATAGGGCTCAGCAAATCCCTCCTGCTGTCCGTCAGCCACGATTCATAAATGAGCCGGTCCAGCTGCTCCACGCTGCCTCCAGCACTGGACTTCCCCACAGCAGTTTCTGACTACACAGTTACCTTATAAGGTTTACTAAGCTGAAAAAAATCACTTACCCTGAGCAGGTTCCATCACTGGAAAACTACCGCGGTTCCAACGCCGCCGGACGGAAACACCCCACTGCTAGTTCTGGGGAGACCAGCAAGCCCCGCCACGCTAAGCTTGGAACACCACGCCTGAAGGTCCAGCCAACGGCAGGACAGGCTGTTCCTCCCCACAAAGCCTCTGCAGACCCATGCTGACGCGGGGATGCTGACCTCTCCGTGAAGAAGGAAGCACCTCCGTTCCCGGGAGACAAGCGCGCCAACTAGACACCGAAGGCCGCCCCGCACCCTCGTGGTCGTCCGCCTGAGGCTGGGGGTGCCCGTTAGCGGTGCCGAGGTACCTGGCAGCAGGGACCCGGACGTCCAAGCTCCCCGGGGAACGAGGCCTGCCGCCCGGGAGAAACTTCTGTGCCTCACGTTTTCCTCTCTGACTTAGGACAGCCACCGCAGGTGCTTCTGACTCGTGCCAAGCCCTCGGGGTCTGCGCCCGCGTGTGCCCGAAGCCACCCGCCGGGGCCCGCAGCCCAGCGGCTCCCCGCATCCAGTCCTCGCCCCATCTCCCCCATCGTCCTTCCCGCCCCCGCGCAGCGGACTCCGCCCCCGCCCTTCTCCGGACCCGCAGCTTCCCGCCCACGCAGCCGCCGGGAGACCAGGGCGAGCCCGTCCCGCCCGCGCGCAGGGGCCAGGGGCGTCCCAGCCGGAACCGCCCAGGTGCCGCCGCGCTCCCCGCCCGGCCTCCGCAGACCGCGGCGGCGCTCATGACGTCAGCAGGTCCGGGCCCGGCACACCTGGGCCAAGCCCCGCGGCAGCGCGCGTCCCCCTCCAGATCCCGGCGCGCTCACCTTCCCGGAGCCGGACCGCCGCGCTTCGCTGCGTTCTGCGTTCTGTGCTCAGGCCTCCGGGGCACCGGGCCCACTAGCGCTTCATTCATTGCCGGAGCCGCGCCCCGGGGGGCAGCGGCCTCTCCACCGCGGCCAATGGCAGCGTCGTCCGGGCGGGGCCGAGTCGGAGCTGACGGCGGCGGGCGCGTGGGGACTGGGCCTGGGCGCGGAGGGGGCGGGGCCAGCCTGGGCGCAGAGGGGCGGGGCTGGGACGTCGAGGGGCGGGCCATGGGCGCGGGGCGGGGCTGAGGGGCAGAGGCTGGACTTGGGTCTCCACGCTGTGGGCGTTTGTCCCCGCGGAGATTCCGGGCGGCTGGTGAGCGCGGCGTGGGCTGCAGACTAGGAAACGCGGCTCCAGGCGGCGGAGAAGCAGTCCAGGCCTCGCGGCCATAGGTTCCACCTGCCTCGGGTTCGCGCTCGCGCGTGGGACTGAGGCAGAGGAGCGCTCGGCTGTAGATCAGCGCAGGCGCGGGTCGGGTCCGAGGTCGGGCCAGGGCCCCCCGCCGGCTCCAGGTCAACCGCGCCGCACCCTCGCTTTGGGGAGGCCGCAGGATTGCTAACCTGCCGCCTCCTCCCGTCTTTGACGTTAGCATTGACGTGGGACAGAAGGGATCCCAGGCGCCTTCCCACCAACACATTCTCTTCTGCGCAACCGTGAACACATTCTTGACTCCCTGGGTCACGGTTTCCTCGTCCCTAAAATGAAGGCGCCCTGCAATTCTGCCATGGCTCATGCCTGTAAGCACTCGGGAGGCTGAGGCAGGATCCGCTGCTCAACCTGGACTCGATAGTGAGTTCTAGGCCAGCCAGCCCGGGCTACAAAGAGACCCTGTCACAGAAAACCAAGCGAGCAAACAGCAAAGATGGTCACAGCACGTCTTTGAAGGTGGTGGCAAACTGGTGGAGTGAATGAGGCTGAGTCTGGCCAAACTTAGTTTCTGATGCCTGAAACTCCCTACAAATTTCCCCTTTGGGTTTACTACATTTATTTTTAAAGACCTTTGTGAGCCAGTTGTAGTGGTGCACGTTTGTAATCGCAGCCCTGGGAGGCTGATGCAGGATTTATAGTGCAAGGTCAGCCTGGGCTATACAATATGACCCTGTCTCAGAAAAACTAAAAACAACCTTCCCTTGCCCCCAACGTCGTTACAGGCGTTTAATAGTTCCAGCACTGGGGAAGTGAAGGCAGGAGGAACCAGAGCTCTTGGCCAGCCTGGGCTACACAGCATGACCCTGTGTAAATAAAGAGTAAAAAGAGTTTACAAAGGTCAGTTCTTGTGAGTATGTAAATCCCGAGCTTGGCTCTGTGGGGGAAAGGACCAGGCACAAGTGTGCACTGATAACAAGTGTGCACTGATAAACCCCAGCTACCGTGGAGTCACAAGGCCTGAAGCAGCCCTCTTTCTGTGTGTGTGTGGAGAAGCGAGGGGTACATCTGCATGCACTCATTGATGAATGTGTCTTCCTTCCTCCAGTGGGTGTGTTTGGTACTCATTTACATCTTGTCTGGCATGTCTTAAGGGCCTGCTTATGGGCATGTGAGCCTCTCTTCCAGGAAGCTGAGTTTGAGTCTGGTTGACCAGGAGTTGGCCTCCATTTCTGACACTCCTCCTGGTCAGAGAAGACCCTGGGAAGACCTTGCTGGAGCAAACAGGATCTTCCTGAAAACATCTCTCCTAGGTGCATAGACCTGACTCAGGTCTGGAGCCAGAAAGAATTGGCTGAAGATGCTTTCAGGAGATTGTGAGCTCCCTCTGCAGGAGGTGTGAGCAGAGCTTGTTGGTTCCTGAAGGGAATTCATGGAAACACTTCAAATGTCAGAAGCAGTGTTGGACACTGTGCTTCCAAAACTTAATTTTGGATACATCCCTGAAACCATTATTAGTATAATATTTTCCCCTTAAACAGCTGGTGTATTTTATTAAAAAGATAAGTTTGTTTCAAAGAAAGTAATCAGTGTCGATGACCATAGAGAGGTCACCACAAAAATAAACAGGAAGGAAGGTAGTATTAGGTTCTAGCCAAACACTGCTGCCCGCTGTGGACCTGAGCTTTAGACTGGCCTCAGGCCCAATCAGGAGTTCTCAGGCTTCCTTCGAAGATACCATCTACAGATGAGCCCAAGGCAAACATTCAAGGAACTAACACAAAGTGCTTTCCTGTCCTGCCCTCAGAGGCCAAGCCAGGTACCCAGGCCCTTGGGGGCCCCTGAGGTACCTATGCTTCTGGAGACCCTGGGTCCTTAGGCTCTACCCTGCTCCTCAGGGTGCCAGGTGTCGTCTGTGGTTAAAGACTGGGAAGCCTGGAGAGATTGAGCTGACTGAGATCTCTAACCAGAGCGTCCAGCAGTCTGGATGAGTCTCAGGGAAACCTAATAGAAGGGAGGATTATTTGTGCATTAAGGTGGGGAAATGTGGGGAATTCCAGAGATGGGTTGAGATTTCCTCTCTTTTGTTCTTATATAGGGTCTTGAGTGGTAGTGGGCATTTTTGCCAGGCTAGTGAAACTCAATGTCTTTATAGAGAGGCAAGGGACAGTGAGTAGTCACTCAGTTTGTCTCTCAGTGAGCCGTGTTGGGTCCAGTGGTTTTGGTGGTCTTGTGCCTTTACCATTTGAGCTGGCAAGTGAGAGCCTTGATGACCTGCTTTGATAGAACCTGCCACTATGGCAGTCTGGAGCCACCTGTGCCTATCTGGCCTTTCTCAAAGGGAACAAAGATCTGGCACTGTGGAGTCCCTTCAAGTGGCTGCTAATCCTTCATCTTTCCATACAGGAATTAGGAGGCCCGGGGCGGAATCCCCAAAGAGGTCAACCACAGGGCACCACACAGTCTTGGAACAAGGACAGGCTGATTATGAGCCTTGGAACATTCTGCTCTCAGTAAGTTCTATCCCAGCAGGGTTTTTGGAGAGGAAATAATTAAAAGGAAAACAGCCCAAGTCCTGCTGAGCCACTGTGATCCCAAAGGGGGGGGCATCACTGTGTGCTAGGGGTCTCTGGGGGCCTCCAAACATGCTTTGTACCTCCATGGCTAATCACTGTCCCCTGACATGGCATTGGGAGGGACCCCAGAGGGCTAGAATGTGAATACACGTTACACTTGTCCTCTCCCACGGCATTGCTGCCTTGTGAACATTGCCAAAGCCAGGACAGTTCATCTCCAAACCAGAAAGAGAAGAGAAAGGAAGGGGGGGCAGGGTTCAGGGAGAGCTTTTCTCCAGGGCGTGGGCAGGGTGGCGGCCAACCCTAAAGATCTTGGGTTCCTGGTGCCCGGGTTTCAAAGCTAGTCTGCAAAGATCATCCGTCCCTGGCACTTTGGTGGTTGAATGGTTCATCTGCTTTGGTGGATTTTGCATGTGTATTAGCTGAATCATTTGAACATACCCCTGTTCTTCCTTTTCTGATTAACAAAAAGGCCATGACAACCTAGTGACAGTTGACTCAAGTCTCAGAAATGATGAAAACACACCAGCATCAAATTCTTAGGCCATGGCCATGCCCCAGAGGCTCTAAATAAAGTTACTTTAATATTTTAAAGTTAGGACTTCAGAGCAGGGTATGGTGACACATGCCTGTAATCCCAGCATGTGGGAGACTGAGGCAGAAGGATTGCCATGAGATCCTGTCTCAAGGAAGCAAAGCAAATAAAGTTAGGACCTACCCCTGGGCAGGTGGTCCTGGGTTCTATAAGACAGGAAGTTGAGCCAGGCATGGTGGTACAAGCCTTTGACCCCAGCACTTGGGAGGCTGAGGCAAGCGGATCTCTGTGAGTTCAAGGCCAGCCTGGTCTACATAGTGAGTTCCAGGCCAGCTGGGGCTATAGGGAGAGACTGTCTCAAAAAGATAAAAAAAAAAAAGACACCCCCCCCAAAACAAGTTGTCCACAGGCCAGGGGAGCAGTCCTGTAAGCAGCATCCTCCATGGCCTGTGCTCCAGGTTCCTTCCCTGAGCTCCTGCCTTGGCTTCCCTTGATGAAGGACTGTGCTGTAAACCAAGTAAATCCTTTCTTTCCCAAGTTGGTTTTGGTCAATGTTTTGGGGAAGAAAAGATTCTATCAGGGCTGTTTGTGTGATATACTATGAATTAAGAATTTTTTTGGGAGGGGGGGCGCTGGAGAGATGGTGCAGTGGTTAAGAGCTGACTGCTCTTGCAGAGGACCCAGGTTTGATTCCCAGGACCCACATGGTGGCTATGAACCATCCTTAACTCCAGTTCCAGGGGAATCCGATGCCCTCTTCTGACCTCCACAGCATTGCACGACATGAGACAGGGTCTCCCTGTAGCCCCAGCTGTCCTGGAACTCACTATGTAGACCAGGCTGGCCTTGAACTCACAGAGATCCACCTGTCTCTGCCTCCCGAGTGCTGGGATTAAAGGCGTGCACCACCATGCCCGGCTAAAGTATTTTTTTAAAAAAGAATTTTTGGAAGTAAAACCTTTCATGCTTTACTGGAATAACATTCTGGTCAACTGGGGCTGAAAAATAAGCTGTGGGTAACAAGAGACCAGCATTATTGAGGTGAAATCTTCTGGGAAGTATTTCCTCAGGGTCAGGGCACAGAAGCTATGGTCCAGAGAGGGCCCGGTGCTCCATCTCAAGCTGGAAGCAGGACTTGGTAATGTGTAAGAGTCTCCTACATGGTACTGGTTTTGAAAGCATAGTCACAGAGAGCAACTGAGGCTTAGCACCCTGAGAGGCCAGAAGAGCCCATTGGTGAAGGTGTAGCCTCAGTTTCAGTGGAGACCCCAACATATTGGAGATGCCAGGACCATGGCATGACCACCACGGGCAGCAGCAGGTGTGGAATGGAGCTGGCCTGAGCCTATCAGACAAACTGTGAACTAGGATGACAGAGCCAGGGAAGTGGAGATGCCCAAGTCCTCTGGAGCCCAGAAGATCATGAGTGAATCCCAGATGTCCAGCCTTGAGCCGCTTTGCTGGACTTTGGTTTTGTTTAAGTGTGATTCTTCCCTTTTGAAATAAGACCATACTTAACTTGTTTTGGATTTTATAAGAGCCCACAAAGACTTTTAAAAGAGACTTTGAATTTTTAAAGTGTTTGGATTTTTTTTAAGGACTATGGGACTTTTAAAGTAGTATTGTCTGATGTTGTAATATTAACATCGTTATCTTGGGACAAGAAATGGAAAGGTTATGGTTTAACAGTAGTACGTTTGTGTGTCAAGCTGACAAGGGGTCAGTTGTGCTGGATAGCTTTAGTGTCAACTTGACACACCTGGTTAGAGGAAACCTTAATTTAAGAATTGTCTCCATTGGATTGACCTGTGGCCATGTCTGTGGGGTATTTCCCTGATTGTTGAGTAATGTGGAAAGGTCCAGCCCACTATGGGCAATGCTACCACTGGGAAGGTGGTCTTGTGTTGTATAAGAAAGCAGGCTGAGGAGCTGGAGAAATGGCTCAGTGGCTGCTCTTGTAGAGGACCTGGGTTTGATTCCCAGCACCCACATGATGGCTAACAGCCATCCATAACTCTAGTTCCAGGGGATCTGATGCCCTCTTCTGACTTCTGTGGGCATTGCACCACATGGATGTACTTACACACATGCAGGCAATACATTCATACACATAAAATAAAAATAATAAAATATTTTAAAAAGGAAGCAGGCTGAGCACAGGCCAAAGAAGCAAGCCGGCAAGCGGTGTGTGCCATGGTCTGTGCTTCAGACTGCCCTGGGTTCCTTGGCTTTCATTGGTGATGAACTGTGCTATAAGTCAAATGAGCCCTTTCCTCTCCGAGTTGGTTTTGGTCAGTGTTTTTATCGAAGCAAGAGAAAGTAACTAAGACAGACCTCAGTTTAAAAAATTTTAAGATAGGGCCTCAAACTTTCCTTTGTAGCTGAGGATAACCTTGAACTCCTGATTCTCTGGCTATATCCAGCTGAAGGATTTCACTCAGAAACTTGAATGAGAGAGTAGATCTTGCTGAAGGTTAGAGGTGATCAGGGTCACAGTGAAACCCAGCTTTGTGTGTGGGAGCGGGGGTGGGTGGGGAGGTAGAACTGGGCATAGGAACTTTACTGAACCTTGATCTGTTCAGCAAAGAGAAACAAGGACGGTACAGCCCAGAGATTGAGAAGCAGAGTAGAGACATTCGTCACAGGGGTCTGAGGACAAACTCAGGCAAGAGTTGTCCAAACTTTTGGGACGTGGTGTTACTTTAACACTTAAGACTGGAGGGCGAAGGCAGTTGTGGGTGACTCTGAAGTTCTCTGGAGACAAGAGTCCATAGACAGGAAAAGCATTTTCTCTCCTCAAAATCCCAGTTCCATCCAGGAGCCCCTTTGGAGCAGGACATGAGCTGAAAGCTCTGCCTGCTGACCTGGACTTGGATGCTGCCTTAATGTCCCTGGGCCTCAGTTTCCTGTCCTCAGGGTTCGGCCTCACGCTGGGCATGCTGCACACTATCTGTATGGACTGTCTTTCCACATTCATCGCTGCGCTGCTGAGCCTCTGATGGGAATGAGACAGTGTCTTGCTGGGCCGGGAGTCCTGCCAATTCTGTACAAATGCTGTTGATTAGTCTGGGTGACAGCGACCAACAGTTATGAGCAGCCTACTCCTGGCAATGGGCCTCCACTGTCCTGGCTCTGGGTCTCCTGGAGCGAGATGACTGACGGACTAACTTCAACTCCACCTTTGTTTCAGAGACTGTGCCATATAGAGCAGCTTTGAGGGGTTCAGAGCCAGAACCCTGGAACTGCCCCCTCGAAGGCTGAGGTACAAATGAGAACTAGTCCTGGGGAAGATGTACAGACGACCTACATGAATAATACTTCATCAAATGTGTCCAGGGCTGCCATGATGGTTATGGGAGCTTCAGTTGGGAAAACATTTGCAAAAATAGTCTGGCTTATCCTACCATGTAGTTGGCCTCCGGCACCCGGCAAGCAGATGATGCCTGTGTGGTACCGTGTGGTACTGTGTGGTACCGTGTGGTACCGTGATTTCCTTAGAAGCCCAGCTTGTGCTTGGTTCTGGAGGAAGGCCTTAGACAGGCCATGAGTTTAATCCCTAGCAACACACACACACACACATAGACAACACACACACACACACACACACACACACACACACACGAGATTTGAGTTGGGTATAGTGGCTCATTTCTGTAATCCTAGCATTGGGGAGGCTGAGGCAGGAGAATTGCCATGAGTTCAAGTCCAGCCTGGGCTACAGTGTGAGGCTCCATCTCAAAAAACCAAAAGAAAGAAAGACCCCCCCCCAACCAAAAGAAGCTCAGTGCTTTCAGTGCTGAGAATGGGTGCTGGAGATTAGGTTTGGAGAGACTAAGGGAACCCCCACTTCCCTGTCTAGACAAACAGGGCTCATGGCGGCCACATGGGGTACTCTAAGTTTCAGAGCAGGGGAGCTCACACCACACTGGTGGCTGTGAACACCCCAGGCCCTGAAGGGCCATTTCAGCCCTTGCACTCTGGCTGCCTTACTCTTGCTGGAACTAATTTGAAACTCTCTGGTGATCCACTTGTGTGGTCTCTATGCATAGCTTTTTCAAAGAGGCGAATGTCCTTGCCAGCTGAAGGCATCCAGAACTGTCTGGGCCTGCCCAGCTTCTGTCCTGTCTGCCTGGGGTAGAGGTGGGCGAGAATCCATGTGGCTAGGGCCTTGAATTTGGTGAGCAAGCACCTTAACTTCCAGGTACAAGCTGTTGATGGACCCACAACCAGGTCCTGTCAAGTCTTGGTTGGCATGCTGACTCTCTTCCTCAGCCCACCCATCCACACTGGCCTTGTGACCAGCAGGTCCTATTGCATTGGGGATGTTTTATGTGTAAAAAAAAAAGTCAATGACAAACACTCAAATTATCACCAGCTATTTGCAGCCATTTGGGCATTTCTTCATGTGTTACTTTGTTGAGGTCTGAACGAATGGCAGCAGGTAAGCCCTTTCCCTGCCTCCAAGGTCCTGTCCATGGCATCTTCGCCCCTCAGCTACCATCTCTCAGGGTAAGCCTCAGAGGTGCAAAGTGTGGTCACCCCCCCAGTCTTCCAGTTCCTTCTTCCTAGAAGACTTTCTCCTGGTGTGTGGGAAGAATGATGATCAACCCTGCCCTTTAGAGGCTCCCTGGCTGTGTGCAGACCCCCTGGCTATTTACAGAGCTCCCTGACTGTGTGTAGAGCTCTCTGGCTGTGTGCTGATTTGTGTGGTCTTGTGCAGAGCACCCCAGCTGTATACAGACCTCTCTGACCATATGCAGAGCTCCCTGACTAGTACAGCCAGCAAACATCCCTAGGCCAGCATGGAATGGGCTACTAGTAAACTGCTGGAATTCAGGTAAGAGGATCCTGCCAATCCCTGAGGTTCTTTCCTGAGAAGTATGTGTTATGTATGGGCTCCAAGGACCCTGGAGGATGCCAGGACCAGATTGTGCCAACTTCATCTGAGCCAGAAGGTGCTGTCCCAGGGGCTAGGTCAGAGATAATTAACAGCAGTATGTGAACCTTCACAGTGACAAGGGTGCCTTTGGGAACTATCTCTGAAGTGATATAGGGTCAGCACCCTGCAGGCAGGCCAGGCCTTTCTACCTTGGAAAACTCACAGAAGTTTCATTTTTCCCAACCAGGGTAGAAATGGATCTGGCTCTCCAGGATGTTCCAGAAGGGATTTGGAAAGCCAGCTCAATTTCTACCTAGAAAAAGGTTTATCCCCTCTACAGAAAGAAGGGTGTTAGGGTGGCGATCCTTGTCTGAGTGCCATGGCTGGGCCTCCTCATAGTATCAGTATGGTTAGCACCTGTGGCTGCACCTTGTCTCTTCCATCCCCTCATCTCTGTCCAGGCCTGGTGTCAGACCCTTCCTCTGTCCCCACCACTCCCTAGAAATGGCTCTCTTCAGTTTTCCACAAGCTCCAGATGGCCCAGCTGAGCTGGGGAGCTTGCCTCAACCTGGGCACTTCCAGGAGCTGGGATCACTACTTCTATCTCTAGGCAGACCTCCACTCCTGCCCCAAAAGATACAACCATGGCCCCTATCCCTTTCCGACCTTCCCGAGGCTCCAGCGAGCTTGGTTGCTCACCTTTCTCTGCCTCTAACTCCAGGTTTCAGGACACCAGCTTCTCTAAAACGTTGTCCCACAGCTTCGGGGGCAGGTGCTGCAATGGCCAGCCCAGAACTGTCTCTTCTCTTTCAACAAGGGACTGTCCCACACCTTGGCCCTCATGGGCATCTGTGTCTGCAGCTAGGCATTCTCCATGTTATTGCTGTAAGGGTCCCAAGTCTCAGACCTACCCAGGATCACAGCACAGCCTGGGGCTGCCGCCTCTTCCTCCTCCTCTTCCTCCTCCTCCTCCTCCTCCTCCCCCCCCACCTTGGGGCTTGGCATCACTCTCTCCACCCAGTCTTCATGAGGCTGCAGAGAGGCTGCTCCCACAGCATCTCTGGGATGTGTGGTCCCTTTTGTGTCTCTTCTCCACTTTCATGCTAGAGCCTGGTGCTGATCTCTTGGCCTCATCCATCTGTTCAAAGCCCATTGCCAACAGTAGCAAGCTGTCACTCTTAATTTAGGAGTGGCTATGGCAGGAGCTGACCTTGAGTAAAGGATGAACCCTTTCCTTCCCCCCTTCTTTCTCTCTTTCTTTCTCTTTTTCTTTCTTTCCCTTTCTTTCTTTCTTTCTTTCTTTCTTTCTTTCTTTCTTTCTTTCTTTCTGTCTTTCTTTCTCTCTCTCTTTCTTTCTTTCTTTCTTTCTTTCTTTCTTTCTTTCTTTCTTTCTTTCCTTTTTCTTCCTTCAGTGCTGATTATTGAACTCAGTACCTTGCACATGCTAGGCAAGTGCTGTACCACTGAACTATACCCCAGGACTTTTTGAAATGTTATTTGAAAAAAATATCTGCCGGGCGTGATGGCTCATGCCTTTGATCCCAGCGCTCAGGAGGCAGAGGCAGGCAGATCTCTGTGAGTTCAAGGCCAGCCTGGTCTACATAGTGAGTTCCAGGACAGCTGGGGCTACAGGGAGACCCTGTCTCAAAAAAACAAAAAAAAAATCTTATTTATTATTTTTATTTTATGCGTATGAGTGTACTGCCTGCATGTAGGTAGGTGCACCCATGTCATGCAGTGCCCATGGAGGTCAGAAGAGAGTAGTGTCAGATCCCCTGGAACTGGAGTCATGGATGGTTGTTAGCAGCCATGTGGGCACTGGGAATCAAATCTGGGTCTTCTGCAAGAGCAGTCAGTGCTCTTAACCACTGAGCCATCTCTCCAGTCCAGAAATTTATTATTTTAGAGATAGGGTTTGGCTAAGAGTTATCTAGGCTAATTATTGCCTTTTACAAGGAACTGCACACAGCGTCAGGCCCAGTAACTGCACACAGCCTGGGGTCCACAGTAGGGAGGCCCTGGAAGTCTCTAGGACACAGAGGTCACCACAGAGAGAAGAGTGTTTAGCCACAGTCAGCTAGCTACGCCGGGGAGCCAGAGGCCTGCAAACCTGAAGTCTGTTCCGGAACAGGTGAGGAGGCCATTGGGAGTGAGGGGTGTGTGGGCGGGAGGAAGGTATTTCTTGTCTCTACCTCTAACTGGACCCCTCAGTCTGAGATTAGCTTGTCTTAAGTCCATTGAAGGAGAAAGGGTATTTTGAGGTAGACTTTGTCCCAAGGCAGGGGTGCTGTACTGCACGAGGGTAGCCCCTGTACCCAACCATTATCACCATGGCTACCTCCCAGGGAGCCTCTATGAGAGACAGACCCCAGGTATGGTCTAGTCTCCTGGGATGGTTGTCCATCAGTCAGTCCCTGGAAGCCGGGCTTCTCCAGTGGCAGGTCCCCAATGCCACCTGCCTGTCTCTACCTCTGTCCATCTTTCCCTCCCTCTCTCCTAGGAGTAGTAGCTTTCTCCTCCCTGTCTATCCCCAACCTACCTCAGCCTCTATGGCTGTAGCACACCCACACCTGCTGTTCTTTGAGCTATCTCCAGGCTCCAATGGCTGGCCCAGCTGTGCTGGTTAGTTTTTGTCAACTTTACACAGGCTAGAGACTCCTAGGGAAACACAAGCTCAGTTGATGAATTGCTTTCTTTGGATATTCGTGTCTGTGAGTCATTTTTTAAAAAATTACTTTTATTTTATGTGTACGAGTATTTTTCCCACACGTATGTAAGTGCACTTGCATCGTGCAGTGCCCGTGAGGTCAGAAGAGGGTGTCGAATCCCCTGAAACTGGAGTTATAGATGGTTATTAGTCACCATGTGGGTGCTAGGAATTGAACCTGGGTCCTCTGCAAGAGCATCCAGTGTTCTTAACCACTGAGCCCATCTCTCCAGCCCCAGTGAGGCATTTTCTTAATTGGTAATTGATGCACAAGGGCCCAGCCCATTGTGGGCAGTGCTATCCCTGGGCAGGTGGGCCTGGGCTTTATAAGAAAGATAGCTGAGCTAGGCGTGGTAGCCCACATCTTTAATCTCAGCACTTGGGAGGCAGAGGCAAGCGGATCTCTGTGAGTTCGAGACCAGCCTGGTCTACATAGTGAGTTCCAGGACAGCTGGGGCTGCAGGAAGACCCTGTCTCAAAAAGACCAAAAACAAACAAACAAACAAAAGATAGCTGAGCAGGGTGTGGTGGTGCACTCCTTTAATCCCAACATTTGGGAAGCAGAGGCAGATGGATCTCTGTGAGATTGAGGCCAGCCTGGTCTACATAGCAAGTTCCAGGCCAGCTGGGGCTACAGAGAGACCCTGTCAAAGAAAGAGAGAAAGAGAGAAAGGGAAGGAAAGGAGAGAAAAAGGATGTGAGCCAGGGTGCAGCGCTTACTCCTTCACAGTTCTCGATCTCCTGCCCTGACTTCCCTCAACAATGGACTGTAGGTGGAACATGCAAGTCAAACAAACCCTCTCTTCCCCAAGTGGCTTTCGGTCAGTATTTTACCTTAGCAACAGACAACAAACTAGGACACCAACTTCACATCCTCAGGAGAGTACCACCTTCCCTCCCTGACACTCAGGCCTGGAAACCCCTCCACACTCCTCCCTGGTGCATGGCAGGGCCACTAGGAGGCCCTGGTGACTTCTAGGTGGGTGGGGCTCACCTCCCAGAGGAAGAGACACCCACAGAGTGAAGAGGACAGGAAGGAAGAAGGAAGCCAGCCAAGAGGCTGAGGGCATTAGGAGGGCAGTCTGGGGACTGGCCTTGGATATTCATGACCGTGGTCCCACAGAGATGATTCTCATGTACAGCCAGACTCTTGGCTTCTGGTGGCCCTGGCCCTGCAGCAGCCCTTCCTCCCTGTGCCAAGCCCAGGTCCACCCCTTCCCATCTCACCCCAGGATCCACAGGATCCTCAGGAGCAAAGCACTAGTCTCCTCGGAGCTTAGGATGGTTTTGCAAGGACCTGGTTCAGGGTTTTCAAGCTTGAATCTGGGTAACATAGTTCCCTAGATTTCTCCCAACCCCCAGCCTCCCCCCTTTCCCCCTCCCCCCTTTCTCTTTCC
>NW_008346900.1:1865745-1929300 GCF_000622305.1 Nannospalax galili | reverse complement strand
CTCTCTCTCTCTCTCTCTCTCTCTCTCTCTCTCTCTCTCAACAGAGTCTCCCTGTAGCCCCAGCTGGCCTGGAAATCACTATATAGATTAACCTCAAGTTCATAGAGATCTACCTCCCTCTGCCTCTGGAGTGCTGGAATTAAAGCTGTGCACCACCCAGCTCCAAGTACCCAAGTACTTCTTTCTTTAAAATAGTAAATCTTTATATTAAACTTTACAAAAACTACATGTATTTAGAGTGCACAACATGGTGTTGATACATATGTACACGGTAAAAGGAAAATTCACAGCTGCGTGAATTACCATGCTACATTGTTACCAACCATCTGGGCTGTAGTAGGCTGGAGGAACTTCCCCATCTTTGAACTGAAACCTTGTACCCTTATCAAAGTCTCCCTTCTCCCCGCCTGCCCTGACTCGGGAAACCACCACCCTTCTGTCTTTTACTTTGCCTTTTTTTAGATTGCTCGGATAAGTGAGCTCATGTGGTATTTACCAGTCAGAATCTGGATATTTCCACTTGCATAATGACATAGAGTCATCTATGTCACTGCAAATAGCAGGATTTCCTCTTTTCAGGCCAAATACTAGTCCATTGTTATATGTACCACATTTTCTTTGCCCATTCACCTGTTGTAGGACATTTGGGTAGATTCCATTTCTTGGCTACTGTGAAAAATGGTACAATAAGCACAGGAGTTCAGTCTCCTTGATACCCCTGTTTCATTTCCTCTGGATATGTGCCCAGGGGGATCATATGGTAGTTACCGGCTTTAGTGCTTTGAGGAACCTCCATAAAAATTTCCATACTGACTACAGGAATTTGCATTCGGCTAAGAATGTACAAGTGTTCCCTTTTGTCCATGCCCTTGCCAACACTTGTTTCCTGTGTCTTTCCATGGTTACCATCCTAACAGGTGCAGGCAAGATGTGGTTTTGATTTGCATTTCCCTGGTGAGGAATGCTGAGCCCTTCATCATCTTAGGATGATGGTGCTATGGTGAATGAGTTTTCTTCTGGGAATTGTCCACGGAGGGCCTTTGCCCATTTCACTGGGTTGTTTGTTTTCTGGCCAGTGGCTTGACTTCCTTATATGTTTTGGGTATCGGCACGTCAGACGTTTAGATTGCAAATATTTTCTCCCAGTCTGCAGATCGTTTCTTCACTCAGCTGACTGATTCCTTTTCTATGCAGGAGCTTTTTAATGGAATGAAGTCTCATTTCTCTATTTTTGTTCTTGCTGCCTATGTGTTTATGGTTCTGTTTTTGAGGACTTTTTGCAAATACACCTGCATGTGGGAGCATAAAGTGGGGCAGGTGCTTTGGGAAAACCTACAGCAGTTCCTCAGAAACTAAAAATAGAATCGCTACACCCTCTCGCAATTCCATTTTGGGGTGTACTGCCAAATAATTGAAAACAGTGGCACAACTGTATTTATAGCAGCAAGCTTCACAATAGCCGAAGTGTAGAAACAGCCCCAGTATTTCCCAATGGGTGAATAAACAAGTCAGTCCATTTGTGTAATGGAATATTACTCAATCTTAAAAAGGAAATCCTGACCAAACTACGATATGAATGAAACTTGAGGATGTTATTTTTTATTTTTAAGTGATGATGATGATGATGATGATGATGAATGTGAGTGAATGACATGTGTGGAGGGGTCCATGTACCATAGTGTGAGTGCCATGGTGTGCCTGTGATAGTCAGAGGACAACTTTTGGGAGCCAGTTTTCTCCTTTCCCCATGGGATTCAGGGGTCAAACTCTAGTCAGGTTAGAATGGCAATTGTTTTTACCCACTGAATTACCTTGCCAGCTCTTGAGGATATTAAAGGGAAATTAGCCAATAAGAGAGCAGGTGTCATGTGATGCCATTCTCTGGAAGTCCCTGAATGTATGACTTCTGCATTATTTGAAGACTAATTCTAAAGAAATGCTTAACAGTAGGCACCTGTGGGTGGTGTGCACCACTATGAGCACAGGCTCTAGGTTTTCAGCCCTGTGACAGGTTACTGACCTTGAGAAGTGCCTGCTGTATGACCTTGGCCAGCTGCCTCAACTTCTCTGAGCCTTGAGATTTTCAAAACAATGACCTCATAGGATTGATGGGAAAATCAAGAGATAACATAGAAATAGTATGTACCATTGCTGCGTGCACGTGTGTGTGTGTGTGTGTGTGTGTGTGTTATCCTAGTGGGCTCACCCTGCAGTGGGCTCAGTGCTGGAGTCAGGGAATGTGGGTCTCCCCCAGGGCTCAGGGAAGATGGCAAAGCAAGGGCACAGAACAACTCAGGGCGATGCTAAGTCACAGGGCAAAATACAGCAGGACCACAGCACAAATGTGGGCTGTTTAGGAAGGGCCCAGGAGTCCAGTGGATGGATGCCAAGGTGCATTCTGGGAGGGGGAGCTGTGAGAGTGCAGTGAGCCTGTGGCCAGAGCTGTCTGAGGTGGGGTCCACTGGGCCTGGGTGAATCCCTAGGCTCTTGGATGCTGCAAACAGTGCCTAACTATGCTAGGACCTCAGCCCTGGCTGACTGGGAATCTGGCATGGGGCAGTTATGGTGGGTGGGGTTCCGGACAACAGGTTTCATGCTTGGTGGGAGCTGCTGCCCTAGCCTGGTTAATGCAGCTCCTAGTGACCAGTGACTCATAGCCGGTTGCGTCAGATTAGGAAAATGGAAAAATTCCAAGAGGATACATAAATATTTCCCTCATAACCCTCATTAGCCATGTCTCTAAATGGCCTGAAAGTTCTTAATTTCTTTGTGATAATGAGGGCAAGGGTGTCTCTTCTTCTTGGGTCCCTGATGGCCACTTGTAGGAGATGAGTTTGGGGTGCTGAGGTCTGTTTATATGAATTAAAACATGCTCTTGGTTTATAGGCAAAAGACGATAATGATGTAAGTAAAGATGGTGATGGTGATGGTGGTGATGAGGTGGGGGTAATGGTGGTGGTGATGATGGTGGTGATAATGGTGGTGGTGATGATGATGGTAATGGTGGTGGTGATAGTGGTGATGATGGTGGTGATGATGGTGGTGGTGATGGTGGTGGTGATGGTGGTGGTGATAATGGTGATGATGGTGGTGATGATGGTGGTGGTGATGGTGGTGGTGATGGTGGTGGTGATAATGGTGATGATGGTGGTGATGATGGTGGTGGTGATGGTGGTGGTGATGGTGGTGGTGATAATGGTGATGATGGTGGTGATGATGGTGGTGGTGATGGTGGTGGTGATGGTGGTGGTGATAATGGTGATGATGGTGGTGATGATGGTGGTGGTGATGGTGGTGGTGATGGTGGTGGTGATAATGGTGATGATGGTGGTGATGATGGTGGTGGTGATGGTGGTGGTGATGGTGGTGGTGATAATGGTGATGATGGTGGTGATGATGGTGGTGGTGATGGTGGTGGTGATGGTGGTGGTGATAATGGTGATGATGGTGGTGATGATGGTGGTGGTGATGGTGGTGGTGATGGTGGTGGTGATAATGGTGATGATGGTGGTGATGATGGTGGTGGTGATGGTGGTGGTGATGGTGGTGGTGATAATGGTGATGATGGTGGTGATGATGGTGGCGATGATGATAGTGATGATGGTGGTGGTGATAATGGTGGTGGTGATGATGATGGTGATAATGGTGGTGGTGATGATGATGGTAATGGTGGTGGTGATAGTGGTGATGATGGTGGTGATGATGGTGGTGATGATGATAGTGATGATGGTGGTGGTGATGGTGATGGTGGTGATGATGATGGTGATGGTAGTGATGGTGATGATGGTGATGATGATGGTGATGATGGTGGTGATGATGGTGGTGGTGATGGTAGTGATGGTGATGATGGTGATGATGATGGTGATGATGATGATGATGATGATGGTGGTGGTGATGATAGTGATGATGACAATAACGATGATGGTGGTGATGGTAGTCATAATGGTGATGATGATGATAGTGATGATGGTGGTGGTGATGGTAGTGATGGTGATGAGAGAAGTTAGGGAAAGTGGTGGTGGGGATGATGGTGGTAATAATGGTGGTGGTGATGATGATGGTAATGGTGGTGGTGATAGTGGTGATGATGGTGGTGATGATGGTGGTGATGATGGTGGTGGTGATGGTGGTGGTGATGGTGGTGGTGATAATGGTGGTGGTGATGATGATGGCAATGGTGGTGGTGATAGTGGTGATGATGGTGGTGATGATGGTGGTGATGATGATAGTGATGATGGTGGTGGGGTTAATGGTGGTGGTGATCATGTTGGTGATGATGGTGGTAGAAGTGATGGTGGTGATCAGGCAAGGGAGTGGAGAGAAAGCAGCAAACTCAAGCAATGTTTCAGAGGCTATACTCAGGACTCATTCTGGGAGGCAAAGAGCATCAAAGACCCTCTTGAATGCCTGCTAGACACCAGAAGTGGTGGTGGGTCATCAGCTGGACACAGGTCACTGGTTTAGGGAGCAGTCTTGGTCAGAGGTGAGAAATGTGGCAACATCCAAAGCATTTAGGTGGTACTCATCTAGAGCAAGAGTGGAACCCTGCATGGGAACTGGTTAGAGGGGTTTGGTGAGGAGAGGGTGGAGAGGCAGGAGGGGGAGTATTGGTGCATCTGTGCAGTCCTGGGCTTCCAGCAGCACCTAGGAAGGCTGAATGGAAGATTCTGGCCTCCCCAGTGCTCCCTGATAGGAGTATAAGCTGGTGGCCGACATGAGCTGGTACCAGGAGGAAGCACTTGGCTCTACCAACCCCACAGCCACCTGAGAGGAGCTCTCATGTAGCCAGACCCAGGCTCTGTCCCCAGGTAATTCCCTGAGAGGCAGGGAGAGCGGGGACAGCCTCCTGTCTGGCGCTCTAGGGGTAGGGGAGGGTTAACTGGGTTCTGAGAGCAGACAGAGTGGGCAGGATCTGGTGGCACTGCATGGTGGGGCTGATGGCAAGGATGGCTGAGGCCAGGGCCCAAGGACTTCAGTTCCTGCTCTACCTCTGAGGTCCAGAGAGGCCAGGGCAAGTCACTGTCCCTGCCTGCCAGCAAGAGGCTTGAACTCTGACTCAGAACTCCAACCAAGGCATGTGTTTGACCACTGGGAGGGACCCACACACTTGTCAGTCCCTCCCTCTCAGCCAGTATCAAGGTGTCCTGGGCCTAGGTCAGCAGGGGCCCTGCTGGGTTGGCTGGTAACATTGTGTCAAGCCCTTGCTGCTGCTCTCCTGTCACTCCCATCCTGCTTCTTCAAACCTCCCGCTTCACAGTCCTGTCTCCAGCCCAGAGCCCCCCACACTGTGCACTGTGAAGGCACACGCCTTGTCAGGGCTGGGTGTAGTTGGCATCTCCTGCCCCTCCCTGGTATGGTCTCTCCACACTGACCAGCCCCAGCAAGGAACTGGATCCAGTAGCTGCAGCCCTGGCCTTGCAGTAGGACTCTCAAAACAACCTCTCCCCAGCAAGGGTTGTTTTGGTTTGGTTACAGGAAACATCAGTTAATAACTAAAGGGTGAAAAATGCTCAGAATTTCATCATGACTGATGATACAGAGCTCCTACGACTGGTTATGAAGGAAAGCATCCGTGTCCCCAGGCAGGGCGACCAGGTCCACTGACATTCATGCATCCCTGGACACTGGGAGGTTCACCTTGCCTCATTGGCTCAGAGATCTGTGTCCGGGACACTTCCCTGCAGATGGAAAAGGACTCACAGCCAGAGTGAGCTCAGCAAGTTTTGATCTACATGAATTTTGGCCTTCCTAACAGGGAGGCAAAGGCAGCCTCTACCCGACCATTCTGGAAGAAAGTGCAGGCCAATCTATGGTCCTCAGGCTGGGGCCACAGTCTGTTCTAGCTCCCTTCCTGAGGACGACCAAAGACAACAGAATCCCCACTCCCGCAGGAGCCAGAGGACAGCTCTCTGCCTATCTAGACCTCAGGACTTGCTCTGCCCTTTCATGTACTATTTTGGCATGATCAACTTTCTGGGGCAACTGCAGATGTATAGTTGGTTGGCTGGTGACTTCCCTTTTCTGATAGCGACATATTTGAATAGTCATGAGGCTCTTCCGCTAAACATCCCAACACAGAACTATCCTGCAGTGACTGAGAACAGAGTGCTGGACGCTTGGTGCTTCCAGCCTCTTTTCAGCTGGTGGGGAGGATGGTCAGCACTGCCCAGGTTCCCATGTGTCAGGAGCAGGCCAGGTCACAGTCCCCCCGTGCCCTGGGCGGCTTCTGAGGGATGGAGTGTGGCTGCCAGGGTAGGATCGATTCCACACCGGTCTTGAGGGTTCTGCCAGACCCCACATAGCACCTGCTGTTACTTGTCACTGGCTGGCAGCCACACAGGCTTCCTGTCCCTGGGGAGGGGACGAAGTCTTGCCACATGCACCCCAAGTAGGCATGTAGATCCAGCAAGAGACTCAGCTCTTCAGATTTGTTCAATGCAGGATTCATTTGAGGATGGATACATGCCACAGTGTGTCCCTTCCCTCAGTGACTGGAGTGCTGGGACCTCGGGCTGAGAGAAGCCCAGCTTCGGTCACCATCAGACACGTAGTTCCTCAAATATTTCCGTCCACGTCTCCACACTCCCTACTGTGAGTGGCGTGGCTCCTGTAGCCTTCCCTTGTTCCCTTGAGACTCCTTCCCCCAGAACCTTCCCTGCCTTAGAGGGGCTGCACACATGTGAACAGACCTGTACCTGCAGGTGCGTGTGAGGGGAGACCCAGCGTCCCACCTGCCCTGGCTCTCAGAGCTCGGCCTCTCTCCATCCCTAGCACTGTAGCCCCTATTGTTTCCTCACGTAGCTGGACAGTTTTTTGAGACAGGATCTCAGGAAACCCAGGCTAGCTTTGAACTTCCTGGATAGCTGAGGATGACCTCGAACTCCTGATCTTCCTGCTGCTACCTGACCAAGAGCTGGCATCACAGGTGTGTGCCACCACAGCAGACATGGAGGGGGGCTTCTGATTGGTTAGAAATGGTTCAGCCTGTGCTGTTAGTGGCTAAATACTCTTCCAGTCTCTTGAGAAGAAAGTTTCAATCCTGGAAAATTACGTGCAGGAAGCTAGGGAAGTTTCTGCCCTGGGGCTGTTTGAAATCTGTTTCCTGGGTAGGTTCCAGTCTACAAGGAGAGAGCCTGGTTCTAATGACTTTTACTGCAGCTTCCGGGGGCCTTTGGCAGCCAGGGACACCTGTGCCAGGCCATCTTAGTGACATGAGTCATCGAGGTGGGGGAGGGAGGACATAGCCCTTAGTAATAGGAGCAGATTGAGCTGTATGTCCATAGAACACACCGACTCCTTCCAGAAAGCACAGCCTAGCCGTGTCTGTCTAGGTGGGAGCGGATGCCCTCCCTACCCACCTTGTGTAAACTCTTTTCAAAGTGCCTGGCAGCAAAGGAAGGTTAAATACCAGCTAAACCATTAGAGTCCAAGATAATTGACTAACCTGCCTGTGCAGGTCTGGGAGGGGCAGGCCCAAGCTTACTCAGGCCCATCCTGCCAGTGACGCCATCGCCTGATCTGAGCAGTGCCTTATCACCCAGCCTGCCTGTGACGCCATTATTGAGTCTTCTTTTCTGCTTGAGGGTCTCAGGCTGGCCTGGAACTCTTGGCAGTCCTGTCTCACCCTGAGCCACTATGGCTGGCTCATTTGGGGCCCTTCTCTCCTGTAGCCCTAACTGACCTGAGTTCTCTGCTCAGGCGCTTCCTCTTGCTCCCCTCTGATTGAAAGAGAACACCGACTCCCCTCGGGGTACCTTTTGCAGGCGGGCCTGCTGTACCAATGTTCTACACACCAGCACACAACGGGATCTGTACACATGCTTTTAGAATATGAATGCAAGACCCAGAGACCCTCACACGGCCAGAGACCCTCACACAGCCAGAGACCCTCATACGGCCAGAGACCCTCACACAGCCAGAGACCCTCATACGGCCAGAGACCCTCACACGGCCAGAGACCCTCACACGGCCAGAGACCCTCACACAGCCAGAGACCGAGGCGTCTCTATCTCTACCTGGATGTGGAGGGCCAACCTGGGGCGTCATTCCTCAGGTGCCAGCTGACAGGGTCTCTTGTTGGCTGGGAGTCGCCAAGGAGGCTAGGCAGAAGACCCGGGTTCGAATCCCACACCCACATGGCAGCTAACGACTGTCCATAACTCCAGTCCCAGGGGATCCGACGGCCTCTTCTGACCTCCACGGGCATTGCACGACACGGGTGCACTTACCTACGTGCAGGCAATACACACATACACATAAAATAAAAATAATAAATAAAAGTTTTTTAAAAAGTAAAACTTCGGTGTCTGAGTTGATTCAGGCCATGGATTTTGGAGACTTGGGAGCTAAAGGGAAGCAAAGTACCTCGATCATCTCTTATGTCGCTTCCAAGTTAGAGTGATGGTATTTTGGTTCTGTTAGATTTTCATAAATAATATCAAGAGTCACAGTAAGCCTGGTGGCACAGGCCTCTAATCTCAGCTACTCTGGAGGCTGAAGCAGGAGGGTTGTAAGTTAACTGCCAGGCTGGGCAATTGAATTAGACTCTGTCACAAAATAAAAAATAACAAAAAGTCTGGGGAGATGGCTCAACGGTACAACACTTACCTAGCATGTTCAAGGCCCTGATTTGATCTCCAGTTTCACAACTACAGAGATGAACGTCATAGACGTCTTTTTATTTGTGTGTGTGTGTGTGTGTGTGTGTGTGTGTGTGTGTGTGTGTGAATAGTTCAGAAAACAACTTATGAAAGTCAGTTTTCTCCTTCCACCGTGTGGGGTCCTGGGGATTGAACTCGGGTTGTCGGGCTTGGCGGCAAGCACCTTTACACACTGAGCCTTCTCACTGGCCCTCCTTTCTCTTCTCTTCCTCAGTGTGCTACCAGAACATAGATGTTACATATATGCCTTTGTTATGTTTTCACTGAAGAGCAGAACTATAGACACCAAACTTCTAGGAGACCATAGATTAGTGCACCCCTGCTGATATGCAGAGAGGGTCTCATTGCCCCCCCCCACTCCAAGTAGCCAGGCACGATGTGAATTCCTGCAGGAGAGGCTAGGGTCCCCCTGGCTATGATGGTTGTGGAGGCACTATGCTCAGGATGCTGCGAGGGGTTTTCCTTATACCAGAAAGAAGTGATTCAGACCAACCATATCTGGTGTCTGGGGACACTGTGGATAGTCTGCACTCTGCTCAGCAACCAGGTCTCAGGGGAGAGCAGTCCTCTGTCTAGAGATGGGATCCTGCTTGGGCTCTTCTGCCTGTTCTCCAGCTCAGCCATCTGTTGGAGCCCGGAGGTCAGGGCATGGGGGTCCCTGGGGGAGTTCCTGGGCCAGGGTATAGAGTTATTGGGGTCAAAAAATGAGTTTTGAGGTCAAGGTATAGAGTTTCTGGGTCACAATATGGAGTTTCTGGGTCAGGATGTGGAGTCTCTGGGTCAGGATGTAGGGTTCCTAGGGTCAGAGTGTGAGGGTGGTAGCCTTGGGCAGGAAATGCCCTCTTATGGCAAGTGACCCCTGACATCTCCACCTGACTACCTGGGGTTACCCCTCCTATCCTCAGCCCCCTAGAAGGACATCAGTGTCCCAGGGAGCTTTTTGTTCCCAGTCGCTCTTGGCTTACTGTAGTCAAAGCCTCACAATGGGGCCCTCTGATAAGTGAGTTACTCAGAGCCCCACCGCCTTGCGCAGGAAAAGACAAGTGGTAGAAGGCCATCATGATCTATCTTGAAAACCAAAGAGGAAATGCTTAGAAAACCATCATTCTTGACTTGAGTGATACCTCCTGTCCTCTGCGTGAGCAGGGAGTGCACTTCCCCAGAGCCCAGCATGGTGGCTATGGAGGGTGGGATGGGGGTTTTGTAAGGCTGAAGCTAGGCCCACACCTGTCCCTCCCACTTCCTGGACTGTGGTGAGGGTGTAAAGATGGTCCCCAAGAGCTGCCATCACGGGAACTTGTGGCAGAGCTCAAAGTGGTCCCCCACAGGAAGTCTGTGAGCGGGGCCAGTGGGCCACAGTGGAAAAGTCCAGTGATAAGCCTCCTTCCTCCTGCTGCCCCAGTGGAGGCCGGGCGTCCCAAGCTTCGAGGATGTGGCTGAGTCACATGGGAGGCAGATGTGTCCATGGAAAATTCCAGGTTCTGGGAAAAGCATTTGTTCTGGGTCGTGGGAGGCTCAGACCCCCTAGCCTAGTATTTCTCCCCACATCTCCACTCTTGCTGGTACAGCGGTGAGGACTAGGCGAGCTTTGCAGGCCCCTGGAGCCAGCCGATAGGGGACAGCAGATCCCTGAGGAAGAGACTGTTCTGATGTTCCAGGCAGCAGGAATATGGCTTTAAAACCTAGCAACAGACTGTGCCTGGGGTTGTTTACAAAGTCCTCATAAATAGATGGATGTGCATCTTCTGTCACTTGGGAGCTCAGAGATAATCAGCCGCCCAAGCCCAGGAGGAGCCCCCGAGCCATTGTATGTGCTGCTCACCACTTCCTGCCGTAGCGTGTTCTGGAAGCATTTAAACACCCACACATAGGACACAAACGGGCCATCACCAGCTCCTGCAGGTGCCACCCTGGCCCACTGAGGTTACTCAGGATTAAATCCCTGGTTCCTATGGCCTCTCCCACTCCTGCAGTGCCCGAGCTCTCTGCACACTCTATACACAGCGAGGCTCCGTGGGCAAATCTGCTGGGAACGGTTGATGCAGGGCATGGCTGCTTTCCAGGGCCACTTGACCTGTGGCACGTGTCTGAGTCAGCTCAGGACTTGGAGTGGCTGGTCCTCTCCTGGCTCTGTTCCTTTTTTCCTGAGATCTGTTTTTGATTGGAGAAACTGGGCCCTGTCCTGACCCCACATCTATGCATGTGTCTCTCCACTGATGTGGGTGGGTGCCATAACACTGTGTCTCAGGAGCTGAATCTTGCAGGTCAGCCACTGCTGTTTCAGTTCCACAAATGAAAGGAACAGAAAGTTTTCTACTTTACCACCTGGTGGTACAACCAGTGGAGATGCAGCCCAGGCCCTCCTGCACACGAAGCAAGCTAGGCATGGTCTGCCACTGAGCTACACCTCTTGCCCAAGTTTACCTTATTTGTTTATTTATTTATAGACAGTTTTTAAAACATTATTTGTTGATTTATATTTTACGTGTATGAGTGTTTTGCCTGTATGCATGTAAGTGCACCCATGTTGTGCAGTGCCCATGGAGGCCAGAAGAGGGTGTCAGATCCCCTAGAACTAGAGTTACAGACAGTTGTTAGCCACCATGTGGGTTCTGGGAACTGAACCCAGGTCCTCTGCAAAAGCAGCCAGTACTTTTAACTGCTGAGTCATTTCTCAAGTTCCCAGAGACAGGGTTTTATGTAGCTCAGGCTGGCCTGAAGCTTGCTATATAACTGAGAGTGACCTTGAACGTCTGAGTCTCCTTGTCTCCACCTCCCAAGTATTGAGATTACAGGTGTGCTGTACCATGCCCAACCAAACTGACCATTTTGAATCATACAGTTCAAGGACTGGAGAAATGGCTCAGAAGATGTGAGCACAGGCTGATCTTCCAGAGGACCCAGAAATCATATGATGGCTAACAGTCATCTGTAACTCCAGTTCCAGGAGATCTGACAGCCTCTTCTGGCCTCAGTGGACACTGTATGCATGTGGTGCATTTACATGCAGGCAAAGCATTCATACACATAAAATGATAAATTTTTTAAAATTAAAAATAATCTTTTTGTCTTTTTTGAAACAGTCTCCACATAGCCCCAGCTGACCTGGAACTCGCTATGTAGACCAGGCTGGACCCGGACTCACAGAGATCCGCCTGTGTCTGCCTCCTGAGTGCTGGATCAAAGGCGTGTGCCACCAGCATAAAGAACTGTACAGTTAAAGGGCAGAGGAGGTGGCTCAGTCAGTAAAGCACTTGCCCTACAAGCATGAGGCCCTGAGTTTTGATCCCCGCATCCACATAAATGCTGGGTGGGTTTGGCGGCCCACCTGTAATTCCAGCACTCCAGAGGTGGGGAACAGAGGATCACTAGGGCAAGCTGGAGCTCCAAGTTCAAGTGAGAGATTTTTCTAATATATAAGATGGGGAGTGATCCAGGGAGAGACCGGACATCAACTCTGGCCTCTACAAGCACTTCTGGGCACATGCATGCACACTTACAGACACATGGGCACTCACATACATAATCACATAGGTACATACATGCACTCATACCATACACACACAAAAAAAAGAGAAAAAATAATGTTCAATCCAGTGACGTGGTCTACTCCCAAGCTTGTGTGGCTGTCATACAGTCCAGTTCCTCCTCTTGTTCCTGTGGATCTGCCGGTCTAAGCACATAAAAAATTTGGGAGTTGGGTGGCTGGAGAGATGGCGCTTGGTGCATGTCAGGAGCTCAGTACACAGACATCTCAGTGATTGGTGTTCCTAATACTCCCACAGGTCCTTCCTCAGCCCTTGGTGGCTTTCACAGGCTGAGCGGACTGTGGGAGGGCTGCCTTGCTCACCATCTGGGGACTCTGCCAGGCTATGCTCCAAGAGGCCTGGGGAAGGGTCTTGTCCTAGTTTGTTTCTCCATGGCTGTAACAAAACACTCTGGCCAATACCAACTTAGGGAGGAAAGGGTTTATTCGGCTTACATCTCTCGGGGTCACAGTTTATCACTGAGGGAGCCCAAGGTAGGAACTCAGGGCAGGACCCTGGAGGCAGAAGCTGAAGCACAGGCCATGGAGGAACACTGCTTACTGACTTGCTCCTCTGGCCCCTGCTCAATCTGCTTTCTTACACAACATAGGCCCACCTGCCCAGAGTGGCACCACCCACATCACTCAATAATCAAGAAGATCCCTCACAGACATGACCACAGGCCAGTCCAATGGAGGCCATTCCCCAGTTGAGGCTCCCTGAAGAGGGTGTGTCAAGCTGACACTGAAGTTACTCAGCATAGGTCTCCTTTCCTCCGCCTCCTCTGCTGCGCCGCTTCATCACAGCATGTGCCAGTAACTCCTGCATCAACTACAGACATTCTACAGAACTCTGCATCTTTGACGATATAGAAAGAATAAACGGAAATGCATGAGTGGCCTGGCCTTGTCCTAACCCTGCTCTTTTTAACCACCTGTAAACAAGAAGTATTGTCCGGGTCCTTTTGGTTCTCATAGCACACATTCCTGTTACCCATGAGGGAGGGACCAGGAAAAGCAGGCACGGGCAGTGTCAACCCAGAGCACCCATCGGGCTGGGGCAAAAAGCAGCCCCATGGGCTGATCAGCATAGGGAGCCTGGAGCAGTCACAGCTGAGCGCAGGCACCTGAGGGCCACCACAGGACTCTTTTCCTTGTAGCCACAGGGAAAAGACTTACCCTGCAGGCCTGTCCCAGGGACAACGTCTGTTTCTTGTGCAGCTGGGATCCAGGGACAGGACCTTTCCCTTCAAGCTGTTTTACAGCATTTCTTGAGAGAGTCCTCTCTACTGCTGCCAGGGTGGTGGTAGAAGCCAATGTTTTAGGTTCTATTTAAAAAAATCTTTCTGGGGCTGAAGAGATGGCCCAGTGGTTAAGAGCACTGGCCGCTCTTGCAGAGGACCTGGGTTTAATTCCCAGCTCCCACATGGCAGCTAACAACTGTCCGTAACTCCAATTCTAGGGGATCCAACATCTTCTGACCTCCAAGGGCACTGCATGACACGGGTGCATCAACCTACATGCAGGCAATATCCTCATACACATAATAAAATAAAAAATTATAAGCCCGGGGGTGGTGGCACATGCCTTTAATCCCAGCACTCGGGAGGCAGAGGCAGGCGGATCTCTGTGAGTTCAAGGCCAGCCTGGTCTACATAGTACGTTCCAGGCCAGCTGGGGCTACAGGGAGACCCTGTCTCAAAAAGACAAAAAAAATTATAAAATATATTTTAAAAATCTTTCAGGTTGGCTCTGTAAACAAGGAGTCAATGTGGACCTTACATTACCACTGGATGCTGGGATTTAGGAGACAACAGCCTGCCTGTTTGGTCCCGGGTCCTGTGATATCTTGGATAGGCTAGAGTCTGGCTCAGGCATGATTTGATAGTAAGGAAATTTACTGGCCAGTACAAGCAGGTCCACAGCACTTCCCTTCACATGATACAGGATGCTCATCATCAGATGCTTCTGAGGCACTGGGGGACACTGATGAGGCGAGTGTGTGCCACTTGGCAGCTCCAGAAATAAGCTGGGGGACATGGTGGAGACTGGCTTCTGAGCGCACATTGATTGGCGAGCTTTGTGGATCCTATGCTTAATTAGCCACAACTATCAGGGATGATGACCATGGGTACAGGGTACTCAGAGGTGCCTAGTCCTGGGGAACTCCTAGGTGAAAACTAGGCCTAATTGCAGAGAAGGCAGGGATAGCCATGGGCAGTGTGGGCCCTGTGTTCTCATGCGATGGGGCTCCAACGGACTGCTTCCTGCTCCGTCTGAAGCTTGAGACTCTGCCTGTCCTGAAGTGAGCTTCCTGGAGGTGGGCCCCTTCACTCGAGGCCACAGTAGGCCCCAGAATCTGAATATTTTATATAGCTCCTGATCTTGATGCCCCAGACTCAGCTCTAGGCATCCCCAAAGTGGCATGACCAGACTTTGCTCAGGGCACGCTGGGTGTGTGCTGGTGGCCTGGCACCTGAGCCAGGGCCCCAAGCAGCGGCAGCCCCAGGCTTAGCCTCTGCAGTCAGTGCCTCAGGTGTGGAGGAACTGCCTGCTTGCTCCATCCCTGGCCTGTTGGAGCTCTCACTCCTCTCCAAGCCTGTCATGGGTCCCAGAACTACAAGGCAGCAACCCCCCAACAAAGTTTCTGTTCCTCACTGCCTCAGTTTACCCTTCTATAAATTGAGGGTGCTGAGCTCTCAAGTGTCACCTATCTTGCTAACCCTAAGAATGTGGGATGCTGGGGGCACAGAGACACCTAGCCACGATGCTGGTCTAGCTGGTTTAGCTCCCTTTCCTGATGCTGGGGCCCACGAAGTCCCCTAAATCCCACCTCTTTGCCCCAGGGAAGGGCTTTGTTGAACCTAGTATAGCCTCTGAGGTACCTCAAGACCCTCGGTCCCTAGGCCCCTCCAGGCAGTTTTTCTCTATGGTCACTCCCTGCAGTTCCCTTCTGGACCAGGAGAGGACAGGCGTGTCCAGGCAGAGTCCGGGCATCCAGCCGTGCTAGAGGGAGACCGTGAGGGTGTTGTGCTGTGTGGATGCCCTGGAGCATGGATTCAGAGTCTTTTCAGTACTGCCCCTGAAGCAGGCATCTCTTAGGAGGAGCAAAGAGGCATTAGGTTATCTGTGGCCCCCACAGCCCTCACTGGGCACCTTAAGCAGGAGAACCATAAAGTGGGTGGATGAGGGATCCCAGAATGCCCAGCAGAAGTGGGGGCTCCACCCAGCATGGGCATGAAAGGCTTCTGGTGCACACTTTGGGGAGGCCCCAGTGTGGTACTCCAATGTTCCTGCGGAAGGCATGAATGTGAGCCTCCTTTTTCCAGCCTCCAAGGGGCCTGGCCATGCCGGGGGCCCTGATCCCCTCTGGCTGCATGCAAACATGTCCTCTCTGACTAATATACTCCAGCTGGGATCTGGGGAAGTGTCCTGCCAGTACCTTCTATACTCCCATGTTGGCATCTCTGGGTTAGGTGGGATCTGGATTTAATGGCCCTGAGATGGGCCCAGGAGTTACACACATGGCCAAGTGCCCATGTGAGTCTCGTGGGGCCCCCAGCATGGTCTCTGCAGGCGGCTGCCTGTACCTTCAGCCCCCGTGTCATGCACCTCTCACTCAGCTGGAATGCTTTAGACATACCTTTCCCCACACTGAGAACTTCTCGTGCTTGGGAATCCTGCTTTGGCAGGTTTGGCTGAGATGCCCACCTGATTCTGGCATGCTGTGGGATCACCTGCAGCTGCCGCCCTGTGGTCCTCCAATGTCTAGATCTCACCTCTGACTCACATAGAGGTCCTTCCCCTGCAAATACTGTCTTCTGTCTTGATGCATGAGGGAGAAGCACACTTTGGAATTCTCTCCCATGCTATCTACTCTCCAAGACTTGAGCTCACAGATTCAGAGCCTAACCTACTGATTTTTACCTGCTGGCCAGACCAAGGGACTGTCCAAGAGACTGGTGGCCCATGCAAAGTGGCAGGAGCAGTTGTGTGGTTGGGGCTGTGGCCACTGGAGCTCAGCATATTGCTTATATGGTCTGATTTTTTTCCACCTTCACAACAACCTGTGGTACATGCCCTGTCGTCCTCCACATAGATGGATAATGAGGGCTCCAGGAGCTTAGAAATTTAGCTCAGAGTCACAGCTGGAAGTGGGGAGCTGGGCTTCACACCAGTGCTCTGCTGTGGTTTGGCAATCGCATCCCCTCTAGCATGCGGCTGAACCTGGATCTGAAGTGCATCAATCAGAGCGTCTTTCCTGGGGTTTTAAATCATTAATGCAGGTTTTTGTTAGACATACGTAGCATAAAACTTATGTGTACGGCCAAGGGCACTCAGTTCACTTGGGTTGTTGTGAAACTCTCGCCTGTAACCCAGCTCCAGAGTGATCATCTTCCCTAACTGAGGCCCTGTCCCCACTAGACACTAGCTCTCAGTCACCCTCTCAGCTCCCAGCAGCCATCATTCCCCCTTCAGTCCGCATCTGGCTGCTCCGGGGAATTCATGCCACAGCATTTCCCTTTCACGACTGGCTTATTTCCCTCCTCATAATATCCTCAAGGTTCGTGTTATAGCAGGTGTCAGAATACCCTTCCTTTTCAGAGCTGCGGATATTCCGCTGTGTAGATGGCATAGTGTTTTCTCATCCATCCGCAGAGGAGTGCTGGACTGCTTCAGCCTCCTGCTGTTGTGATGAGCGCCACAATGAAGGTGTGAGTATAAATCTGAGTGAAAATCTACTCTCCTGTCTGTATCTCAGCTCCTTTTCTGTGGCTGCGATGAAATACTCTGACAAAAGCAACTTAAGGGACAGTTTATTTTAGCTCACCATTCAAGGTACAGTCCACCACGGTGGGGAAGTCAAAGGCAGAAGGAGCTTGAAGCAGCTAGTCATATCGCATCCACAATCAGAAAGTGGAGACGGTAAAGGTGTGCATGCTTTTGAGTGCCCGGTCTGTACTCTGTATAGTATGGGATCCCCTGTCTAGGGAATAGTCCCACCTAAGATGAGTCTACCATATCAACTAAGGTATTTGGGATAATCCCCCATAGGCATGCACATGGGTTCCAGGGATTGAACTCGGGTTGCCAGGCTCCCTTGGCAAGTGCCTTTACCCACTGAGCCATCTCTGCTGGCCCTCATCCACTTGGTATATTTTGGAATTGGCTGCATATCAGTAAATACTTATCTCTAACACTTTCAGTGGCTACACACCTTCTTGCCACAATCTATTTAACTTACATAGCTTATTCCCAGATATGGATATTAAATACAATAGCTGGTCCTATGTGCAAATTTGGGAGCCAGAAACTTATTTTATTAGGATATACTTCTGACAGTTTTATTGAGTCTTTGGTACACTGCATCAAATGTGCCCCTTGCCCCCCTCTCTCTCTCTCTCTCTCTCTCTCTCTCTCTCTCTCTCTCTCTCTCTCTCTCAGAGCTGAGGACCGTACCAACAGGTCCCTCCTCAGCTCTGTGATCAGAACTAACTTTAAATTTTAACTCTGATAGAAGAAAATTGTTGCTTTCACTCTGTGCCTTGGATTCAGGTGAAGGCCAATATTTATCATGAGCTTATTGGCTGTAAAAGGCCAGTTCAGTTTTTTGCCCATCTCTCTATGGATATACTTAGCTTCTTAAATTTTATTATTTTTATTTTGTTTATATGTGTTCTGCCTACATGTATGTAGGTGCACCATGTGTATGCAATACCTGTGGAGGCCAGAAATAAGGTGTCAGATTTCCTAGAACTGGAGATAAGGATGGTTGTTAGCTGCCCTGTGGGTGCTGGGAACTGAGCCCTGGTCCTGTGCAAGAGCAGCCAGTGCTCTTAACCACGGAGCCACCTCTCCAGCCCCATGGGTACACCTATCTTTTAAATACAATGCAGTGCCGGGTTGGCAAGATGGCTCCTTTGGTGAAGTGCTTGCCATGCAAGCATGAGTTCAGATTCCCAACATCCATGTTAAAAAGCCCAGTGGGGGCTGGGCGTGGTGGCACACCTTTAATCCTAGCACTCGGGAGGCAGAGGCCGGCAGATCTCTGTGAGTTCAAAGCCAGCCTGGTCTACATAGTGAGTTCCAGGACAGCTGGGGTTACAGGGAGACCCTGTCTCAAAAAGACCAAAAAAAAAAAAAAAAAATCCCAGTGGAGTGGTTCAGATCCCTGGGGCTTTCTGGCCAGTCAGTCTAGCCAAATTAGCAAGCTCTATGTTCAGTGAGAGACCCTGTCTCAGAAAATAAGGTAGAGAGTGAGGAAGATACCAGAACTTGATCTTTGGCCTCCACGTGGATATGCACACATGTGCACACATGCACACATGCACACATTGCCTTATGAGACATATATTGAAGCACTTGCACCCAGTTTGCCATGGAGTTTTGATTACCAGTGTCTTTAATGACACAGATGTTGACTCTCATGTGGTCTAATACGTCAATCTTTTCCTTTAGGACTTGGAAAGGCCTCACCTACCCCAGAGCAATGGCACCCTCTGCGTTCCAGTCCATCAGAGGACTCTAGGCTTCTGGTCCTCAATTAGTTTATTTAAACACTTAGTTGTAGGTATTGCACAGGTGGGTAGAAACGCAGATGGGGTATGGTCTTTAGCTGAACAGAAACTGTTATTTCCTGTCGTTTTCTGATGAACACCCCAATACAAATGTGTTTGTCCCCCATCAGTGGCCTCTTTCATGTGTGCAGAGTGACCCCAGGCTGGGGTCAAACGCGGAGTCTCTGCTGAACTGTCTGAACCCGTACCATCTCCCAGGGGTCCACTGGACCATGAAAGTGATTGAGAGGCAGGTGTCGGAAGGCTGCAGGGGGGGCTGTGGTGGCTCCCAGGGGAGACATGGAATGCTTGTTTGCTGTGTTGTGTTGTGTTTGCACCCAGAGAACAAAGGACTGAGGAAGGTGGGGATGCCTCAGTGGAGACCAGGGGAGGACGCACCACTAGGAGGCTGATATATATTTTTTTATAGTTATCTTGTTCTTTGGATAAGTGGTTTTGACTAGCTAGTAGTATTAGTGGCAGAAGTCATGTTGTTACACCACGCCAGGCCGTCTGTCCGGTGAGCTCTTCTCTTTGCCGCTCAGAATGCATGGGAAGTAGAGAAGAGGTCTGACTTGCGGAGATTCATAAATCACAACTATTTTAGCTACAAGGGTGGAGATTGATTAAGGTCTGAGCCATCAGGCATCCTATGGATCGGGAAGATGTCTCTCACCCAGCCCTCCCTTTCCCAGACATGCGTGTCAGCAGTTTTCCGGGAAAGCAATCTTTTCATGTTTAGCATGATCACAGCGATTACTGTAAAGCGGCTGGAGAGCCCCTGCCAACCAGCACCTTAGCCTAGGGGGCCTGCCCCAGGAGGAGGTGGCTGGTGTATCTCAGGTGCTCAGCTGACACAGCTCCCACAGACCCCCGGAGCTGCCTGGGAATTCTGCCCTTCTGTGACACCCCTGAATGGGGGGGGAATCAGTCACCATACTTACCTCCAGACTCCTATTATTCCACTTGGCTGTCAGGCTTTGGCAGAGGCCTGCTGTAGCGCCTGTTGCGCCCAGGAAAGATGTTGGTAAGGTGATGTTTCCCCATACAGGACTTTGCCCTCCTAAAGCAATTTGTTGCCCACAGCTCCCCCTTGTGGGTGTGAGAAGCATTATTTGGATTTGCCCTAGCAATCCCCTGGGGTAATAAGCAATCTGAGGGGCTCCTGCCTCACCTTTTTAATGGAGGGCTGTGTTCACCCTCTGCTGGAAGGGCTCTTTCCTCCCCAGGCTTGAGCCAGTGGGATTTGAGATGACACGGGCAATGGCCCGAATTGTACATAGGCTGTTGTCCCCTGTGACACCCTGGGTGGCCTGTGGGTCCCAGGAAGACAGGAAACTGGTAACAGGAGTCAAGCCTGGCGCCAAAAGGCCAGGAGGAACAAGGAGAGGCTGACGGTCACGGGGAGGGCAGGTGCCTGGTGCTGCTCTTGACACTCATCCCAGGTACTTAAAGCCGCTCTGGGTTCTCCCTCTTCTTCCCCGACCCTGAGGTGAGCCACTGCCTCCTGCCTCACTAAGGCACGTGATCCCCACCCACCCTTCTGTCCCTTCCTGCCCAGCCCTCCAGCACAGCCTCACCAGCACCAGTCCTTTAAAGTTGCCTCTAGAAACAGGGCAAACCAGCCGGGCACGGTGGCATGTGTAGAGCACTGAGACAGAAAGATTTTGAGGTGAAGGCCACCCTCAGCAACTTAGCAAGACTCTGTCTCAAAATAAAGGGCAAGGAGAGTGCCGAGAGTCAGCTCAGGGTTCAGGTACTTGCCATGCATAAAGTCTTAGGCCCAATTTCCAGACTGGAAAGTGTGGGAGACGAGAAGGAAAAAGGAAAGCGTTAAAATAAACGAGCAGACAGGTCAAACCCCTCACAGGCCAATCCCCCTCAACTTCTGCCTCCACCCCACGTCATCCAAATGCCTCCTCCAGGAAACCCCCCATTTCAGCCCCTCTGTCATGTTCTCTCAAAGTACCTGTCACATCACATGCTGTTTGATGGGGGACTGTTTGTATAGAAGCTGCTCTTCTCATTGAGCCCACGAGTGGGTACTTGGGCTCCTCTGTTTGTCTCTGTGTCCTACACATGGCTGTGTGGAGACAGCACTCAGTGGTGATCTGCTGAACACACAGACAGCCCAAAGGTGTCATGGAAGGGGCAGGGGACAATCTAGTTCTGGCCAATAGAGAGTGTCAGGAGCCGTGGGGGAAGTTCATGCATCTGATTGCCCGGGACGCTATAGAACCTCAACGGCCTCAGTTGGGGCCCCCATGGTCCCGGAGAATATTTGGGATTTAGCATCCTGAACCCCAACATCTGACCCTGGGCCATGCCAAAGATGACCTGTTGACATGGCAGCCGCTCTGGGTTTGGCTCCACAGAGCCAATACTGAGCACCTTCCTCTTCCTCCAGGCATCTGGCAGTTCCTCATGGCTCACTGGGTCTAAGCTCTTCCTCCAGCAGAAGACTGAGTTGGTATCCTGGGGATCTGGTAACAGCTCATCTCACCTGCTGTTTTTGGGATTCCCAACTACCTTCATCCACCATGGGAGATGAGAAATCTGAGTCAGGTCCACAGACCAGAGTTCCTGCAGCTATCAGGGTTAACCTGTGTCCGGGGCCCTGGCCCGCTACAGCCCTCCCTCCCATAAGTCCCTGTCACTGCAATCAGAAGCCCATAGTTCTCCCAGTCCCCATTTAATTCTAAGGTCCCCTAATACTTCAGGATGTGGGAAGAGAGTGATCCCTTTGCCTGAGGACCAGCCCATCCCATCCTTCCTGGTCAAGCCCTCAGCTTCTCCCCTAACCCTCATGGCTCCATTTTGCCAACATTATTGCTTGAAGGCTGCAGAGAGGTAGGGGGAACATCCTTACCTCCTTCATTCCTGTCCCGTGGCTGTTGATTCTCTGCAGTGCTTAGAGGGACTTGGTTTCTTAGACACTTACCTTCAGCCCAGCCGTCAGCCCCACACTGTGACTCCGGACCCAGCTACCTACATGGAAAAATGTGTGTCCAGCACGCCCATACTTCTGAAGTTCTCCCCTGCAGCATTAAGCTGATGGCAACTGATTTGGGCCTGTCCCGTGGCCCTGCCCTGGTGCCTCCCTCCTCTTCCAGTTCTAGCTTGGTACGAAAGTGACAGGGACTTCTGAGAGGCTGGCCTTGTCTGGAGGAACATGTCCTCCCCAGCAGGAATCGTACTCCAAAGGATGCTCCACTTCTCTCCTTGTTCAAGAACACTTTCCACTTTAGAATAGTTTTAAATTTGAAGTGGAGAGTCCCCAAACCCACAGTCATCCCCATGTTAGCATGGGATACCTCCAGGCACAGCTGTCTCACCACGGTGGGAACCAAGCTCCATACAACACTTGGGTACCACTGGCTTTTTCCTGTTGGCTTTTTCTGTCCCATGACCCCACATAACATTTAGTTACCCCATCTCCTTGGGGGTGATGACAGTTTCCGAGACTCCCCTTGTTTTTGATGCAATGAAATTTTGGGGACAGCACATCGTTTTTATAGAATGTCCCTCAGAAATGTTTGTCTGGGGTTTTTCTCATTATGAGGCAGGCCATATTATCTTTTCCACCACCTGACAGGGCCACCTGAGTCCTGTCCCACATACAATACCTAGAACTTGAATGCAGGCAGTTCTCCTTCTCCTGAAGGTAATGGAAAAACCAACTCAAACCATGTGGACAGAGAGGGATCTGAGGAGCCATAACTGGAAATCCAGGGCATGACCAGCTTGAGTTATGGCTAAATCCAGGACTTAAATAAAAAAGATATTGCCAAGACCAGAAATCCTATTGATGTTTATCTACGTTGGTTCCGTCCTCGAAGACCAGCCTCTTCTACTCTAGGAGGATAGCAACAGGACTCCAAGCTCAGTGGAAAAAGCAAAGCCTGATGCCTACATTGGCCTCCCTGAAGTTGATCCTCCTCCTCCCCTAGGCCTATGTGCCTGACCTGGTCCTTCACTACCACCTGTCTGCTCCCTTCAAATACAAGGGCCGAACTAGAGTAGGGTCCATCCTCTAGGTAGAATTGGAACTATTGCCTTCCCCAAATGTCCCAACAGACACCGGCTCCCTAGTACCCCTCCAGTTCCTCACCGCTTCTGTGAGCAGAGCAAGAGAATGGTATCGCTGAAGCCCTGCTCTGAGGTTCATGAGCTGTTCTCTCCAGTCAGTCTCTAAGCCTTCTATGCAGGAGACACGGTATTTGTGCTCTGCTGTAATTTTCCAGGCAAGAGGCGATAAAACAGAGTGAGTTTTACAACATGGGCCCTGTAGCTTGGGTGGGCAGGCAGGCCCTGAGTTTGGGGGCCGAGTGACAGGGAGTGCATTAAGAATTTAATTTGAAGTATGCTGTGTGTGAGGCGCACTTCCATCCATCAGAGGCTTGTTTTGGGAGGTGACAGTTTGCTGGTTCCCTTGGATGCTATTTATGGACAAAACCAGATTACCTAAAATTAGCGTTGGACAGTGACAGACAAAGATCAGGCCCTCAAGGCCTTCAGCTTGATGGGCTTGGGAGAACCTCTTGTGATGAAAACCAGGCTCTAGGCCATAATCTTTGCTGGGGTGTGGGTCAGGGACATCCCTGAGTCAGCCACCTGAGCTATGATTGTGTATTACCCACCCCAGCCCCTGCTAGGATCCAAGTTCCCAGAGATAGAGCTGATGGGGCACTTGTGTGACATTCCTCCTGGGGCTAGGCCTGAGAAGGTGGGGTATTCTAGAATGCATGTATCCCAGGGCCCCCAGTGTAGCAACTGAGATGCTGTCTGTGGGGTGCACGCTGGCTCTGTGTGTAAATGCAGAGCCCTGCATTCTTATAGCTGGGATGGCAGCTGGTGGCTGGGCTAGGGTCCTGCCCATCAGCTGAGTAAAGGTTGCTAATGAAATAACAGTAGTTAAAAATGAGTCCGGACCAGAGTGCTTCGCTGGCCCCCAGCCCAGCACTTCCCAGCTCAGGATGGGGGCAGGGGTAATCTGGAGCAGCAGGATCCACACATCATCCACTCACCTGGATCTTGGGGCACCACTGCCTGCTGTCCTATGTGACGCACTCCATGTGGATTTGCTTATTGGCTAATTCACTGGCCTCGCCTCCCCCATCTTGGTCTGTCTGTATGTCTGTCTGTCTCAGCCTGTTTCAGTTTCTCTCTGTACCCACCCCCATTCAGCAAGATCTTTTTCTTTTGGAATTTCAGATAATGTCTTCCATTGCATAAAAGCCAAACGAGAAGCTGAGTGTAGTGGCACACTCCTGTAATCCTGGTGCACAGGAGGTGGAGGCAGGAGGTTTGCTGTGTGTTCTAGGCCTGTCTGGGCTACATAGCAAGACCCTGCAAAAACAAACAAAAAAATTGGTTCATCGTCACATCTACACAAAGGCGCCCCGGAAGAGCTGTTTGTTATTCATGAGATCCAAGCCTCCACTTGCATTTTATAAAGCTGCTTGTTCAAGTGTGAGGGGAAACTTTCCAGATGAAGGGACTTTCTTTGCAACCTCCCAAAGTGAGCATGTTTACATTTCATTAGGCTGCCTACCCTGTTAACCAAGCCTGTCTGATGGAGACAGGTTCTAAGGACCAACAGATGCTCCTCATGGCCAGGGTGATCTCCAGGGTGGTTCTGAGTTCAATACTTCATAAGAAGGAAGTTTCTGAAGAGTCCTGTAGGTCTAACCCATTGTTTGCTAAGGGCCACAAAGCTTCTGGGGTCCCATGCCACCCCTCTGTTGTCCCAAGTAGCTCCAGGGGGCCCCAAGCCCCAATTCTCCTCTTTGAAGATAACCAGAACCACAGTTGGGTCTGTCTGATAAGAGCATGGATGCTGTGTCCTGGGCTGGTCACTGGCTAGTGCATGTTCTAGAATCACAGACACCCTGGTCAAAGCCATTCCTGACTTTGGGCATGGGGGTGAGGCTGGCTGGGCCCAGAGGGGCCGCCTGTCTTTATGTGCTGATGCTACTGTTTCTAAATGTCAGAACAAGTTCGGTGATTTGACCTCTTGGCTTTCCTGCTACCTCCATGCCAACCCACCAGGATAAGTAGTCTGAGGTCAGCTCAGTGGTGCTGACCCTAGAGGGTGGCTGTCCTCATCTTGCTCTCTAGGACCCTTTCAGTGGGGAGCAGGGTCACTTTGAGTGTCAGGGCGTTGATCTCAAATGATAATATCTGAGGACTGTCCTAGTCAGCCAGAGGGAGGACAGTAAGCAGAAGTGGCCTTTCCAGAAGAAGACTCTGGAAAGATTTCTGGTGAGCATCAGGGTTGATGGGCATCAGGGTTGGTGGGCATTAGGGATTGTGGGCATCAGGGCTTGTGGGCAGAGCCAGGCTGTGCAGCACTGAGCCACCTGCCTGAGATTAGCTTATTTCACTGAGGTTGAGGTGAGCATTTCTCCTGAGAGGGAGGCTGCCAGTGCAAGTCCCACGGTCCCTGAATAGCACAGAGCAGGAGCTGGGCTACTCCAGATTGCTGGCTGGGAGGAAGGTGGCAGAGGAAGAGGCAGGATGGCAACTTGAACACTAGAGTCAGTTTAGGCTGAGCTACCAGGGCCTACCATCTGAATTCAGTTCTTAGAATGAGTCCCTGGTCAAAGGCTCATTTCCAGCCCATCCTGGGAGGGTTCATGTGGTGAAGGGTGCAGCTGTTCCCACTGGCACCTGCTTGGACATCGCATACCAGGGGAAGGATCCATGGAGAATGCCAGTGTTGCTGGATGCAGACCTGAGAGACCCCCCACACACACACAGCAGAACCACACACACCTTGAGGCCTTTCCATGGATTGGCACCTACCCCAGCTCGGGCAGAGAGGGCTCTGTGGGCTGGGCAGGTCCTAGCAGGGACCCTCACATGACTCTGGACTTGCTGTGTTATATACATGGCATTTTACACTGGATCCCCAGTGTAACTGTGACTCCCCATGGTGAGGGTCTCTGTCTGCTTATGGCATCATCAGCTTGTGATTGGAGAAAATAGTGCCTGATGACCCCAGTGTCTTGGTTATAAGGCCTCTTGCCCACTCCCTGTCTTGGGGACTGGTAAAGGGAAGCCAGCCGTGTAAGGGCCCAGGAGAGTCCAGGAAAGCCTGGCCCACAAGAAAAGCTCTAGCTGGTAGAGGAGTTAATAACTGGAGACAAGCCTAAATCAGAGTCTCTGGTCTTTCTAGATGAGACCCCAGACTGCTGGAGTCCAGAAACGAGCTGCCCCATGTAACCTAACCACATCTCACCACAGAGTCACGGCAACAAGAAGCTCTGGAGCCCTCTCCACAACCTAACTGGAGCCATGTGCTGGGACCAGCATTGCCAGTGGGTGCTCTAAGGACTGATCCTAAGAAGCCGGAGACCACCAGGGGTACTGACCCATAGCCCCAGCGTTTTACTACCGTGTACACAGAGCAAGCATCTCTTGCAGCCTGGCCCAGACCTGTGGTTGAGACAAACCCAAACATCCAGTCTCATGCCCCTCAATTCTTCTGTCTGGCTCGCTCTCCTTCACAGACTCTGGGTGGCCTGCTTCTTCACCCCAGGGACTTTGCACCTGCAGTTCTACCTGTGGGAAGTCTTTTGAGTGTAGAATTGTCTGTGGTACCTGGGGTTGACTGATGTGCTCTGGAAGCTCTGGAACCCACCCAGAGGAGCTGAGTTTCCCAGCCTGCCTCTGTGTTCAGGAAGAGACTTGTCACCATGCAAGGGGGCTGTGAAATCTGGCCCAGGACTAGCGCCTCTGTCGGTTGTTCTTGTGTTAAAATACGTCCTTAACTAAGAATTTCTAGAAGGCGCCTTGTCCCCTTTCCCTCTTCTACAACAAGAGGCATTAAACCTTCACCTCTTTAGGAAAGAGCTCACTATTCAAAGACTTGCAGGGAAATCGGTCTTCAGAGTCCTCCTTCTGTCATCCACAACTGGACGTTACTCAAGTCAGGCCCTAGCTCTGAACCTCAATGGCACCCACTCAGCCCCAGGGCAAATAGCGTTCATCCCAAACGATCTTCATAGTTGGAGGGACACATGCACACGCAGACCTGTCCTCGGAGGCTTGTGAACAGTGTGTACCTGCTGTGGGCAGAGGCACCTCACTCCATGCCTCCAGGTCCTCATCTGGGAGGCAGGATGAGGCCTTGCAGGGTTACGAGTGAGCTTGCTTCATGGTAAGGAAATGAGCTGCCCCTGAGTTTGATGGCAGAGCTGCCAGGCAGGGGCTGTGTACTCAGACCTTGAAGTCAGAATGCAGAGGGTGACAGCTACCAATGGGAGCTGGTTCTGTTCTGTTGTCCCTTGCAAGAGCTCTCATTGCACAAGAGCTCTCATTGCCCAAGAGCCCAAGCTGGCATGTTGGTTTAACTCTGGGCTCCTTAAGGAAACACCCAAGTCCTGGGTGACCCTGCCTTTATGCTCAACTAAGTTGGCAATGAGCCATCTAGGGCATGTGACTCATGTGGCTTATGTACTTTGGAGTCTCTGGCTCTCCTTGCCTGGTGGCTCCGAGGGTCCTATTGGCTGGTCCTGAGAGGGTATCACAGGGAAGGTGGGTTCTGGGTGAAGAGGCAGGGCGGGACCGCACTTGATGAGGCCTTCTTCCCAGAGTACCTGCAGTCCTCCGAGGGCTGGGCAGGTCCTGGGGGCACTTGAGCCTGTGGCCACTGCTGCGTCTCTTTTTCAGCCCAGTGGTCCCAGCCAGTGGCTGCCACTGCAGGACCACTGCAGCTCAGTGTGCTCCAAAGATGCTTTGACCAAAGGCCATTAAGCTGTCACTGTGCATATGCCTCAGGCCCCTTCCTGCAAGTGCTTCCCTTCCCACCCTTTCTCCCCACTGAGTCACCACCATCCGACCAGACTGCCCGCACCAGCTCTGAGCTCATCGGTCCTCCATCAATCAGTTACCGTCAGGACAAAGTGCCAAGGAGACTTGGATTTGACAAGGACTTTGCCAACCGAGGCAGCTCAGCTGGCTCAGGAGTGCTGGGCACATGCAGCACAGACTCACATCCTCCTGCTCCAGCTCCTTGTGTCACCGCAGCTGTGATAGTGGAGGGGTTGGTCCTGCGCGCTCAGAGCTGCCCCACCCCTCTTGCATGGCAGCCTACACCTGAGGATGTCTTCCTGTCATTGACATGGGAAGGGACGTCACTATGTCACAAGCTCCCTACTGCACCTGATATCAGTTAGTCCTCTCTCCTGCTAGAGGGACAGTGCTGGCCTCTTCCCCCAAAGAGCCACTCACAGCCCTCTCTGGCTCCCCAGTGCCAGGCACACAGTTGGGAGCAGGGGATTAGGCTTCAGGGGGCTCCACTTGGAATCCTCAAAAGGATCCAGGATGGTGGTGTTTTATCCCAGTGTCAATCCTGCCAAGGCAGCATCAACCACTCACTCGCCTCGGGGTCTGAATAAGACACTTATGGTTTCCGAGGACTCCACAAAGCAGGCACACTGAGTTGGCCAGGAGACTTGGAGTGGCCATCCAAGAGTTTCATCATTTTCATTTTGACTTGGTCCCAGGAGCAAACCCCCACTTTAAGTGAACAGGCAGCACCCACAGAGAAAACTGATAGGATCCCTATCTTCCTGGTAAGCAAAGTCAAAGGGAGCCCCATAGAGGAGTCCTGGGAGGGGAGACAACCAGATAGACAGATTGCCTGATTCTGCATGTGGACCCACACAGGAGTCGTGGAGGGACACTCAGCTCAGCAATGCCTCTGAGGACTGACCTAATGTTTGAGAACCCATCTCAGAGACACTAGGAGTCAGGATGACTCACTAGCCCCGCAAAACCATCAGCATTCTCCAGAGGTGAAAGCCAGGACCGGTGTGTGTTGCACAATATTCGCAGTGCTCGGATGCAGCGTTACAGACTCAGGACTAGGAAAACGTGACCATCTTCCACAGGAAAAATAGCGTGCTATAGATGTTGGTGCTGGATGACCCACAACAGTTACAATGACTATACTTTGTACAGCAACACACATGCACATACACACACACACACACACACACACACACACACACACACCAGGGGAACTGTTATAAATTCCCAGCAGATGAATAGAAATATGTGAAATACGTGAATATTTTACTCAACTACTTAATTATCTGCAATAAAACTTCATGGATAGAATCAGTAGCAGGACTGACACAAACGAAAGGTACATGAACTTGACGTAGAAGATGACCAACCTCATAAAGAGATATGGAAGAGAAAACGAGCAGAGCCTCGGGCCCCTGGGACAGGTTCAGAGTTCTGGAACTCATGTAACTGTGGAAGGAGACTGGGGTAGCAAAGTTATCTGTAGGCGCAGCTGGAAAGGACTTTTTTCTTATCACTTTAGATAGAAAGGTCACCTAGGAGAGTACAGCCTGTCCCCACCTGCCCACCACCCACGATACCTGAGGTCTGTGTTTTCTTGTCGGTCTACCCAGACTCACTGGAAGTTTATCGCACTGAGCTTTTCAAAGAACCAGATCTTGTAAACTGTTTTTCTCCATGATTTTTCTGGTTTCTAGTTCGCTGATTTTACTCTGACTGTTAGCTCCTACTTTCTGGGCTTATTTTTTCTCAACAGTCTCTTGCGTTGAAGCTTATGACCTCATCAGCTAGTTATAGGAACAAACAAATTACTGTGACCATCTCCCGGCAATTCTGTTTACAAAAATGAGAAACAGCCAGATTTGGCTCGAGGGCTGTCGTTTGGTGACTCCTGGCTTGGATTATTGGTGTGTAATTATTTATTTAGTTAGTTTTTTGAGACAGGGTCTCATGTAATTCAGGTTGACCTTGAACTTGACACGTAGCTGAGAATGACCTTGAACTCCTAAGTTCTCCGCTTGAGGGCTGGGACTACAGGAATCTACCACTATGCCTGGTTCTGTGATTTTAATTTTTTTCTAATTTGAGAAATTGGTAATTAATTAATTAATACCTAAATCAAATGTATTCTAAGTGCCCTTTATCTGCACTCCTCAAAGATGAAGCTGCTTCAGTTTTCATATTTTCCATCTGTATTAGCAATGTGTTTCTAATGCTTTGACATCTTGGGTCTTGCCGACCCTGAGGGATTGGCCTCTTCCAGGGCTGACCAATCCGTACAGACAGTAGAAGACTCACTCAGTGTCTTCATCCCCTCTCTGGCCTCACGGGGCCTCCTCTGGCCGTGACTTCCTAGTCTTCCCACTCCTTCAGGCCAGGCACTGGGGTCATGAACACCCTCTGGTCCTGAAGTACTACTGACTCTGCCCACTTCGTCCCATAGACATCATGGGAAGGGCTTTTGCCAAGCCCCTCACTGCCCCTGTCCCCTGAATGGCCTGGGGCTTCCCCTGTGAACTACCTAGGGGAAGCGGCCCCTTTTCTTCCCCCGAACCATAACAAACTTTTAGTTGTTTGGGGGAAATGGAGAGGTCTTGCTATGTAGCTGACCCTGAACTCCCTACATGGTCCAGCTAGCCTCAAACTCCTATTCTTCCTGCCTCAGCCTCCAAAGCCCTGGGGTATAGGTGTATCTCCACACCAGGTAGTGGAGCGGGGCTTCTTGAATCAGGCCTTCCTTCATAGTTGGAGCCTACTGCTTGTTTGAGAAACTGTGCAAATAGATGCACTTTCCTAAAGAGGACTGGCTGGAGGAGCCGTTCTCAGCTAGGTGGCACATGGCATTAGGCACTGGCACCAGGCCCCATTGTTAGCTAAATTTGAGTTTCACCTGGAGACAAATGGAATTTGAAAAGTCTGAGCTGTTCATTTGACAGATGGGAGCCCGAGTTTTGTGTGCCCCCATCCTGGTGTTCCAAGCCATGGGGTGATGAGGGGATGTTGGGGGCCCTTAACACTAGTAGATGTTCTGTGGTCTCGTGTTCCAGCCCTCTCCCTCCCTGAGGGCTCCAAGTTCTTCCAGAACACAGTTCAAACCCCTCCTCACGTCAGTTTGTTTCAGGAACACGACAGGAGTGCGTGGGCTCGGATTGGGAGTCGCCCTGAAGTGCAGCTGCAGGAAAGAGGTCCAGTGGCACATCCCATGCCCAGAGCCCTTCCTCCTAGCTCTGTGAAGCCCATTTGCCTACCTGGTTCTCCAAAGTCTGCAGGGGACTTCCTGGCTCTTTTCAATGACTGCTTGTGGCCTCTCCCTATAACAGCTGCAAGCTCTGTAGACCCTGGAGGCCTGCGACAGGAACTTCAGACCCTCAGAGCCTGTTCTGCAGACATTGGAATTTGGGAAACATCTTTATGATGGGTTTAAGAGAAAAGGCTGAGCAAGTAGATCAAAGAGGACAGGACAGGCTTCTTTGGGGCACTGGGGAATGTGGGTTCCCATTCCATCACAGCCACTCCCTGCTTGGTGTTGGAGAGCACTAGGGGGCATAGGTGTCTCAACTCCTTCCTCTGGATGGGTCCATCTGATCTTGGGCACACTGTCCCCAGGGCCCTGGGGGAATTGAGGAGTCCACTGTTTTGTTTGCCACTGTGGCATCTTTCCTCTCATGTCAGGTAGGAAAATCGACTAGACCTCTAGGGACTGATAGAATGCGAGAGCTGGCCACTTTTCCTCCACAGACTGCGTTAAATACTTATCCTAGGTCAGGAGACCCTGCCCAGATGCACAAGACATTGTCACAAAGCTCTTAGAAGGCACCAGAGTATATGTGGGCAGAATCTGGGAGGCTGGTCAGGGCTCCTCCTGTTGTGGGGCTCCAGCAAGGCGCTGAGTGATCTAGACCCGGGTTTCCTCAACCCCCATCCTGCTTGCCCTTGGCCTGGTCTGGTGCCCATGGACTCCCTCCTGTCTGAGTTTACCTGCTGAATCATTCATGAGGCCATATCGGGGCCACCTGGCAGGACAAGGCAGGGTGAACGTGCTCCTGGCCTGTGTCCCAAGCCTCCTGCACTGCCTTAGTCATCTCTGGCTTTGCTGGGATATGGCCATTAATGGAATCACAGCCAGAGCCTCCTGGAGGGCTGCAGTGGGCCCACCCTCCTCACACAGACAGCTCTGTGCCCGACCCTGCCTTAGCCTGTGTCCTACCTGCTGCTCTGAGCGCTGGGGCTGCAGCTCAGTCCTATTTGCCCTGGGTCTGGACAGTGCCTGGCATGGTGTTTGCAAACTCAGGGTCTACCCACTGATACCCAACTATGCTGATCCCCACTCTTACATCATCCAGCCAAGAAACTGGGACAACATGTGAAGATCAAGACTGACCAGGATCAGGACACTGAATTTTGTTTTCTCAGAAAATCTTGCAATGGTCTGGAAACAGGAATACAAGTTTGCTTTGGTGTGTATGTGTGTGTGTGTGTGTGTGTGTGTGTGTGCATATGCACATATGTTTGAGTGTTGACATGCACAACTTGTGAACCTGTGTGTGCATGCATGATAGGTTGCACAAACATAAGTGTACTCACATGTATGTACATGTGCACTCCTGTGATGCACACACATGAGCTATGTGCATGTCTATTTCATAGGCGGTACTTTGCACCCAGTGAAACTTTCATTAGCTCTCCTGTGCATAGGCACACACCCACACATGTGCACTGTGCACAGGCCATGTGACTAGGACTTGGCTCATATGTTGCGTTCAGCCCCATGGCTCCCAAGCTTGGTTCTGGCCTACCTTCACTTGCCATTTCCTGGTTTGTTATCCAAAGTCCCTTGACATTGGCACACTATAGCGTGGGGGCCCTACAGTCCCTCGGCTCCAACTCCTATGGAGAAGGGCCTGTGCCAGGCCTGCCCTGCTCCAGATTCCCAGAGGAAGTATAGAAGAGCCCCTAGCCATCAGATCTGAGTGGGTAGCACCCCTGTTCTCCCCCACCTCAGGTTGAGCTGAAAAAGGAAAGGACATTTTTCCACCCAGAGCCCATGCAGCTTGTTTCCTGGATTGAGGCCCTTGGTATAGATGATTACCTATCCTCACTTGTCCCAAATACTGCCTTGCCCCAGTGGACAGTCATTCTCTGTGGGGGCTAGGAAGCCTCCCCAAGCAGCTCACCCCTGTTTGATGCCTCTCAGGCTGTAGGAGGACACTAAAGAAGGGATGAGTGAGGGTATCAGGTAGACTCCAACACCCCATTGAGGTTAAGCCTTTGAGGTCAGAGCCATGGTACTCCAGGGCAGAGCTTCAGCTTTGGGACAACCACCCTGAGCCCTGCCCTGCCCAGCCCTGGGCTGCCTCCACTTAGGAATTGACGCACTGCTCACATGGATGCTCGGGTCAGGGGAACTCCATGGGATCTACAAAAAGGCTCCTCCTGCTGAGAGTCCAGGGAAGGTGATGCCAGCCTCTTAGACTGCTAGCTGCACCAGCTCATGGGACTGCGGTGGCATTGCTTAGGGTGGTCCTGCTCAGGAAAATTGGATAAGCACCTGGGACAACAGCCATGGCTTCTGTGAGGTGGGCACAGGAGCTATTGTGATGTGCTGGGTCCTAGCTAAGTCCACACCCAGCTGACAGTCACAGGCACTCAACTATGTAAAATGTCCCCTGATTAGAAGCTGTCTCTGCCTGCAGATGACTTCCAGACTACTGATAGCTTTTTGCTGTCAGGGAGCACCTGGGACAGGGCAGCTCTAGTCCCCATGATAGGGGACTGGACAAAGGAAGCTGATTCCCTGTAGCCCACACCTGAGAAGCTGGGCAGGAAGACTGTATTCACCATGTCCCCATGTCCTTGAGTGGACAGTAGATGCCAACCTTGAAACCAAAACAGCTGAGAGCCCCTGGGCCCCTCCCAAGGGTTGGTCCCTGGCAGATGGCTGTGTTGAACAGCTCTGAGAGACTCTGGATCCAGCCTCTTTGTATGTTTACTGTGAAGCCCCGCCCATTGCCTTCCTCCCTGGGCTCCCTCAGTCTTCTGTTTGATGGGAGGGGCTGTGACAGGAAGGAGTTTGCCCCGGAGGCGGGTGCCAGGATAGAATGAGTTTCCCACAAAAGACCTCAGAAGATGGATTTGACTGGGTCGTCCTTACTGGAAGATTTGTAAGAGATTGGTTATTCAGGCCCTAAGTGAGAAAGCGTATCTTTGTCTTGTATCAGCTGCTGGCTGGGAAGCTGTCACCTCAGCCGCCCGCCGTGTTGCTTTCTGTCTTACCAGGACACGGTGCAAAGTGATTTGAAAATCAAAGCTGAACTGGCCCACTGTTTGCATGAGCTCACAGCAGACCTCAGGGTGGGACCAGGGCAGGGTCCACTGACCGTGCAGTGCCCTGGGTCACCCGAGCCCTCTGGTTGCTTTTTTGGTGCTGAAAAAGCCAGGGAGGCGCTGTGGACATACCACAGCAGTAATATCAGTCCATACTTGTTTTAGCTACTCTTCTTATTGCTGTGTCTAAATGGATACTTAGATAAAATAAACATAATGAAGGGAAGATTTATGGCTCATGGTTTGAGGACAGCATCCATCATGGTAGAGAAGTCATGGTGGCAGGAGCATGAGACTGGTGGTCACATTGCATCCGCAACCAAGAAGCAGAGAGTGATGAACACGGATGCTCAGCTAGCTTTGTGTTTTTTATAAACTCTGGGGCAGAAGTCCATGATGGAGCCCCCCACATTCAAGGTGGATCTTCCCTCCTACTTAAACCTCTCTGGAAACACCCTCACAGACACACCCAGAGGTGTGTCTCTTAGGAGATTCCAAATCCTCTCAAGGTGACAATCAAGATCAGCCATCACAGCAGACAAATCTCTGTGGTCCAGGCCAAAGGCCACCATAGCCAGTACTAGTAATTCTTGCCTGAGGACTTCTGTGGCTATGAGTGTGCAGTACCTGGGGTCAGCTGGGAGCCCTAGGGCTCACTCCTGGAGAGATGTCCACCAGGAGGAGGAGGAGCTGGAGCTCAGGCACCAGATACTCGGGGCAACGGAATGCACAGCACAGAGCACTGAAGGCAACTCTGTAGCCAAGTCCCACTTACTGAAAGTGGTTTCCTGCTCCCAGACATACCCTACCATCATCCCTCCTCTCTTGGTTTAATTGACGTGTGCCCCCACTGAATTGCAGGTGAGGGACTCCAAAGCAGTCCTCTTAGGGTCACATGTCCTGGGCGTCCTTCCTAGGAGGGACAAGCGGACTCCAGACTGCTCCCATTTACTCCGCTTCTCAAGGTGGCTTTCTAGCATATGCTACGGTTATTTTGAGAACAAGTTAGGAAGATGGGTTTCTGAGGCTCTCGGGGATTATTTTAGAGGAACTGAGTCAATGTCACTCACCTTCCTTCCCTTTTTTTTTTTTTCAGTCTTTTTGAGACAGGGTCTCCTTGTAGCCCCAGCTGTCCTGGAACTCACTATGTAGACCAGGCTGGCCTCAAACTCACAAAGATCTGCCTGCCTCTGCCTCCCGAGTGCTGGGACTACAGGGGTGCGCCACCATGCCCGGCTGTTTTTTTTTGTTGTTGTTGTTGTTGTTGTTGTTGTTGTTGTTGTTGTTTTGTCTTTTTGAGACAGGGTCTCCCTGCAGCCCCAGCTGTCCTGGAACTCACTATGTAGACCAGGCTGGCCTTGAACTCACAGAGATCCGCCTGTCTCTGCCTCCTGAATGCTGGGACTACAGGGGTGCACCACCATGCCCAGCTCCCTTCCTTCCCTTCTTTGTCTCCCCCTCCCTCTGCTTCCCAGGATCACCTTCTACATAAACCATATGGGCCCAAGACTGAGGACTGACGATCTTTGGGGACTCCAAACAAGGATCTCAGTGCTCCCAACTTAAGATCATTCTAGTACCAGACTCAGGATCAGCTGAGGAGATGCTGTCATATTGCTACCCCTGGAGTGTTGCTGTGGCAGACAGGGCCCAACGTCAGGTATCCTGGGTAAAAGGCTGGTTGAAGTGGCTTTTTCCAGAGCCCAGGTTCCTGGGACACTTGGTCGCATAGATACTCGAAGAGCTACATGGCCGGAGACATACACAACTGTCTCTGGGCTCCCCAGCAGAGTGGACACAGTGTGTGTTGCAAGAACACTGGACAGCCATGGCTCAGAACCCGCATGCCTGGAGCCCCTAGTACAAGGAGCTTCCTGGTGTCTCAGCTTGCCAGTGGATTGGTCAGACATTCTGTCAACAGTCAGTTGCCCGCATGCATTTAAGTGATTTGAAGTCACCAGGGTTAGTTTCCTCACTCCACCTCAGGACAAAAATCTGTCATCCATGACAGTTTAGTGTGATGTGTTGTCTTCTACCAGAGCCTGCCATCACAGCCCAGGAAGTTCAGGCCCAGGACCACCCTCCCATGAGCTGCCCAAGGAGTAGCAGCCACAGCAAGAGATGCCACTTTGGCAGGGAACATCCTGGATGCCTCAAGCTGAGGTCACATCTGCACTGCACCAAACCTGCCCTGTTCATTTCTGAATGCCAGCCAGGCCCCTTGTGCTCAGTATGGTTGACAGTCACCTACCAGCGAAGGATGGGTGTACAAAGCATGGTGTGTTCCCAGGGTTGCTATGTAGGAGTGTGTGTGCATGGTATATGGTATGTCTTTGTGGGTGTGTTTGTGGGTGTGTCTGTTCTGGAGGGTGCATGTACTTGTCTCTCCTGTGTATTTGTAGACCATGTGTCATGTTGGGGAGTGTGCAATTATGAGATGGGGTATGTTCTTGTAGGGCATATGCTTGTGAGTGTATTTGGGGGGAGCACGAGGTTGTTTTCAGGTGTATGAGGGTGTGTCTGTGGAGCTGTGCACTGTGGGACGTCACCCTGCTGTGTGGCATGGACGCACCTCACATTGTCCAGCCTTGGTCCTGTCCAGGCCTCAGCTACTCTCCTCTCTCCAGCTTAAAAGCTTCCACTGGGGCTGGAGAAGTGGCTTAGTGATTAAGAGCACTGGCTGCTCTTGCAAAGGACCTGGATTTGATTCCCAGCACCCACATGGTGACTAACAACTGTCCATAACTCCAGTTCCAGGGGATCTGCTGCCCTCTTGTGACCTCTGCTGGCATTGCATGACACAGTGCACTTATATACATGCAGGCAATACACTCATACACCATATACCGTATATATACATGTGTGCATATGTGTCCATTCACCCTATCTGAGTCAGCTGAGCAGCTGCCCCTCCCAGAGACATCCCTGCTCCCCTAGCCTCTGTCAGCACCTTCCTTGCTGTTATTTAACAGCACCCCTCATGAGCCCCATTGTAACCCTGACCTGTGTGGACCACTTGGGGTGAACTGATCCCTGCAGTGGACTGTGAACTCAGAAAGGTGATGTATCTGCCTGTTCTTGGTGTAGTCCAGACCCACACAAGAGGACTTTCTGGAAAATCAAGGACTGAGCATGAGTGGAGCCTTGACACTGTCCCTCAACAGCCATGCCTGTGGGCTTCCTCACACCCCAGCCTCATAGACCCAGCTGCAGCTCATTGGCACTGAGTCTTGAGCCTCCTGACAAAAAAAAAATCTGACCTAACTCCCCTAGGTCTCTGCAGTAGGATTTGGAAGACACCACACACATACACACAGACATAGATACAGACACAGACACAGACACAGACACAGACACACACACACACACACACACACACACACACAAGCACACACACATTGCTGCAAGAGTGCAATGGTCAGTTTCATGTGTTGACTCAGCTGGACCAACCTGCTCTATTGTTTCTCAAACACCATTTGGGTGTTGCTGTGAGGGTTTTCAGGTGTGATAGACACTTAACACAGTAACTCAGTAGAATACGGGCCCTCTGTGACCCCCACCCAAGAAATCAAACCCTAGAAGAGCACAGAGTGAGGCTCCCAGTAGAAAACTCTTTTCTCATTAAGATGATGACAGAGGAACATCTACCTGAGGGACTCACTGAAGATGCCAGCATCAGCTCCCTGCAAGCCTGCTCCACAGACTTCAGAGGTGCCCATCCCCACCACCGTGCCAGCCAATCCCGTAAACAAACCTTTCATTCTAGATGGGTAGATAAATGGATGGATGGGCAAATAGATAATAAGTAGACTACATAGATGATAGATAAACGAATAGATGGGTGGGTAGATTTACAAATGAATGGACAGTTGGATATAGAGATGGATGATTGATAGATAGATGATAGATAGATGATAGATAGATAGATGATAGATAGATAGATGATTGATAGATAGATATAGATAGGTAGATGATAGATAGATAGATAGATAGATAGATAGATAGATAGATAGATAGATAGAAGGATAGATGATAGATAGATGACTACAAGAGGTTGGGGTACACATAGACCCTATGGTTTAATTCTCTGAAGAGCCCTGAGTTACAAGGAGACTCAAAGACTGTCTCCATTTTTCTAAATGTCAGTTTCCAAAAGTCCCTCATGGCCAAGAAGCTGAACATGAGTTTAGAGGGAAACAGAGAGCTGGGAACTACCTCAAAGGCAGAGGCTACCCACCCACCCATAACTCCACAGAGCCAGAAGAGGGAGCTTGAGCCAATGGCATTCCACTCTGTCTTCAGAGATTATTGGTTTTCAAGGCCTGAGAGACACTGTCTAGTTAAAGGTCACAATGAAGACTCCCTATCAAACACCTTTCCTCTGGCTCAGTAGGCATCCCCACATTCCCATTGAATACATAACCACAGTCTCTCCCCTCAGTCCTCTCCTGTCACTCCATATGGTGCTGCCATTCAGTGGTGACATGAGTGGGCTTCTTCAAACCTGGCAACCACAAAAGGCACAGTTTGGGCAGGTACGCTTGGGGTGAGCACCATAAGGTGTCAGGTACAACTTTACTGTCTGATAATTTCCCCTAGGGACTGGGTGGGAGCCCGGCTCTGTGAGTCTAAGTCACAGATAGTCCACAATCCCAGCCACACTGATGTCTCCTGGAGGCAGACTCCACAGGAGAAAAGTTCCACAGATGTCTTCCTGAGCAGCTCAGATGTGCAGAGCACCTGGGAATAAAGTGAGAGATTCACAGAGCCTTTGTGAGCTCCTCCCAAGGAGAGGGGTTCAGGTTTCCCACAGACCTGACTACCTGGAGGTGTTGACCAACCTGGGTGGCCTGAGGAAAGACCAGCTCTAAGGAAGCCCATAGTAGAATCAGTTTCTCCCAATGAACTCCTATCCTGTTGAAATTTGCTTTCTGAATGATCTAAATAAAAGCTGCCCTCTCCCCTGGTTTAGCACTCAGACTGGGGAAATCAGCTAACAAGAGAGTTGATGGCCTTCTGGACGCCTTCGGAACAGTTCCTCCGACTGGATGCTCTGGAAAGAACCACATCGTGACCTCTCACACAGCCCATGGGCAGGTGCCGCCTGTATCATGCAGTTGTTTTCTCTGAATTGAAACATTCAGAGGGCAGGTTCAGACCCAGGAAGTTCACCAAACCATGTACAAATCCTCCGAGGCCACATACACAGGAAGCAATTGCTGGGGGAGGAGACTCGGGTGAAGCTGCCTGCAAGTTGGGAAGGGAGTTCCGGGGATACCGCCTTCCTGAGTCTTTACAGTGAGTTTTCAGTGATGCAGCTGCCTTGGAGTTACCCACGCTCCTATAAATAATTCCTCACCCATTCTCCTGTAAGCAATCCCAGTAAGCTCATTGATTGGGGCTACAGATAAAATATTTCTTTAGTCTTTCATCAGTGTCCTATCTGGGGTGTATGGACATTTTTTCACATTTCCCTGGAAAAGGTCACAAGACAGTCTAGAAACTACAACAGAGGACTTGGTACAGAGCAGGAACTTCCCAGCCCCATTGTCACTGGGACCCCGGCCCAAGAGCCTCCTCCATCCCAGAAGCTCTTTGTTCATATGGGCACATGTCTAAATGGGGGTGGGGCCACCATAGGGTATGCATGCACAGGCTTGTGGCCAGGGCCATAGAGTACCCCCTCCTAGCCACCCCATGCCCCCACCGAACTCTTAAAACTAACTTGGAAGCAGGCCCTGGTGCTGAGCCAACTCTGTCCCGTGGCCATCCCCAGAGGCAGGGTGTGCAGACACCACTGGTATGAGCTGGCAGGGGCAACCCCTTCCCCTCTGTGTAGATGGCATCTACCCAAGGCACAGTTCCCTGGAAATTTTTGCCAAGGGCAGATGAAAGGCAACCTGGGGAGAAGTCACTCGCCTCTAATTGAACCCAAGTCCTCCATGCTGCCTCTCCCGAACAAGTCCTATGGGTCCTGGGACAAAGGCTGCCTGAGGCCCTTTGGGCATCAAGATTCCACTAAGAAGAAGGAGATACAGAGGTGAGAGGCTGTTCTGGGCAAGCTGTTGGAGGGGACAAAGCAGGTTCCAAGGGATTTTGTTCACTACGCACAACTTGGCACAAGTCATACCCAAAGAGAAGCCATATCCCCAAGGTCAGGGACATGAGTAAGTACAGGTGAGATGCTGAGTGAGCCCCAGATAAGTGTGCCCCAGGATGCACACATGCCCAGTGAGGATAAACTTCATATACTCAGGGGCCCCTGTAAACGTCTCAGGGCCATATCACACAAAAAGAGGCAGGACAGAAAGAGACAGTGAGATAAACAGAGAGACAGCGGCAGCACAAGGGACAGAGGCAGGAAGGGCCGCAGCCACGGTTACTGGCGGCATGTGGAGACCACGCTGGTCTCTGCAGCTGTCAAGTGGGAGGCAGGATGCCGGGTATACTCGGGTTCCAGAATCTTCCATTTACCTAGTCTTTTCATGCCTATATGACCTAGGAAGTCACCTAACTTGACTGAGTTTCAGTTTCTAATCCTATAAAATGGGGTAATTGACAATGATTACAGGGAGAGTCACTGCGAAGGGGGCTGTCGTCCATGTGAGTGGTTCTTGGTGTTGGGCTCATGACTTTCCTATTCCCAGCACATTCTAACTTAGAACCTCTCTATTTTAAAACAAGTGAAACTCACACAGACCTGCCCCTCTCTCCATTTCCTCTCTGGGGTCCCTGGGTGCTGAGAGGCACCTGACCACTAAGCAAGGGCTATAGAGATGCACAGAGCTGGCTGGGTGGGGAGTTCCTCCAGCTTCTTCTGGGGATATAGGCCTGACTTTGCACAGGATCCAACCGTACATGAGGGACCATTCAAACCCAGGGTACCCAGTTGCTATCCCAGCCCCTGACAGCTGCAGTGTGGGGCCCCAGGTGGGATATGGGTGATGCTGGGGAACACTACAATTTCTGTAAGTACTTTCCAAGGAAAGAAATGAGGCGAAAGCCTTAGGGAGCAATAACATCTAACAGCTACTCCAAGCGCCAGCTTCTGCCAAGGGCTATGAGCCTGCCAGTTCCGAGTCCTCTGCAAGGTGACACCACTGCCGTATACATTCTGTGGACCACGAAAGGAAAATGGGGTTGAAGACACAAAGTTGCTGAAGTCCCTCCCCACAGGCCTGCTCCTGTCAGCTGTGTGGAGCCTCCTACTCTCTGGTCTCACCCTTGCAAAGCCCTGCAGCCACCATTCTCTGCTCAAATGTCAAACATGATGGTGCATGCCTGTAATCCCAGTACTCAAGAGGCAGAGGCAGGAAGGTTACAGCAAGTTCAAATACAGCCTGGCCTACATAACGAATTTCAGGCCCGTCAGTGCTACAGAGTGAGACCCCGTCTCAACTCTCCTGGTTGGTGTCCATTTGGTTCTGTGTGACTCCTGAAGATTGCATTCTCCTCCAGTGGATCTAACATCACCCAAGACCAGAGGCCCCATTGTACCCCAGCTGCTCCAGGGCAAGTTGCTTGCCCTTCCAGAGCTGTCCCTGCCTCAACCAAGGGCAGGCAATGCTGCTTCCTGGGGAGGACTCGGGGAGCAGCAATAACTGCAGCCACACTAACAATTAGTAGCATGTCATTATTAATTATTAACATATCAAAATAGCGACTACACTCCACATTAATGATTCATGAGAGAAGCTCCCGCCTGTGGGGGGCATATTAGGAGCTCAGCAGGATGGTAGTTAGACCAGGGAGTCCCCGAGTACATGGGATCTCTGCAGTAGCACCTCATTCCAAGTTGTTCCCAGGAACCATTAGCAAGAAAACATTTTAATTAACTTGCTGTGACTCATAAATTAATCGTTCTCATTTGGCTTCAGGCTCGTGATGTAGCTGGTTCTGTGCCTCCTGCAGCCAGAGTAAGGCTTAGCTCTGAAAAGCCAGGGACACAAGGGAAGAGCTTGTCTATGGCTGCCCCACAAAGGTCAGGGACTCATGGATGCCTGCTTCAAGGGTGTGGTCGCATCCCAGGGACATCCCACCCCTCTGTCCAGGCTGTAGGGAACTGGGAGCTATGGGGAGCTGTCCACAAACTGAGTGCTGAAAAGGTCAGCGTTGTGGCTACATTTTCAATACTCTGCTTTATAGAAACACCAGTGCCCACAGCACCTCCTGACCTGAGCTGTCCCTCTTGGGAAGGCTCAGAAGATAAATGACACACCCAGGATCCCATCCTAGAACAGAATATCAGCACCGTTTCAAGTCCTGAGCCTTTATGGAGTCCTGTCTACTCTCTTTTTAGGCCAAAAGCCCCTCCAACAGGGACAGGAAGAACTTTTCACTTGGAGAGAACAGAGGTGACGTGTACATGAAGCTGCCACTTATAGGGGTCTTATGATGGGATTAGGAGCTCATGTGACCTTCACTGAGAGTGGCCAGGAAGGCAGAGCCACACTTGGGGAAGGGTTCCACTTGGGGATGGCTGGAAGTATTGAGAATGAGAATCTGGGGGCTCCAGTGGCCTGGAATACAGAGGACTGGAGGGTCCCAGTAGCCCTGATGTGCTGGTGGCTGCCCTCATCCCACGTGGCCATTGCCTACTACATTGCTGTGGCTATGCAGATGGGGTTCTTCCTTGTAGCTAATGGATTAGATGAGGCTGTGGACTGCAGCCCCTCCCCCACATGAGCTCATCTTGGCTCCCAGGCTGGGATTCACAGACAGCACTTCCCGGTATGCAGGGCCAGCAGCAGCATGTGACAGATGAGAACATAAGGAACCGCTCCTTGGGGCCATGTCCCCTTGTCTTGATTCCAGGAATGAGAGCAACCCTCCAAGGGGCTGTGGCTTTGCTGATAACACTGCAAGGCTTGTCCCTGGGTCACATCAGCCTTGCTGTCTTGGGGGCCTCACAGTTGACAGCAAAGCTCTGGGTCCATTCTGTCAGGGTGTCCTTGTGCATAAATGTGTGAATGTGGATAAGTGTGAGCATGCCTCACTAGTGAGGGTGCATTTGAGTGTGATTCTATGTGAGTGAATATAAGTATGCACCCGTGTGAGCATGTGTGCAAGTGTGAGAGTGTGCATCTCTAGTGAGTATGTGTGTGTACACCGAAGTGTGCACCTGTGTAAGCATTTCTGTGTGTGCACCTGTGTGAGTCTGTGTGTGTGCACCCATGTGAGCATGTGTGCAAGTGTGTGTGTGCATCTCTAGTATGTGTGCGTATGCACCTGAGTGTGCACCTGTGTGGACACCTGTGTGCACACTTGTCTGTGCATGTATACTTGTGTGAACAAGTGTGTGTGCACATGTGTGAGCCTGTATCATAGTGTGCACCTGTGTGAGCTCTGTGTGAATGCACCTGTGTGACTGTGCACCTGTGTTAATGTGTGTGTGGGTGTGCACCTGTGTGAGCATCTGTGTGCAGACCTGTGTGATCCCATGTATGTGCAGCTGGGCATTGTTGTGAGGGTGTGCATCTGTTGGTGTATGTGTACATCAGCACGAGTGTACTATGAATGTGCACCAGTATATGTGCACACGTGCATGTGGGAAGGAAGTCATCACATGGTTCACTGGGTGGCTGGTCATAGAAGGAGCTATCTGCACAACTGACACCCTTGGAAGCCCCAGAATTCCCAGCCTGGCACTCTAAGCCAGGACACGCCCTGTCTTGGGCAACCTGTCCAGTCCTCCCAATACAGCCACCAGTGCCCCACTGCCGACAACATAAACATGCCTTTGATGTGCTCCTGGACTGACAAAGACGAGGGGACCCAGATAGGTCCTAGAGGCTTTGGGGATGGCAGGAGAGAGGAAAGAGGCACAGTGGGTGGTGCACCGTCCGAAGAGAGGACAGCCGTGGCCCTGCTCTGTGCTTGTAGCCTCACCATGACCACGTCTTCCCACCATGTCCTGCTCATCGCCGCACTTCCCTTTCTGACCCATCCCAGCCCGAACATCCCCCGATATTCTCAGAAACTGCTCAGAGCACTCAGAATGTCTGTTCCTCATACGCTGTCACTGCTTTCCTGGAACTACCTGTGGATTGGGGACCTACACCCTTCCCTTCCACCCAGCCCTTGGGGGCTGCTCAGGTGTTTGGATGCCCCAGGCTGCCCAGGTCAGCCCAGGAACCATCAGGAGAACAGTTCGGGGGAGTGAGTCAGTGCTCCTGCAGGCTGTCTGTGAGACGCAGCTCTGCTACTTTGTGGCTTTGGCTGTCAATTTGATATCTCTATGCGTGGTGGGCACTTAGCAGAAAGAAAGGATTAGCACTTTACCCGCTCCACTGACAGCACTCCCCGTGTGCCAGGCTCACCCTTAGAAGGTGCAAATGACTTCACTCATTTGTATCCACCAATTGGTACCAGAATAGTGGGAGGATCTCTTCTTCTGGAAGTTTCCAGCTGGGCATCAGCCCTGCATCCCTGCCCACCTGCCCCCATAAGCCCACTCCCGGAGAAGAGTGGAGGGCCAGCATCCAGCCCCACACAGGAGTGGAATGCTTTGGGCTTTGTTGATAAAACAACACTTGTGAGAGTGCACCAATGGCTTTGCTCTCCACTCAGATTCTGATGGGGGTACGCATCCCTGGTTGTCTCCTCATGAGCCTATCAGCCAGGTCACATGTTTACTGGGGTGGGAATATCATCTGTGAAGTCTCCCCACGTTCCCATCCAGTCTCCTTGGAAGCTCTCACTGTGGTCAGAACACATCACCCTGTCCCCTGTATCGGAGGACGTCCACGCACCGGGAGATCAGTCACCTCTGAACACAGTATTTCCCTGCACACATCTCTCAGTGTACATGAAAAATATGACTCAGGAAACACATTAAAATCTGCTGTGCAGAAGTCATTGGTCCCGAGGAGCCACAGGACACTGCAAACGTGTTTTGCAGATCTGCTGTGTTCCCTGTGTGTGGTGTAGACTTAGCTTCAGCCTTAGCATCTCACTGTTCCTCAGCAGACCTGCCACTGAGCGCAGGCCAGGGAGCCCCTCTGGGAAACTCTCACAGAGCCCACTCTTCGTTTAACAGGGTTACATTTTCAAAACGTTTGCTTACTACTAGCACCGGGGTTCTTTTTGTTTTTTTGCTTTGTTGTATTGTTTTATGCTGTAGTTTTGTTGAGACAGTGTCTCATGTAACCCAGGCTGACCTCAAACTCACTGGTCTTGAACCCCTCACATCCTATTTCCTCCTCCCAAGTGCTAAGATGACGGGCATGCATGTACGGGATAGCTCTAGTGTTCCAAGGCTCCTACTTTTACTTCTTGTTAGAAATAATATAGTCAAAGCATAGTAAAGCCCCCCGCCCCCACCCCCGCCCCCACTTACCACAGCCCCAAGATGTAGAAGTGCGCCCACAGCATATAAGGGCTACTCCAGGTGCTAGACAGCTTTGTTCTGCCTGCCTGCTGTTCTTCCTCTTTTCAGAAACAATCTGAAGGCTGGGCGCACGCCTTCAATCCCCGCACTCGGGAGGAAGAGGCAGGCAGATTTCTGTGAGATCAAGGACAGCCTGGTCTACAAAGCGAGTTCCAGGCCAGCTGGAGCTACAGGGAGATTCTGTCTCAAAAAAAGAAACAATTTTGATTTGGGGAAGTTGGGTTGTTCCGATAGGTGCCCCCCCCCCGCCCTCCGCATAGTCAAGTCAGGTCAGGTGACCTTGCCAATAAATTCTCTTTCTCTCTCTCTCTCTCTCTCTCTCTCTCTCTCTCTCTCTCTCTCTGTCCTGGTTCCATACACTATTATGGAGCTGTTAGGAACCACCTTGACCTCCATGTTAGCACTGCTGTCCCAGAACGAAGCCCAACCAGAGGAAGTGGGGCGAGGAATGGACAAGGCAGGTTATTTCTGGAAGCATCTGGGTCTGAATCCAGCCTGTATTTGGAATTGAGCAAGTCTGTTTCTTTTCTATGCTGAGCTTAGGTCCCCCTCCAGCACATCACTGATCTTAACAACATGAGTAAAGGTGGATTGTCCCAGCAAGCCCCTGCCACTGGCTTTGGGCCTGCTTCTCTTGAAGAAAGGTCGTCTGCCTTTGCCGAGTCCTCAGGTGACCGCAAACACCCATCAACAAATGACAAGATGGTCACATAATGAAACTCTCTCAGAAGCCCAGGTCTAGACAGCTGTATGATGGGGGGCAGGTCAGCAGAGGCTGGACCTGGGCAGACAAGGACTAGGGGAAAGGTTCAGAGCTGATGGAATGCATAGATTTATTGCAACTCAACAAACCTCACACCTAAAAATTTGTGCATTTTATTTCTACATAAATATTGGATCAACTTATCAAACTAAAAATAATCTATTGGGGCCAATGCGATCATGACACCAGTAAAGGCACTTGCCACCCAGTAATTCAAGCCTGAAAACCTGAACTGGATCCTAGGAGTCCACATAAAGGTACAAGAAGACAGTCAACTCCACAAAGTTGTCCTCTGACCGCCACATGCACACAGGAGGGTGCTCCCACGTGCACACACACACATACACACCATATAATAAAAAATTTAAAAATATTTTTAAAAACCTGTGTATTTTAGTCTATGAAAAATATACAAGCCTGGAGAGATGCTCAGCGGTTAAGAGCACTGACTGCTCTTGCAGAGGACCCAGGTTTGGTTCCCAGCACCCACATGGCAGCTAACAACCATCTGTAACTCCAGCTCCAGGGAAATCTGATGCCCTCTTCTGACCTCCTTGGGTATTGCATGACATGAATGCACTTACATACATGCAGGCAATACACTCATACACAAAAAATAAAAATGATAAATAAAACAACAACAATAAATTATACAAGGTTGACTTTAAAAGGAAAAAAAGAAGGTTCAGAGGACAACTGGAGGCGCTACCCACTGGCCAAAGATGAGATGATGTGAGCTCCGACAGTAATGATCATCACTGATTGACACCTGTCAAACGTGTGTAAATACACTAATCCATAATGATATATTCTTTTTCACTTTTGAGGAGGTCCTTGTTTACTGATCAGGCTCCAGACTCTAAAAAATAAATGCAACAGACAGTCTTTGTGCTTTTCTCTAGTGAAGACCAGGTCCTCTCTGCCCCCAGCATCTCATCCTAAAATGGGGCAGTGAAGAGGATTTGAATGGTTGCTTTGAAGTGTTTCTAACCATACAGAGCATAAATCAGGCTCTCTCCCCAAAAGATGGGCAAAGTAAGTGTCAGGGAACTTTGACTCCCATCGACTTTGCCATAGCAACGTGGTGCTTGTGAGTCAGTTCACTGATGGACTTCAGGTTTGGGTCACTCCACACAGTATGTGGTCCCATGGTCCTCAGCACAGTAACAGATGCCCCATTGAGGGTAGCACAGGGGCCGTCGGTGAGTTGACAGAGGCAAAACTGCTGTAAGCTTTCCAACCCTCGGGCTCCTAACATAGATACCTCTGCTCCCAGGAACGAAGGCCAGTTTGTCGCCCTGGGTGCACGGGAGTCGCTTTGTCTACACTTTGTCTCCGTGGGTGCACGGGAGGGGCCTGCCACCTGCACCTCCACGTCTGCTTCCTGTGTTCGTGTTCAGAGGTGAGAGTCCTCTGGTCTTCCCACCATCTTTCGCGTGGACTTCTTTCGCAGGCACCCGATCTCTGCAGAACTCTTTCCTTTTGCTTTCTGGATTTCTGGCACAGTAGCTGCTGAATTTCTCTTCTTGGTACCTCCTGGTGAAAGCCAGAGAGGAACCTGAGACCATGGAGATACTGAGTGAGATGAAGCACTCTCCTGGAGGGTCTTAGGAAGGCAAACCATTCCTGAAAATCTTTGAGTACTGGAGAAAATCCTGACCTTTATCTCCTTGCCTCGAGCCGTGGATCTGCAGGCAGAGTCCCAGACAAGGGGCGTCTCCATAAAAAGTCCTGGCTAATTGCTATGTGGACCTTAGAAAATCACTGTTTGCAAACCCAAGGAGGTAGAAACTCTAAGTGCTCAGTGGCCAACACAGGAATATGGAGCAGACCCTGCACCTCCTAATTGGGGATCATCACAGCGCCTGAGTCTCCTTGCTGCAGAGGTGTCAGTCCATGGGTCTCTGGTCAGCTGCCATGTGCAGCGAAGCCCAGGGACAGAGTTACATGCTGGGTTGCACCAGGAGGCCCTAACCAGCACCTTACTGTGGGAAAACCATAGGCCAAACGGTCCAGTCTCATGTTGGGAAAGAACTGTGGGGAATGTACAGATTAAGGTATTTGGAAGCTGGGTGTGGTAGGGCACATCTTTAATCCCAGCATTCAGGGGGCAGAGGCAGGTGGATTTCTGTGAGATTGAGACCAGCCTGGTTTAAATGGCCAGATGGGGCTACAGCAAAACCCTGTTGTAAAGGAAAGAAGAAAGAAAGGAAGGAAGGAGGGAGGGAGGGAGGGAGGAGAGGAAGGAAGGAAGGAAGGAAAAGTACATGAAGTTGTCAGAAAAAAGTGATGGGGAGCTATGGGAAGGAGTTTGAGGGGAGGGAATGGGCATGAATTTGATCAAAACACCTTATATGTGTGTATGAAACTCTCAATAAAGTTTTTGTAAAAGTTAAATGAACCTACCATTGATCCAGTTGTACTACTCCTTGGCATATACCCAAAGAACTCATCTATATGCATGCACCAAACTTATACAATGAAGAAAGAGAGAGAGCAAGAGAAGGAAATAGAGAAGGAAGGAGGGAGGAGGGAGGGAGAGAGGGAGGGAGAGAGGAAGGAGAGAGGGAGGGAGGGAGGGAGGGAGAGAGGAAGGAGAGAGATACTTGGACACTCTGGCTGACCTTGAATGAGACTACCATGTGCCTTAGTCTCCCTATCAGTACACCAGAGAGTTAGATAAAGACAGGTCTTGCCTCCCTGGGGACTCCCAGGAAGGGACAAAATGTGAAATGGACTTAAGAGTCAGATGAACGCAGTGTGCTGCTTGGCTGAATGAATGTATGTAGCAGGTTTGGATCTGACCCATTTCCATATCCCCGACTCCTGGCACACTGGCATGGAGCAGATGTTCAGCAGAACAGTAAAATGAATATCCTTCCCTGCTCAGCCAACAGCCCTGGTGTCCTCCCAGCTTGGCCTCCATGTTGTCCTATACATTTACAATCAGTAGAGCTGACTCCGAAAGACAAAGGGAGATGCTCCCTGCTCCACCCCTGAGGCCCCACTCCCCAAAGCTCACCGCTAAGGATCCCACCTTCCCACAGACCACACCCTCTCACACACCCTCTCACTCCATCTTTGCACAAAGGGAGACCTGGGACCTGGGCTGAGGGATCTGAAGTCTCCAGGGTGTCCCCCTGGTGCTGACTCTCCTCAGCTACTTTTCCCATTGGGACTCCTGCCAATCATCGTTGCCTGGGCAGAATATCCACCCATAATGGAGGTGGGGGTGCCTCCTCCCCACCAAGACACTGGTCAACAATAACTCAGAACTCAAATCCAGATGTTTCTTCTTGGCCCAAAGGAGGAAGAGAGGTTAAGCAATGGTGTGACTCCTGTCATGCCTCTTTCTCCAGACACCCCTCCCACAACAGGCTGGGGACAGAATCTTCATGCTCAGGGGCCACAGGGGCTACAGTGGGACCCAACTGCCATGGTAGTGCAGAGGGCAGCGAGTGGCCATGGGATGAGGGGAGAGCAGGGGGGAGGTCTGGGTCTTCAACAGAACAGGGAAGCTCGTTCCCACAGCAGCCCCGGTTCACTTAGCCCCACCCCACCTTTCCTTCGTGTTCCTTCAGCTTTTCCTGTCCACCAGGGCACAGCCACCCTCAACCCTGTGATGGCTTCTGCTAACAGATCCCTGTCTTCCCTTAATCCTGCCACACAGTACGGACCTGCTGCCTCGTGCTTATGTGATGGGGGAAGGGAAGGTGTGTAAGCATATGTGTGCGTGTGGGCACAGATGTGCCTATGTATATGCATGTAGGCTCACATGTTTGATGCGAGTACACAAGTGTGTCTGCATGTGTATTTGTGAGAGTGTGTGCATCTGTGTACTTGGAAGAACATGCATTGTACATGTACACACATGCACCTGTGTGTACATGTGGGCATGTGGATGTACATTCGTGCATGAGTGTGTACATATGAGAATGTGTAGGTATGTGCACGTGTATGCATGTGTTTGATAAAATATGCATACTTGTATGTCTGTGTGTACTTATGCATGTGTAGCATGTATATATGAGAATGTGTACATATGTGCCTACTTGTACACGTATGAACCTGTAGTGCATGTGTGAAAAAATGTGTACTTGCCTGCTTGTGTGCCTGTGTGTGAGGATGTGCACATGTGTGCAATGTGTGCAGGTATGTGCATCTCCCCAACTGTAAACACCAGGAGCTGGCACAGACACACAAGAGCAGCGAGGACAGGATGTACATGAGGAGGTGCAGCCAGCACTCGCGTGACCGGCATCGTCATTCTTTTTTTTTTGAGACAGGCTCTCACTATGTTGTCCTGAGTGACCTGAAGCTCACTTATGTAGACCAAGCTGACCTTGAACTCACAAACACCCACCTGCCTCTGCCTCCAGAGTACTGGGATTAAAGGCATGTGCCACCATACCCAGCAGCATTGTCATTTTAAAGTTCTTAACAGTAGAAGAATTTCCCAGAATCCACTGGGGAGGAGGAAAGGAGGATGGAACAGGTTGAGAACTGAAAACCAGCAGCTGTCTTTATTCACAAAGCCTGGAAGCCTGGTCAGGGAACTCTGACCACATCAGCTCTGGGATCTTCAATGGGATCTTGAACAACAGGCTGGGCATACTGTTTTACAGGACATACCACCCGGAGCCTCACTAGTTGGGACGTAAGCTTTATGTCAGCTACTGTCTGACTACAGCGCCCTGGCCGGTGACCGGAGAATGTGTTTGTGTCATCAGACAGAAGACATCTTTAAATAGCCATTTGTCCTTCCTTTCTTAATATTTTATTTATTATTTCTATTTTATGTATATGATGTATTGCCTACATGTATGTAAGTGCACTCATGTTGTGCAATGCCCACAGAGGTCAGAAGAAGGAGTTGAACTTCCCTGGAACTGGAGTTATGAATGGTTGTTAGCCACCATGTGGGTGCTGGGAATCAAACCCAGATCCTCTGAAAGAACAGCCAGTGCTCATAACCACTGAACCATCTCTTCAGGCCCCATTTGTCCTTGCTTTACTCCAATGTGAGTAACAGGAACCTCATGCCAACTTATAGGAAAGAAATGCTCCAGGCAGGAACAAGGATCTGAATTCCCATCTTAGAGCCTGCTTCCCAGCCAGGAGAGTGTGACTGAAACACGAGGGTGTCGGACTGAGGAATCCAGAGGTTCAAGGTTCATGAGCTGGTGCCCCAGGAGGACAGGAGCTGCTTCCCTTGGGTTAGGATGGAAGCAGAAGGCTGAAGCACTTCACCCCACACGAGTGGACTTAGCTTCTTTAACTGCATTCTGAACTCCCAGAATCCCGGCTGCCAGCCCCATTCAGCCTGAGGCCCAATCACAGCCTCTCGGAACTCACCTTGAGGACCAGGCATGAGGGAGAGTCACTGGAAAGTCACCCTGGCAAGTGACCCATGGCCCAGCACAGTTGTCGAAGTGACCAGGAGGCTGAGGACACCTGGAGGTGTTAAGGAAGAAGAAGGTGCTGTGGCCAGAGATGAAGAACAAGTAAGGAGCGGAGAGAACAGAGGGAAAGCCGTGTGTGTGTGTGTGTGTGTGTGTGTGTGTGTGTGTGTGTGTGTGTGTGTGCAACTAGAACCAAGAAGAGGTGGGGAAGGAAATTCACCCTGGAACAGGGCCCACAAGGCCCACAGACCACCTTCAGTAGCTCCTTGGCATTTGAGAACAGTGCAAATAGCTTTCAGTCCCGGCCCAGGCAAGGAGTTAGGAAGATTCTAAAAAGATTGAGAATCCATTGCAAGTGACAGGAGCTCTGAGAACCACAGCAGGGGCTGCAGGAGCCCAGAGGACAGACCACTAACATGGTGGTAGAGGTATGGGATGGAACAGCTATAAGAGGCAAGCCAGGCCCCGGTGTTATCTGCCACAGGCTGGAGGGGAACCAGGTCAGCATCCCACACTGGAAAGGCTCACAGATGCTTTGTGAGAATTTGTATTCCCAGGCTCCTGTCCCACTCAGTCGGGGGGCCAAGGCTGCAATCTGAATTCCTAATGATCTGAGGTGTCTCAGACTGGCCCAGGACCAACAGCAATGCCAGGAACTCTCTCCAAGGGTGTAATCTCTGCGTCTGGTTGTGGCCTCTACTTCCCATGGCACTGACAACTCAGACCCTCTCCTGGTATCCATGTTCTCATCACCTCCCAGGGAGAAGAAAAGATGGAGCCTGGAGCTCCATGCCAAGCCCCTTCCTAGCATGGGGTCCCCCTTCTTGCCTGCGTTCTCTCCCCTACAACCCCTGTGGTGAGGTACTCTAGGGTCTTCCACACAGCCAGATGCCGTTCAGCAAAGCCGTGAAGATAGCAGCCCCTGGACACAAAAGCAAACAAACAAACAAACTAAACCGAGCTCACCGTGTGTGGCCAGGGTCCCTCTTTCTGCACAAAAGAGCCAGACTGTGGCTCAAACAGCTGGCATTTTGGTCCACTCTGAGTTTAGCCAGGGCTGGCTATGTGGCCCTGGGGAGCTCCTCATCTCTCTGAGCACAAGCAGTGGGGCTGGTGGGTCCAGCCTGGCTTGGCCACCGATCCACACATACAGACTGCCCCTAGATGCCATAGGCGGGGCACTGTGATGAATGAGAGGGGAAAGGGATGCATTGCTCATGACTCTGTCCTTAGACTCCAGACATGCCCTTTACCAGCTGGCCCTGTTTCCAGTGTGTGTCTGTCCTAGAGATGTTCCCTGTCAGCACATGTTTGGCCCAAAGCTAGGTTGCCTGCCCAGGAAGGAGGTGAGTGTGCTGGTTGGTTTTTGTCAACTTGACACAAATTAGTTACCTGGGAAGAGGAACCCTCAATGGAGGGATTTCCTCCATCAGATTGACCTATAGCCATGTCTATGGGGTATTTTCTTGATTTCTGATTGATGTGGGTGGGCCCACTTTGGTCACTGCCAGGTGCCAAGCCCCTGGGCCATGGGCCTGGCCTATATAAGAAAGGCAGCTGAAGCCAGGCATGGTGGTACAGGCCTTTAATCCCAGTGCTCAGGAGACAGAGGCAGTTGGATCTCTAAGTTCAAGGCCAGCTTGATTTAATAGTGAGTTCCAGACCAGCTGGAGGTACAAGGAGACCCTATCTCAAAAAGGAAGGGAGGGAGGGAGGAAGGAAGGAACGAAGGAATGAAGGAAGGAAGCTGAGCAAGCCAGGGGAAGCAAGCCAGTGAGCAGTGTTCCTCCATGGTCTCTGCTTCAGTTCCTGCCTCCAGGTTTCTGCCCTGAGTTCCTGCCTTGGTTTTTGCTCAATAATGGACAATGACTGGGAATTGTAAGAGGAAATAAAACTTTTCATTCCAAACTGCTTTTGATAGTGGTGTTTATCACAGCAACAGAAAACATAGTGGAAGAGTGGGCATGCAGGAACACAACAGCCCCGATTCAAACCTCAAGGTTTGGACTAACAGGACCCAGAACCCACCAGGGCCAAAGATGAAGGCATCCATACTGCGTCTGACCTGGGCGGCTCTTGATCTGACTCCAGTGCTATGGTGGGTGAGGCCTAGTGCTCGGTAGATGAAGTCCAGTATTCACCATGGATATGATCCAGTGAGTGTCGATCGTGGGTGAGGACCTGTGCTCATCGTGTGTGAAGCCCAGTGCTTGTGGTGGGTGGGGCCCAGTACTTTTTGAGGTGGATGAGGCCCAGTCCTCATCTAGGTGGAGTATTTGACATGGCATTGAGAGCTATGTCTGGCCTCTGCTCTTGGAAAGGAGTGAGAGGAAAGCAGATCCAGGCTGACTGGTTTCCTGCCAGGTCCTTGTTTGGGGGTGGGGATTTCCCCAGTCTCTCCCCTGGGGTAGGATTGGGTCCTACTCACTGAACAGACATTTGCAGTGGGGACAGTGCTTACCCTCCACATGCTTCTGGGGCTGCAGGTTGGGGCAAACTACCTATTCCACAAAGGTTCAGTGACACAGGGCCCCTGTGAGGGCCAGCTGTCCTTTTACTCAAACAGGCACCTGTCCATCTCCCTCCAGATGGTCCAGAAGCAGGGTCCACCTCCCCCTACCATGGCATCCAGTCTCCTGGTGCCCCTACCCTCAGGGACACAGTTACATGTGAAGAAAGATGGCAGCTCGGTGCAGACTCAGGTTTGAGTGGAGACTGGGGTATGGGAGATTGTTGGACTGAGTGGTGACCCTGAACCAGGGCTGGGCTGGAAGAGCAGAGCCCAGTATCTGTCTGTGTAATCTCATTTTCCATTCACCTGGTTCCATTCCTCTACCTTTCTCTCAGGTTCCTGTCCTCAGGCCTTAACTACCCCTGGGCCAACAGCCATCCCTGAACTGTAACACCCTATCCCTTCCATCTTAGGTGAGAACTGAGGTTCATGCCTGGCAGATACATTGTCTAAAGGCTGTCAGACAGCAACCCAAGCACCCAGTGGTCCCAGTCTCATGCCAGGCTCTGCGTAGGAAGCAGTATATTCAGTAGGCTGTACTAGGTACGTTCCAAGTGCTGTTCAGAGGCACAGGCCCCTGCACTGCACAGCCTCCTGCACCATAGCTAACTGCAGACGCACCTGTGAGTAGCCTGGCTTCCTGCAATGCAGGTGACTCTGATCCCATGAGAGCAAGCCTCATAGGTACCACCGTGCCACAGGGCCATGGAAGGGCTCCGTTCAATGGCACCTTGCAATGCTCTGCCCAACAGCCCCAGCATCACCGTGTGCTCTGGAGAGTGCCCACAAGCTTAGGCCTCCCCAATGTCAAGATACCCATGACATCCCCCACATTGTCTCTTAGGTCATTAGCACAAGATAACTCATCTCTTCCAGGACCCAAGATGGTATCTTTAGCATGGAGGTCATTTAAGGGAAAATCAGAAGCTTCTTCGACCCTGACCCTGCCTGTCTGGGCTCCAACACTCAGTTTTCAAGCAAAGCTCTGGTGTGAAAAGAACATTTATTTCCACAGTAGCCTGGCTAGTGACCTGGGCTGCCTCAGCTACAGCTTGCCTGATGCACTAGTCACGGGGAAACGTACAGTTCCTCAGTGACTTACCCTTGGTGGGGGTGGGGGACCCCTGGATTCCAACCTGAGACCACTCAGGGACCCAGGTGGTACACGTGACCTGGCATCCTTGGAGTTGACCATCGCCGAACCCTCCCTGCAGCCTTCGAAGTTTCTTCACCATCCGTGTCCTCCAACCAGACTGGGCGTCGTGATCAATGCACAGCTACAGCTGGTTGAAGGGGACCAAATCCATCCAACAGCCGATTTGGTTCCATTTTACCAGCTTCAGCAAAGCATTTGACTTCGGATCCACTGGGAGTGGTAAGGCCCCGAGAGAAGGCAGTTCCTCCAGATGGGTGTCCTGCCCCTGGTCCTCCCTTTTCCAAGAGCTCATTCAGACTAACGGGCCCTGGAGCTCTAAAGGGACTGGGTGTGAGGGGTGGCATGCCCACTCGAACCCTTCTTGGATCATATACCACACATAGTTTTGGGTGGGCAGGAGCCCAGTGCCCATGCCCTGGTCTTTCAGCTTTGCCAGCCTCTCACCCCACAGTCAGTGACTTAGAAGGGAGAAGTTCCCTTTAAGAAAATTAGTTTTCCAGTGACACCCAATCATCAGGAACAATGACATGAGGAGAGTGTGGCAGCACACAGGGGACACAATGTCCTGTGTGTGTGTGTGTGTGTGTGTGTGTTTACCCCTCAAATAGCACCACCCTGAGTGCTGTTGGTGACCCCAACAGACCCACTCCAACCCCAGTGTCCACAGTGGCCTTCTCCAACCATCTCTGCGGCACTGCCCCTCCAGAAAGATTCTCAGGGGTGCCTGCTTGATGTCCTGGAGCCATGAGGGTGGGCTCTGCCTTTCAGCCCCACACCATGAACAGAGACAGATAGAGGGTCTTCCAGCCACCAGCCTCTGGCTCACACACTGTTCTCCTCTCCTTGCTCCTGGGGCAGGGCAGATGCCAGACTCCCAGTCCACCCCTCTGGCTCCTAATGAAGACACCTCAGACCTTGCTGCTGGCTGCGTTTACCCCTTCATCACTGCTGTCAATATCGCTAATGGAGTGGAAGATTTGACAAGCAATGGCATTAACCCACGTGGAATCTGGCCCTGAGCCCTAGGCTACTATGGGGGAAGGGGGCAGGAAGATCACGACAGGCACCCTCATCCCGGTGTGTCAGGCTCAAATCCCACCCCAGCTCAGCTCTCACATCCCCAACACTGACTTGGGCACAGTTTTGTCCTGCCAGGGAGCACAGTCTCTCATGCCCCTACGAAGACTTGGACTTCTGTCCAAATATCTCCAGGTTGGAGGAATTTCTCCCAAGTGAACAGATCTTTGCTTCCTTCCTGGGCTATCCCAGCACTCCTCTGATGGGCCCAGACCCCACAGGACATTGTGCATCCTGTGGCCTAGCCAATCCTGGCTCAAGGGCATGTGGGAAACAAAATGACCGGAACTGGATATTTCAGGGATGTGGGTCTTGAGCCACCCATTTGATAGGTCGGGGGAGGGCAAACACTGTGAGCTGAAGTTCATGTTACTCACAGTTACCAGGACCTCTGGGCTAACTGCAAATCTACATTGTGTTCATGTGGCCTGAGCCAAGAGTTGAACTCACTGTCACTGCCCCAGGGCTAACTGTGAACAGCACCAAGCTCCCTGCCACCTAGCACAGCTCCAAGCACCACAGCCACCAGCTCCTGCTGTCCACCCATAGCTTGGCACAACCACCTTGCCCAGCCAGGAGAACATCAAGGCTGGGGTAGCATTCTCCAGGCCCCTTGAACTATCATCTTAGGCCTTTGCTTCCCCTTACCCCATATGGCCTATCCAGGGACAGGCTACCAGTCATTCCCTGTTAAGTGAGCAGCCAACACACTGACTTGCAGATTTGAAAGGCTCAACTGTAGTTTGAGCTCCTGAGACACAGAGGCACTATGTCCGCAACCAGACCCACGATGGCACAGATCCCTGCGGAGGCAAGCAATTTTCTAGATGTCTCTGGTCAGCCATGTCAATGGGTTGTTTCTGTTGAACAAGGCAGACATTTATGCCCTTGAGCGTCACCCTCCATCAGGAGCTATCCACGGAGTCCTGGGGAACTCTCTGAACCTGTGGTATTTTCTTTTCTTTCTGAACAAAGTAAAGATGCTTGCATCACACCACCCCCAAACTTCAAAGGCCCATGGCTTACAGGTCAGGAGCGTCAAACAGCCGACCTCCCTCAGGCCTAGGCACTTGCTTCCACCCCAGAATGCCGTAGCCCAGGCTGTCCTGCTCCTCTTCCACACTGTCATCTTGTGAAAGCACATGTGGCCTTCATCACAGCAGCCATCCCTGCCCTCAAGTCCCAGGATGCAAGAGCCTTCATTGTGGCAAAGAGTGACTGTGCCATAGTACTGCCCTATCCACACTAGAAGGCAAGCTCACCAGCAGGGGCACAGTAGCCCTGAGACACCACCTGGAGCCCCAGGCCTTGGTGCCATGCCTGACGGAGGCAGGAACAGCAGAACTGCTTCCAAAGGCCACTGTAGGCTTCACTGGAAATCCTCTGTCTTTACTGGGGTGCCAAACAGAACAGGACCAGAGCTACTACTGTTTGTGTATTTTATGGACCAAACAGTTAAATAGGTTTTAAAACATCTGCTGATGGAGTCATCTCGCACGGGAAAGTACAGTCAGCATTTTCAAGCAGCGATGAATACTAGACACAGGCATTTGCTGTCGAAAACACCAGCAGCCCTGATAAAAAATCAATGGGAAATTAGATGCCGTGAAGATGCGGTACGCTCCCAATTAGTTATAATTGGAGTAAACAGCAGCCGAGACAGAGATGGACTAAGGAGCACTCACAGGGCCACCTATTCACGGCGGGAGGCTCCTGACCCCGGGCCAGCCTCACCCTTACCTGGGGGGCCCGATGAAATAAAGACACTCTGGGAGCAGAGTTGTGGCCGCGGCCTCACCCAGGAAGCCCTCCTGCTTCTGCTAGAGGCCTGATACCCTGGCTGGGCCCTGTCGGGAGGTAGCACAGAAGCCCAGGGTTCAGAAGAAGCGGACAAGCTCTCACTAGGACTGCGGTCAGCACTCTCAACTGTCTCTGGGCCTAACCTTTGGGACAGAGAGTGACCTCAGGCTCTAAAGTAACGCACTCCAAGCTAGGGGGTCTTAGGGGCTTCCTCGCCTCTCTGAGTCTCAGTTTCTCCACATGGAAAAGGGGGCAGTGAGCACCATGAGTTTGGTTACCTTGTATCTGGGGGCCAGTCCCATGTGGCCTGTCGTTCCTTACCTATCATGGCTCCACAAGGAACTCCTGGCTACATGTCCAACAAGGACATTGGGAGAGCATTCCTCCATCTCACACCCTCAGCCTCCCCTCTGTGTATTAGGAATAGCAGCCATTTGGGGTGGAAGCCACATCACCACCTCCAGAGACACATACCACTTATCCCAGCAGAGCGGACATTATAACCAGCATGCTTCATGATACCGTGACACCAAATAGCTTCCACGTAGGGACAACTAACAACTAACACCTAGTTACACCTACAGTCAGCTATTGCCCTGAGAGATACAGAGCAGGTTCAGCTGACCTGTAGAGTCATCAGAGGGACCCAGGAGCTGGAGACACAGGCCAGGGGATCCCACGCCCTCCCACCCCCAGCACCATCCACTCACCCACCAGTTGGACAGCACAGGGCAACGTCCTGGACAAGGGCAGGCTCCTCTCTCTGCTCTTGCCCACCTGCCTGCCTCGGAGCACCACCAATACCTGCTTGGGTGCTTTCTGTGTTTTCTTTCCGTGGAGCTTGTAAAATTTAAACAGCAATAACCTAATATTTCTCCACACAGCAATATTGCCTATTAGCACACAGATTCACCACAAAATTGATATTTAACTCCAGATTGTGGCTCATTATTAAAATAGACATCAAAGAATTACAGGCATCTCGGTGGGTGTGAGTGCTCCTGGCCAGGGTTGCTGCTCATGAACCTTCTAGGGGGTGCATTTGGGGGTACCAAGTCCTATCAGACAATCTCCAGGAAATCCCATAATTAAAAGACAAGAGGAAATATCACCCTCCACACCCCAAACAGCCCTGTATCTTAGCATCAGCATTGCTGACTCAACCAAACGCCACAAAGACCCTTTCAGCCCAAATCCATAACTTTTCTGTCTGCTCAAAAAAATGTATTTTTTCTCAACACTGATAAAAGTTTAATACAGAGTTGCCCGGGTTTTTAATAAACTTGTCAACAAAGGAGCATGGCAAATTGATGAGTCCCTTCCTGGAGATAAATTTCACCTGAAATAGACCCACCGAGCAGGGGCAGGCGGAGAGGCAGGGGTAGAGGGGACACAGGATTGTTTTGCTGTTCTTTGCAAAAATGGAAAGACAGACTTTTGTGTCTTACTATTTCTAAGATAGGGCATGGTAATCACTGGTTCTATTCAAAGAAAAAAACTTGTGGATAAGAACCTGATCACAGAACCCCAAGGTCAGGGAGAAGGGAAGCTGTCTCTCGGCCTTGAAGAGCCTACGTACATCAAGATGAGAAAAAGCCCCTTGACAGCAAGGGCTGTCTAGAGGCTTTATTATGGATGGGACAGATGAGTCCCCTGTATCCACGGCACCCTATCTTCCTGCAGAAATGGAACCCACAGCTACCAGAGCTGAGAGCCTGGAGCTCAGATATGGTGTCAGCTGAAAGAGCAGAGGGCCCTGCGCACCCACCATGCACCTCGGAATACCACAGAAGGCCCAGTATTGCACGAAGTCTGCCCAGTGGCCTCTAACGTCTACCAAGTTCTACCCCCGACTCTCCTCTGTCTTGGCGAGGTCTCCCAGGATGGAGACACGCCATGGAACAGGGTACTGTCTTCAGACATGGGAGTGGCACCCTACATATGAGGAGTACTGAATGATCCTTTTATCCCTTCACTTAAGGACAGTCCCAGACCTCTCATGCTGCTTGAATTCCCACTGTTAGAGATTCACCTCCTGACACTTTCCGGTAGGGTCACCTCCAAATGCACTGCTGTATGCAGTGTGGAAAGAGCAGCAAGGGCAGGTCAGGAAGTCTCAAAGAGGAGCGGACAGGAGACCCTTGCAGCAACCTAGACCTGCCACAGGACTCAGTCCAAGGTGGAGGGACCAGGACGTCCCCAGCACCAGCTTCCAGAACTGGGACTCTTCTTCCTCTGCCCTCCTTCAGTAAGCAGAGACCCCTCTGTGCCCTTCAGAGGGACAACAGGAAGCCACCAAGTCCCACCTGGACTTGATAGCCTGGAAAGGGGTAGACAGAGAAGAGAAACAGAAAACAGAGCTCAGAACTACATCCAGGCTACAGCTGCTGGTTGCATACTTAGAGAAGGCAGGGTTCAGGGGGCACCCCAGGGCCTTCTGCAGACCCAAGTCACCTGAATCAAGCCTCTCCGACAGCTGAGAATGTGGGCTATTTATACCAGCCATGGCATGGGGGAGGCTTCGGAGACACACAGCCCTATGGCCATATCTGGGCATAACTGAGGACACCCGTGGCTGCCAGGGGGACAGGGTCCAGGTGACACATCTGTCCTGGGTGTCCTTCAACCTCACAGAGTCCCCATAGAACCCCGACAACAGGCTGCAGGACAGCTGCCTCTCCCCTCCCTGTAGTTAAAAATACTCTGGGTGACAGTCTCACTTGTCCCTGAATCTGTCCTCCACACGTGTACACATGCACACATGTACCTGCCCACGTGTCTGCCCAGCCCAGTGTAGAGTCACCAGTCCTGTCCCAGCTCATAGTTTGGCTTCAGGGAGGGAGAACCTAGACTCCCAGTCACCTTGTGGAGGACTGTCTTGGCCAGGGAAGAGGCCACATCCTCTACACCCAGCACTCCAACACTAGGGTCTCCTTTTCGCTACTCTCACCAGGTAGGCAGGAAAGGCCTGGGAGATCCTGTGTGTCACTATCCCTGTCTCTCTCCATCACCCACAGTTATAATCTATCAGGGTATCCCCCCTAGCAGGTAGCAGGCCTGCCCTGGGGCCTCTGCCTCCTTCTGGAAACCCAAGGCAATCACAGCCATTGCAGTGGCCACCTCGCAGAAAGCCCATTGCAGTGGATCTGGGGATGCGTTGGAGGCGGCCTCTCATCCCTGCCCTTGAGACTCGCAACCCTGCATGCGCCTGTGGCTGCGGCTGCACTGCAGCACCCGGCAGCAGCTCTGCAGCAGCCTGTACCGTTCCTGCTGCAGCAGCCACAGCCCCTCCCACTTGCTCAGCAGCACCAGCCTTCCACCAGTCAGAGCCAGCCTTGAACTGGGAGCACTGACGATGCCTTTCCCACTGGGCACCAGGAGCCGCTCTGGAGAACCCTCCGAACCCCGAACGCTCGGAGGCCAGGTCCTAAGCCCAGGAAGGAACAAAGGATCTGAGGACCGTGTGCACTGCCCCTTCGCTGCCCCCTTCCCTGCCTGGAAGCCAAGCCTACCTCTTTCCAAGTGTGATTCACTCAGGACACCGGGGCAGAGGCTGCTGGCCAGGCAAGGACAGTGGGTGAGGCTGGGGTTCTTTAGAAAGCCTACCTCACTGTCCACAACATCGCGCTCAGGCCCCGCCACCCCAAAGAGCGTGCCCTGCCCACAGGCCAAGCAGGGAACAGCCCTGTGCGGCCGAGTGAGCCCCTCTGCAATCGGACAGCGTGCACGGCTGCTGAGTCGGCACAAAGCCTCACAGAAGGCTGGTTACCCTTCCTGTTGCGGTGGCAGCAACTAATGCAATTGCAGGACCCTGCCCACCCTCGCTCCTCTCCTCCAGCATCCTCCCGGGCCATGCCTGCTGCCCTGGTCCTGAAGATTACTCAGGTCCCCTCTCTTTTTCTTTTTAAGTTATGGCATTTCGTATTGAATCATGATATGTAATTCAAGCAACACTGACTTTGACTTGTGTTATGGCAACTAAAGCCCCCCCGGCCTGCGGGCGGTCTAATCATGCCTCCTAGCAGTTTGTTCTTCTGTACCGCTCTTCCCAGTGAGGTCACCCATTCTAAATGAGATCGCTGAGGCACCCTGGAACTGCTTTACCAGGTCTGCAGACTCCAAAGAGCTTGTGCCATAAAATGCTTTACGGCACTCGAGGTACAGGCTATTTATTAAGCTAAAGTCAACAGCAGGCCCCTCTTTACAGGGGCTGCCACAATTTACTTGACCACCTGGCTACAAGAAACAAAGATAATTGGTGATGGTGACACATGCACACATTCTCTCTCTCTCTCATGCACACACACACACACACTCACACACATGTGTATGCACACACACACTCATGCAGCTCAACCCAATCTGCAGGCTGCCCAGTCCCTGTAAGTTCCACTCCCCACTCAGAGCTGGTCCTACATGTAGAATTCCAGGCGTGAATCACAGAATGGGAGCGCTCAGCTCAATGGGTCCCTCGAACTTAGGAGATCCATGAAGCTATTGCTCCCTCAGCAGAGTCCAAGCTTTCATGTGACTGCTGTGGTACAAAAGTTTCCAGTACATTCTGAAAGCTAAAAAGCCCCAGGTGGCACAGCCCTCCCTGTTCCAGTGGGCTCAAAGAAAGGAGTTCAAGCTGCCTTCTCACAGATGTACAATCTCCTGGCTCCCCAATCCTCTGGGCAAGTTCCAGGTGATGAGGTGCCCTCTTTAGACCCCATGGACCTCATCTAGACCTTTCTCTCTTAGAATCCCAGACTCTGGTTGCATGTCAGGAGTGGTACCCAAGCTAGAAAAGTCCTTGTGGGAGGTCATAGTTGTTAAGACTGCACCCAGACCCAGCCTGCCTCACCCATCCTTCCCATGTGAACATTCAAAGGTTTCATGGAAGACCATCCTGGCTTGGCATCTCTTGTCTGAGTCCATCCATGTGAAGACTTGGACCTCATGCATAGGACACCACCACCATGGGCCCTGAGTGTCTCCAGGGAAGCAACACACACACACACACACACACACACACACACACACACACAGGGATGGGGGGCTCAAACATGCAGGGAGGTGTCTAAGGGTGCTCATTTTTAATTCAGCAGGTGGATTGCACCGAAGTGATTTATAACCAAGGAGGCCACAGCTCACTCCCTGCAAACCCTCTAGTTTTACTGCTCAGTCAGACCTAATTCCAAAACACTAATGCTTTTATTTAAACACCACATCCTGCAATAAAGCTTTAATGTATGACAGGCGCATCTAGTGGAAGATGGTGGTGTGCCCGTGGCCACTGGTGGTCACATACTGGCTGCTGCCCTCCCTGTGGCCGGAGCTGGAAGTAAACATGGTACAGACGACCTTCCGGGATTGCTGGGCACTGACCACTCTAGGACTGATGGCCAAGAGGGAGGTGGTGCCGAGGACAAGGCTACCTTCCCCCTGCCACACCCTCGGCACGCATAGAGTAAGAGCTTAGGCGAGAACGCATCTTCCAGAAGGAAGACTCAAAAACTGGAAAGGGGGGCCAGGCATGATGTTGCACACCTTTAGTCCCAGCACTCGGGAGGCAGAGGCAGGCAGATCT
>NW_008346900.1:1840028-1865716 GCF_000622305.1 Nannospalax galili | reverse complement strand
GGGTGTGGTGGTGCACACCTTTAGTCCCAGCACTCGGGAGGCAGAGGCAGGCAGATCTCTGTGAGTTCAAGGCCAACCTGGTCTACATAGTAAGTTCCAGGACAGCTGGGGCTACAGGAGACCCTGTCTCAAAAAGACAAAAAAAAAAAAAACTGGAAAGGGACCCTTGACTGTGGAGGCCCCCCTGCCTCTCAATTATAGTCACCTCAAGACTACTTAGGGTGGGAGCCACTTGTACACTCAGATCTGTCCCTGGTCTTTGGTCCAAGGGTTTTGGCCTGGCCTCAGCTGCTCATGTCACCCGGCTGCATCAGACCCAGCACTCACAGCTGACAGAGGGGGCCTGCCACCCCTCCCAATTGCATTCCTTCCAAAGGTCATGGTGCAGGACACACGAGGGCACCTGCCACACATAGCCCATAGCAATGCCAGGGATAGCTGGAAAACAGCACTTGCACACTCACACACACATGTGAAAAAGGGCCCCAGGCCTATGGAGGAGAAACTCTGGGCAGGGATGCTGGCCCTAACCAGGCCACAGACAGCTTCTACTCTGAGACAGAGAAACAAAGCCAGGCAGACACTCACCACAGGCGGTCAGGCTGCTGCTGCCCCCAGAGCCCTCTACCCTGCATCCTGACTGAGTAGGATCAGCTCCATTGAAAGGGCTTGGCAGACTGCATTCAGACCCTGCCTTCCACTCCTGGGACCCTTTTGAAGGATGTCAGCCCAGGCCTTTTTCCTGATCAGAGTGACTGGAAGCAAAACAGGCTAGACTCTGTCACCAATGGGTAGAGCAGGGGTCCTGGGTCCCACACGACCCACTCAGCAGAAACATTACCAGCCTTCACAGCAAAAAGGGCTTCAGGTTGGATTTGGTGAAAAAAACGGAGTGAAGTGATATTGGAGTCTGGCTTGGGGACTGCTGGGGACAGAGTGGGCCTGGAGTCGGCAAAATGAAATTTTATAGGCCCCCAGGGTGGGCTGCTGTGCCTAGGCTGGGCCAGGTTTAGACCTTCCATCTAATCATCATGGGTGGCTTAGGTACTCATGGGCAGAGCAGGGGTTGATCTGCCTGGGGTCAGCACACTAGGATCAGCAGTGTCTCTGGGTAAGGTTTACCACCTTCCCTCCTCCACCCTGCCATATGAGCCAGGGGGCAGCCAGGAGGCAGTCCTCCCTCAAAGGCCTCTACCATGCCGCTACCAAACTCTCTCCTCTCTTTTCACCCCCCCTCCCAGAGCACGCCCCTTTAAGACTGGCTACCTCTCCTGGTAGTCTGAGCAGTCCCTGCCACCCCTTCCCTTTCTGTGGGTGAGCCCTCCTTCAGAACACAGCAAGGGTCACTCCCAGAGTCACTGATACCTCCATTCCCAAGCCAAGGTTCCCATGCCCCCAGACCTACCAGGCCCCCAGACCTACCAGCCCCACACGGGACCCCAGGCCTGCCAGAGGCCTGCCTCCCTCTGCCGCAGTCAGCACACTGAATATTTAATGTCTGACAAGCACTTCCACCTGCTGACACAGGCAAAGTGGCAGAACAATGCCAGCGGGGACACAGTCCCTCGCAGGCAGCCTCCCCAGGCCTCACTAGACCACGTGCTCTCTGTCGGTCCCCAACCTCAGGCAGCCCCCATGGGCCACCCCTCAGTCTGGCGAGAGAGTTCCTAGCCTGAAATACATACTTCTTTACATTCCATAGCTTAGCAGGTCCATATGGGTATATAAAGAAGTATGTGTCCCAAGCAGGTAGCTCAGGGTGCACAAGGATGTTGCCCCAGGAAGTGGCCTGGCACAGGCCAACCCCACTCACGGTAGAAAAGGCAGAACTCCCCACCCAGTGCCACATGCTTGAGTCCCCCGTCCCAGCTCAGGACCCATTCCTTCCCCAATGAGTCTCCTGTGATCATCCCTCTCAACCCAGCACCCTCGCTGCCTCTGTCTCACTCCCACGTGTGCATGCGTGGTGAAAAAGGTCAGGAATCAGAAAGAGCATACCGGAAAGTCTCAAGATTCTCATTCTCCCCAGCAGTTGCTCAGTTTTGCAATAGAACAAAGCAGTTCTCCCCCACTCCCCACCCCAGGGGCAGGAAGTACCATTCACAGCCCAGACTTTTAGGGGTAGTACACAACCTTGGCTTCCTTCTCCTTCCTGGCCCCCTTGTCCCTACCAAGGACAGACAGGACCAGATGAGGAGACAGAGCCTTAGTAGCAGCTCCACCAAATGGACCGTCAGGGCCCCTGGCTTCCCAGACCAAGAACCAGGCACATCCTTCTCCCTGGAGCTGGATAAACTCTCTGCTCCCTAGGGACAGACGAGGGAAGGCAGTGTCAGGAGACCCCAGAAATGAACCGGGGTTGGGGGGGCTTACCTGGATAGCTGGCTTCCTGGGCAGGGCCCTGATGAATTCTGTGTCCCAAGATGAGAGTCCCCAAGAGGAGGGCTCAGTGCTTTCTTTGAAGAAGCTAAGGGCAAAGACAGTGATCTTGGACTCTGTGGCTAGGGGCTGCTGAAAGGCGACCTGCTCACCACCAGCCCCTTGGGGCCCTGCCCTGGCTTCAGAGCTGATGCCCAGCCAGAGAGGGCGTGTTTCTGCTGCGGTCACCTCCTCCTTTGGTCCCTTCCCCGTTTTTCTCTTCTGTACCCTCTGTCCTCTCTGCTCCTCTGATCACCAACCTGAGCCGCCTCCATCTCTGCCACACAGAACAGCCACCTGAGATGATAGTGAGAGGCTGGTCCCCATGAGCACCCAGGGGTCACCCCTAAAGGGCTCATACCTTGCCTGGTCCATCCAACCTCCACCAGTCCCCAATCAATAGCAGTTTACAGCTAAACACAGGGGCTGTCCTCTTGGGCCCAAAGATCTCGGCGCACACCGGCTTCTGAGAAGGGTGTAGGGAAATTCGAGAAGTGTAAGCGAAGCACTTTGGGAACTTAGTTGTATGTTGTTTCTCCTCTTGGTTTTTGAAATCTCTCTGGAAGTTAAGTGGAGGCTTCTTTCTGCCCTACCAACTTCTACACCCAGGGTGGAGCAGAAGGGAAGGAGTCTGAAAAACACAGAGAAAGAGATGGATGGGATCTGGAGGTCAGGTCTCCAGTGGCAGAGAGGGAGGCCACCCTCGGCCTGAGAAAAAGAAAAGGAGGAAAAGGAAGAGGAGGAAGAAGAGGAGGAGGAAGAGAAGGAGGAGGAAGAGGAGGAAGCAGGGAGGAGGAGGAAGAGGGGAGGAGGAGGAAGAGGAGGAGGAGGAAGAGGAGGAAGGGGAGGAAGAGGAGGAGGAAGAGGAGGAGGAGGAAGAGGAGAAGGAGGGATGGAGGAGGAAGAGAAGGAAGGGGGGAGGAGGAGGAGGCAGAGGAGGAGGAGGAAGAGGAGGAGGAAGAGGAGGAGGAGATGACTCTGGGTCTAGGAAGCTCACCATTACCCACGGTGAACCTTCAGGTGAGGTGCTCGGACTCTGGAGGAAGAGTCCCTGAAAGTGGCTGCCTTCAGAGAGAGCTAGAGATATCCATTGCAGGAGGAACCAAGCTGGTAAAAATACAAGGGTTCTGGTTGGGCTTCTCCTAGTGTGGGGCGTGAAAGGGCATTCAGTTCTTCCTTGTCACCAAGACAGTGTCCAGCATGACCTGACCACCCCTGTCCCTAGGAAGGAACAGCCCAGAGGGTGTCCGGACTCTCTGATCACTGTCTCTGCAGAGCTTGCAGCATGCAGAGGTCCCCCAGCTGTGGCAACTGCATCCAGGCAGGGCAGGGAGGAGGATTAAGGTGCTGAGAGGTACCTGCATGCAGCAGGAAAAGGCCACCTGGTAGGGGACAGAAACTATGCCCATTTCCCATGTGGCTGCTACTAATTTTTCACGTCCACATAGCCAAGGATAAAAGGGCAGCCAGGACAGCAACCCCAGCTTCCAGCCTCTGGGGGTGTCCCTGGTGTGACTGAGCCACTGGCCCCGCCTCCTGCTCAGGCTTGCTGAGAACTCTAAGAAGATGTCTCAGCCCTCTACCCCACCTCCCGGTTCTTCCTATGATGAAGTCTGGGAGTCAAACAGAAAGTTTGGGGGAGCCTGAAGGGCAAAAGAGTCAACCCCGTCCCAGCCAGCATCTACGTGAGCTGGTGCTCATTCACAAATGTTACCAGAGTCACTTTTCGGAAAGTTTCCCACCTTGAAGAAAAGTGGCATCAGCCATCTCCAAGCAGACCCCTGTGGCAGGCAGAGCTGGCACCCGAGCAGCCTTTATGCAGAGCTCCTCAGCAGCAAACACGGGCCCAGCCCCAGCCCCGGCCCCAGCCCCAGCCCCTGATGCCTGACACAGCTCGCTCCTGATCCTGGCAGGGCTGGGAGAGGCACTAAACCCTTGTCAGCGCTGCTCGGAGACACCCCCCCCCCAACCCATGGTCATTGCTGCAAGTTCCGAGGTAAGTTTAGCCACAATCCCTGCTGTTGCACTCTACTAGTTAATCTTGTCATAGACCCCCGGGTCTCACAGCACCCCCACCACACCCACCCAGAATGGCGACCCCATCCGCCCTGTCCACCAAGCATCCAGGGCGCCGCTTTCTTGCAAAGAGCCGCATGTCAAAGTTCCTGCATCCCAGTTGGACGCGCCCTCCCAGCCCTGCCGGCTGCTGGCTCTGCAGTTTTCCAAATGTGGACGATGCTGCGAGCCGAGAGAAAACTCCAGGCACCCCCGCCAGAGCCTCGCGGCACCAGCACCCACAGCACCCACCTCGCCGGCAGGCACACCCCCACCGCTGCCGATAAGTTTGCAGGGGCCATTCTAGCTGGTGAACGGCTGCGGCGACCAGCCGAGGGACTCACCCAGGAGCCCTGGGCACCCCTCGGGCCGGGCTGCTGGCCGAGGCAGCAGTGGCAGCGGGCGCAGGGTCGTGGCTCCCGGGGACGCTGCAGCAGCAGCAGCGGTAACCACCTCCTCCTGGAGCCAATCGCGAATGCAGGGGTGGGGGCGGACCGGAGCTCCCAAGCGTCCGCACTTGCGGGAGGGGGGGCGCAGAGAGAGAAAGAAGACACCAGGCACCCCGACTCCGCACCCCTGCCCTTCCCCCAGCCCTCCTGCAGCACAGCAGACTTAGCAGCAAGGAGATCTTGAGAGAGAAGGAAGAAGAGGGAGAGGAGAGGGGAGGAGAGAGGGGAGAGGGGAGAGGGGAGGAGGTGAGGAGGCGAGGAGGGAGGGGGGGAGGGAGGGAGGAGAGAGAGAGAGAGAGAGAGAGAGAGAGAGAGAGAGAGAGAGACCGATGCAGAGTTAAGGAGGCAGAGCCCCGATGCACACCTTGCTGGGCCAAAGCTGCAGAAGGCTTCCGCACCTCCAGCCCAGTAAGTACCAGGTAGAGGTCAGGGCGGAACAAAAGGGGAAAGGGGAAGGCCCCCGCGGGTGTGCACGCTCACACATGCACACGGCCCCACAGGCCAAGACTCACGCAGTCAGAAGGAGGGGAGGGCAAAGGAGGGGAAAGCCTGACCCAGGGCCTGTGGGGCATGGGGGCCCTCGGATCAGGAGCGATCTCACCTTGGCAGTTCTTATATACTGAGCCAAGCATCCCAAACACGCCGCCCGGCCAAGTGGCCCCCCTCGGGCTGTGCGCCCTGACCATATTTAGTCAAGCAGGGGAAAAAATAGCCTGTCAGCTGGGCCGAGGCTGGCTGGGCAGCCGGGAACAGGGTGGGAGCCCCAGCACCATTGAGCAGTCCTGGGCTGCCCTGTCCCCTCCCAGCCCCTCCCTGACCAGCCTCCCACCGGCTGTCCCTGTCCTGAGCCCCCTTCTATTTTTAGCCAGGCCCAGTGCAGAGGTGTCTCCTCGGCAGTGGGCAGTGGCCTCTCTCTGAGGCCACACCAGCTTACTCCTCACAATGCCCTGGAGAGACCTGAAGCTCCAGGGAGCAGAGAACAGGGCTCACTGAGGGAGCTGGCTGCCTCCTGCCCTTAGTTCTCTAAAGGCCCAGCTGGTCCAGGCCTGCAACCTGTCCAGAGCTTTGCCTTTTTGCTCAGAAGTGGGGTTGGCAGCTGGCAACAGAGCCACTGGCCTTCCTGAGGTTCCCAAGCCAATCCCAGGTAATAACTACAGGTCAACTTGGACTGCAGGCAAGGCCAACTCACTTGCCACCTCTACCAAGGGGATGGGACTGGAAGACCCCAAATCCACAATACTGGGTATGATGGGAGTGCCCCTAGCCTAGCTCCCACCCTGGTTATATAAGTGTGTACCTGGGGACAGATAGCAGCCTGGGATTGGCCAAGTCTTCCTTCAAGCTGTGTGGCACTCAGTCAGGTCTTTCCACCAACATGGGACGATGAAGTGCAATGGTAACAGACTGTGAGGACTTTGGGACCCACTGGTGGAAAACCCGGAGCAGGCCCCACAGGGGCGAATGAGTGCCCCTGCTGCTGAAACCCTGTCCAGAGCATGGGCATCCAGAGGACTCCCGCTGTTCCAGAATCCACTCACAAGCCTTCCTCCCACTGTACCAGGAGAGATGTCCCCCACATCCTGGCCAGTGTGGGGAGCATGCACATCTGCACCTAATCCCAGGGGATACCTGTCAGCAGCCCGCCTATACCCCTTGGCACCCCTCCCCAGATGGTGAGGTGAAAATGCCCCCCAGCTTTACTGCTGGGCTCTTAGTCTCTCTCTACTCCCAGCAAGAGAAGACCCTGCCCCAGACCAGTCTAAAGACACAGGAGAGAGGAGATGAAGCCATGCCACAGTCCCTACATAGGGTGGCTTGACAAGTGTCCTAATTGGGGAGGGTCCCCAATTCCCCCCAAGCTGGGGTGGGTGCAGAGCTGCAGGGTCTCACAGCCTGGGTCTCACACAGGCCATAGGGCTGCCTCTTTCCCAAAGAAGGGCTAGTGAGTGTCCAGTCCTCAAGGTCCCTAAGACACAACCAGATGATAGGCTTCCAGAGAGGAAGGAAGCCATTAGCCCTGGCCTAGGCAGGAATCAGGACAGCTTCTAGCCCCTCAGAGCCTTGCTGTTCACATGTGAGGTGACCAGGTACCTCCTCATGGGGGACAAGAAGAGGCTCAGCTGAGTTCACCGTGTTGCCTCAGGTCCCCTCAAGATTGCACCTGTGGTTAGGCATCTCAGCACTCGGGCTGAAGCAGGAGGATTGCCCAAGAGTTCAAGGCCAGCCAGGTTACATAGCAAGACTCTATCTATAAATAAAGTATACATATTATATAATTATTCAATATTACATATTGTATAATTATGTACATTGTATAATACATTGTATGTACGATGATGTGGGTGATGGGGAGGCCCCCAACACCGTCACCTTCTTACTTATCTTTGGGTCTTACACTATTTCTCGTGCTCAGAGGACTATGAATAAATAAATGACCATGACAATCATCTGACCAATAGAATCACTGATCACTAGACAATAGGGCCAAGGGTGACGCACAGTAGGGCTGAGTGCTCTGGCTGGAACCTTTTTGATGTGGGTTCAGCTTTGAATGAGGCTTGGATCTTATTTGAGGAGGGGCAGGGCAAGTGTCCCTGGTGGGTCAGCTCAGTCAGAGGTAATAAAGACCTCCCTTCCAGGTCCCTGTCAACAGTGGCTATGAAGGGAACCACTCCCCACAGCTGTGTGGGGCTCCTGCAGCAACCACCTCAAATCTGGTAAAACTCCAATCACCCACAAAGGCTGACCCCACCAGAGCCTTGGTGCCGAGAACCCAGTGAGTTCCCAGAGCCAGTGTTTTCCTGGTCTTTTACACCCCAGCAGGGACCAGCCACTGACCCTGGACAAGCCAGCCCTGGCTACCTGCACTCAGGAATAGGAGTCGGATGCCCTTGTCACAGAGACAGCTCTTCTCATTTCTCTCACAAAACCCACTGACATCCAGATGAAGCAGGTGAGTTCCTTGAACCAATCCTATCCTTGTGTGGGACAGGGTGGCCATGAGCACATGACTTATTTCTTCCTTGGGGAATGGGACGGAGGAGACATTGCCCCCAAACAACCCCCGCCTTCCACCTGACCATGCACGAATCTCTTTCATTGCCACCCTGACCACCCCATGCCAGTGAATCCACTGCAGGAAATAGTTGAGCATCTCTTCCAACAATATCTTAATAAGCCACAGCAACTCCTCTCAGAGGCACATGTCTGAAAAGTCCCAGCAAGATTGTTCCCAATACAAACTGGGCACACTGGACGCCTTCGTCTGATGGCCAGGGAGCAACACATGGCATATCCACAGGGTAGAATATTATTTGGCCATAAAAAGGAAGGAAGCTCTGGAATGTGCTACAAACCTTGAAAATATGATGTGGAGTCAAAGAGACTGGACGTGGGGTCACACACTGTGAGTTCAGGAAATACCCAAGACGGACACATCCAGGGACAGAGTAGATCTGCAGTTCCTCAGGGATAGGTGGGAGGGTGATCACCCAGGGAAGCTGGTCTCCTGCAGATGATAAGGTATTCTGAAAGAGGACAAAGGTGACTGTTGCAAAGCATTGTGGGTACTGTAGATGCTGTTGGACGAAACTCTTCTTTATTTTGTTGGGTTTTTTTTTTTTTTATCACTGAACTTTTTTTGGGTTTTTTTTTTTTTTTTTTTTTTTTTTTTTGCTTTCTTTCTGAGACAGGGTCTCATATGGCCTCGGCTGGCTACAAACTCACTGTGTACGTGAGGACGGCCGTAAGTCTGATCTTACTTCTGGGGTCCTGGAATCGCAGGTACACACCACCACTCCTCGCTTGGTTCTTTTCATCTGCTGTGAATTTCTCCTCAATTGAAAAGAAGATAAGCCCAGCCCACCCTCTCTCCCCAGTGACCTCCATACTAAGCTGACTGTCCAGACCTGGACACAGACGCCAGGAACTTTGAGAGCCCTGCTGCTGATTTCTTGGGTGCATGTCCCAAGATGCTGTAAGTGAACTCAGTTTCCTTTATTCAACACTGTGTACTGCTGGAACATCCTGTGAAGTGGACAGACGATCGTCCTCCTCTTCTCAGGAACACTCCGGAATCCATGACCATGTTATACTGAGTAGTCGTTAATCTTCCTTGTTAACTTAATGGGATTTAGAGTCACATGGAAACACGTCCCTGGGTGTGTCTGTGAGGGTGTGAGGACGTTTCCAGAAAGATTTAACTGAGGTGGAGACCCATCCTGAATGTGGGCAGCTCCATCCCTTGGACTGGGGTTCTGTACTGAAGAAAAAGGAGAAATGGAGCTGTGCAGCAGCCTTTATCTCTCGGCTTCCTGACCGCAGATGCAACTCAAACTGCCCTTCTACCACCGCGATGAACTGTACCCTCAAATGATGAGGCAAAACAAACCTTCCTTTCCCTAAATTCCTTATTGTCAGGGATGTGGGCACAGTAATAAGAAAGGTAACTCAGATGCCTTTATGGCAGGAGGGTTCGGGGGGGCTGAGGTGGAGACGGTCCTGGGTCATCTGGGGCCAATGCCCTCACAGGGTCCTTATTGGGGGGAGGACAGTTAGCAATATGGGGAGTACTGGCTTTGTATGGAAGGGCCCAGGAGCAGAGGGTCGTACAGCTCTAGAAGCTGGAGAAGGAGGGGCATGGACTCCCTGCATCCCACAGAAGGACTCAGCCAGCATCAGAGTCCTTCAACTTCCAGCCTGTAAGAAAGTGAACTAAAAATCAAGCACGAAATGTGTGGCCATGTGTTACAGCAGCCACAGGCCGGTCATATCCTGCCTGTGAGTCTCCAGGGACCCTCCCAGTGAGCAGAACCAGAAGCCCCCAAGGACCTGCCCTGAGACTCCCCATGGCCTGTACACATGGAGGCCCCATCTTCCCTGTGCCCTTGGGCTCTGGCCAGCTCCATCCAGCATGCCCCACACTGAGTTCCAGGGAAGCTGGGCAGGGTAGCTGAGGAGAGAAGGGCCTGGGAAGGAGAGGGCACTGGTCAGGGAAGGGAACAAACTTGATGGCAACTTGAGGACACCCAGTCTGCCTCCTGTGGCTATGCCCACATACTGGCTTTCTGTGTTGGTCTGGCCTGGGCCTGGGGGCTGGCTCCATAGGCAGGAAACGACAGACTGGGCCCCATGCAGAAGGCCATGACCCCTCCCTGCCAAGGTCCAGCCCAGGCATCTATGGCTCTGTCCAGGATAGTCACCTGACCACTAAAAGCCAGGAAGTAAAATAGACATTGTGGGGCCACAAACCCTGAGGTACTTCACAGGCTTCTGCTGAAAGTGATGTCCCTGGGTATCCATGCAGCATGCCTGGTCCATTTACTGGACTTCTCACATGAGCACAATGAGTTCCCAACAGGGGGCATTTCCCAGTATCAGCTGACCACTGTCCCGTCATTCACTGTGTACACTCATGTTATGTGGTCACTTGGGGGCTGGGAAGGCTATGCATGCCAGGGCAGCCCATGGAGCAGAGCTACAGATGGAATGCCCATAAGTATGAGGCATCCCCCCTGATACTACAGGAGCCCACAATCCCCATTATACCTGGGAGGCTGCCATGGCAAGACCTGGTGTACCCACATGCACACACACAGACAGCAGAACAAACACACCACACACACACACACACACACACACTCCCTTAGCAGCGGAGGATAAACCTTCCTGGCAGCTTGTAAAAAAAAGGCATATTTCACTGCCACAGTGTCAGCAGAGAGCAGTCTGTCTTCGGTGATGGGCGTCCCATCCAGGATGGTGGCAGCTCAACTGTCAGCAGATGTGGGACACTTCGGGGTGCCCAGACCAAGGGGCAACATGGAGCCTCCTGCCAGACCCGAATTACTCAGCAACTCTGGGTCAGCACCCAGAGCCCAGGACAGACAAGGGACTGCAGGCCGGGCAGAGGACAGGTCTTAGGATCCATGTTGACCCCTGAGGCTGGGGTCAAGAAGTGCTCTGAAGTTACCCCCCAGCTCAGGGGTAAGGCTCAAAATCAGCTTTCCACAAGCAGCTGAATGTCCCCTGTGGAAGACACACTAACACCCTGGAAGAAAACCTAGGCCAGGATTCAAACCCCCTGGAGCCACAATCTGTCCTACTTTGGAGGATGAGATTAGTGCTGGGGGTGAGAAGGGAACCCCTCCTGTGGCCTCTCCCCACCCACAGTCTATCATTTTCCCTGGGGATGGTCAGAGGTGATATTCCGACCTCTGCTTACCACAAGATAACCCTACAGGCAACAAGGGACACAGAGCAAGAAAGGGAAACTAGGTGAGTGCCTTGCCCTGTGTGATCCCCCAGACCATGCTTTCCTGTCTAGACGGATGCCCCACAAGCAAGGACAGAGTGAAAGACAGGCTGACACATGGATGGATGAATGGAAGGCTGAATCAAGGGCCAATTCTGACTGCATTTTAAGAAATTTGCCCCCAGGGTTTGTGAAGTTTCTCCCCGGGAAAGGCTCCACTTTGAAGAACTATACCACACCCTTGGACCTTTTGTACAATAGACAAGCAGCTACTGCAAAGGCCTGAGCCCACTAAGATGGGAGACAGCGCAGCTGCCCCTAACTGCCTTGTCTATGGACCCTGCACCCTCAGGGACTCCATCCCTACAGTGGTCAGTACTCCACTTTCCCAGTCACCAGTCAGCCACCTGGACGGTTTCAGGAGGTTTGGTAGTATGGGGACTGCTCCCTCTGGAGCATGGAGAATAGCTCAGAGTGGAAAGGACTTGGCCTTGAAGTGGTACAGCTGAGGTTTGGGGTGGCCAATTTCAGGAGGGCTTGGGATGCCAATCCCCAGGGACCATGGGTGACTCCTTATGATGACATAGACTCCCTGCCAGGAGTGATCTCACTTTTTCCCCCTCCATCCTGGCTCCTAAGCCAAAGCAATGGCCTCTGTTTCAAGGCATTTTCCAACACGGACATGTTGGCATCTCCCAGCTGACCCCAACTCAGGAGTTCATCTTCCATGACAGCACTGTAGATCAGCCCATCACGCTGAGCCCCTGCTGAGCCCCCTGCTGAGCATCCATGACCTTTAGCCTTCAGGCCCAGCCTGCTCTGCCTTTTCTGTACTTGCCCAGCACAGAGCACCCCCAGTAGACCTACCAGCTCCTGTCTTCTCCCAAGATGTCTCCTTGGTTTTGCCTTTGGGTTTTGATGCAACCCTGGGTGCATCTGGGAGTCCCCCCTCATCTCTTCCAGAAGAGCCAGGCATACCCTCTGAGACACCCTCCGTGTGCTTACCGTATTGTAAGGGTCCAGGGACCCATGGTGACCAGGAAGAAGGGAAGCTGGGGTAGGGGGTGTCTCAGCATGCCCTCTCTGAGCTAAAACATGGTATGGGGAATGAGACAGAGGAAGGAGGGGGAACTGCCTAGGGAAACAAAGACTGGCCCTGCTGTGTATTTCTGGTCTTTCCAGAAGCCTCCTGCCTTAGATACCTTCCTCCATGTGTCTGCCCTTCCCCAGTCCCCTGCTGTCCAGCCTGGTCAGCCCTTTAGGTCCTGGCCACTGGGCAGGTCTTGCATTCTGAGGACCACATTTCCAATAGCTGGCATTCTCAGGAAGAGCCTGATAGCACAGGTTACAACCTCACACCGAACATCAAGGCCAGAGTCCTCTCACTCATCCCCAACATACACAAGGCCTGTCTCTCCCAGTGGGCAAGGCTCCTGGAGTGACCCCAAGGCTGTGTACAGGGTCCCTGTGGCTCCACAAGGAATATTCTGGGCCCAGTCCAGGGTGAGACCCCTGGTGTAGACTCAGAATCCTGGGGCACTCTGGGGTCTGGGTCATTTCACAAACAGGTTAACATGAAGCAGAGATCCAGAGAGCAGGTGGCTGGACAGAACCTCAGCATCCAGCCATCTTCCAGCTCCCATGAGCCTCTGCCTCTTCTTGGACTTATCTTCCATCAGCTTTGCACCAGGAGGAAGTGAGCCCTTGTCCAACTTTGAATACAGCTCTCCAAGGTCCTGAAGACCCTCCCACTTCTGTGAGCCCCCTCCCCCAGGCAGTTCTGGTGGGCACGGGAGGCAGGGCAGGGACACAGGGGAGCATCCTGCAAGATTACCCAGCCTCACCCTGAGCCTGGTCTATCTTCCTGCTGCCGTCTTTTCTTCCTCCTCCCTAGTAGAACTTTCCTCCTCACCTGGAGGAGACCATCAGCATCCTTGAGACTCAGAGTCAGTGGAGCTTTGAAGTCATCTAGTCTACATTTGTTGCTCCCAGTGGGTGAGGTCCACCCAGTAACAAGTGATTTCACCTATGCACAGAGTCAGCAAATGTGCATAGAACACACATTTTAGTCTACATTTGTTGCTCCCAGTGGGTGAGGTCCACCCAGTAACAAGTGATTTCACCTATGCACAGAGTCAGCAAATGTGCATAGAACACACATTTGGGACAAAACACCCTACCAAGTGACCTTGACACCTATGGGCAAATCTAGAGGGTGAAGTTGCACAGACCTTGTCCCCTGACCCCCTTCTTTCCCTGGACCCCACGGAAGAAGGGACCCTGCAGCCCAGAGACCTCCCCAAGGCAAGTTGCAGGTTTCCAAGGCTGCCCTTTTCAAGATGACCATGATGAATCTCCAGCTGGGTCATCAGCCTGGCTAGGAGCTTGTCACCCTGCTCCAGCGCAGACTGTAGGGATGACACACTGGATTCTTAGTGCCTTACCTGGCTTTGGCCTTGGCTTTCTCCTCCCAAAGGGAACTCCGAGTCTGAGCTTTTGTGCTCATTAGTTCTAACTTCCCACGGTTGGGTTAGAGGGCTTCTCCTGGGGCCTCTCCTGGGGAGGGGTCAGTCCCCAGTGGCAAGGTAAAGGAAGCAGCCTCTGTCTCCTGGGCATGTCCTCCAAGGAGCATTAATCCAACAGGCTCTCTGCCACAATTAGCCGTTCCCTCATCTCTGCCCTATAAATATTCATTCTGGAAATGTTATAGAGGTGCTTTTTTAAAAACGCCAAACTCATTTGGATAAGGAACTGAACTGCTGCCAAATGCAGCTGGCAAACTGGGCCCTACGGATGGTGCAGAAGTGGCCACTGATAGCCGCCTCCCCCAGGCCATGCGGTGCTCCCTGGGGATTGTTTCTCTGGGGACGGGTTTTATTTCCCTGCGTGGAAGCACACTTGGGATATGAGCGGGTGGGCACCATCCATGAGAGGGTGAGTCACAGCAGCCCGGAGACCCAGCCTTGCAGGCTAGGGTGCGATGCTGACCACCCCATGTGGCTCACTGCCTGTCTCTGCCTGGAGCTTGCTCCACAGCCAGAGGAGTTTCAGCGATCACTGGCCTCATCCCAACTTGTCATGTCCCCCATCGTGATCTGTGGCTGGTTCAACCAGCCTCAATATGCATAAGGATATGTCCCCAGGGCAGTCTGCCTGGGACTAAGTGGAGGCCACTTGCTCTACCCAGCCTCCTGCCAACTGTGTCTGGATGTCGGAGTCCAGTGGGCGGTGGGATGGGACATTCACCTGGGGGCTCAGGTACAGTGTTGACCACGCTCTGGGGTCCCCGAGGAGGCTCAGCTCTCAGGCACAGGGTTCCCAAGGCCACTTTGCCTCCTCTGTCTCCTCCTCCCAGTCAGGCTTTCATTGAGAAACCCCCTGCCGGGAGGGAGCCATCCACTTAACAAGTGGAGTTCTGTTAAGTCCTGATGAATGGCTTTGCCTTCTCATAAAGCTTCAGAGGAAGTCAAATTCGGGTTCTCAAAACCTTGGAGGTATTCCTCAAATTTATTACGTGCCCTGATAAATTACCGAATCGGAGTCCTCGGGTACCTTCTTGTGGAGGCAGCAGGCCTGTAGTGGTGGTTGTCCCTTCTTTGGGGGACTCCCCTGCTGTGACTCGAGGCGCCCTCCAGAAATTTTCCTGCCAGGAGCTTGGGCTAGGAAAGTGAGATCTCAGGGATGTTCAAGCAGATCAGAGCAGGGGCTCAGTCTGGGGGGCCCTTAGGACAACAAACCCAGGAAAACCCCCACCCAGAGGTGGCCCTCCAGATCCATCTTAATCCAGGGTCTCAGGGCATTTCACTGTTCAGCTCACCAAGAGATGAGGGACTTAATTTCCCAGCTTCCTTTGGAAACCCCAAACTCCCATTCCTGGGGCCCTTGCCCTGTATAATCACTCACATTACTCCTTGACCCAGAAACCATCAAAAGGGATAGGAGGAGGGGTGGGACTGGCCTGACATCCATTCTGTGGACTCTGCCTGGAAGTCTCAGAAGGTCTCAGAAGTGGAGCATAGCCTCTGTCCACAACTACAGAAAACATGGCTCTTTGCGCCTGCAAGGAGCTGAGTTCTGTGACGACCATTGAACTTGGGAGAGGACTGACCTTCCGGAGAGATGGAACCTCAGTCACCACCTTGATTTCAGCCCAGTGGCTCTGATCTGAGGTCTAGCCACCATCCATCAGCCTTCTGGCCATGCAGACTGTGTGGCAATAGGTGGTGATGCTGTTTGGCAATTTCTTAGGGGTACAACTGGTCTCTCTCCTTGTACCCCTCTCATCTTGGTTGGCTCCTGGCTCTGTGCTGATGACATAGCTCACCAAGGGCCTTGGCTCTGCCCCTGCTGGGTGGGGATGTCTCTGGAAGTTGACTGGGGAGTGTAACCTACGGTCATGTGTTTGGTTGTGGGCCCACTGAGGCCTTCCCTGAAGAGGTTTCCAGCATAGCTGACTCCTCCCATCTGTAACCTCTGAGGTGAGGGTCCCCAGGTCCTTCAGTGTTCAATTCCTTAAACTTCAGAATTGACTTCTGTGGGCATCAGCCCACATCTGGCCTGCATCCTGTTCCAGAGACAGCAGAGCTGGGAGTCATAGCCCTTGGCTAACTGATGTGTCCCATTCTATGGCCACTCCTCCTGGCCCCACTAAGGAATCCAGAAACCTTCAAAAGCCATACTTGGAGCCGTGGGACCCCCCAGGCCCTCTGCCCTTCTCCTAACCCTGCCCTTTCCTCCCCCGCCCCAGGATTATACCCCTATGCTCCACTGATCTACCCATACCAAGCCTTGAGGGGAGTGGACTGATCACACTTGGATAACAGCCTCAATGGGGTGACACCCCAGGAATATTGCAAGGGGTGAGGACCAGCACTGCAGTGGGGAGCAGAGGCTCCATGGCAGCGATCAGACTGATACCAACCAGGACTCCCTGCAGCTCCCTCCCTTCTGGCAAGGCTGCTGCCTGCAAGGTCCTCTTTTAAGGTCCTGGCGTGACCTTCGCTGAGGCTGCAGCGCCGACTACACTGAAGCATTCCGCATTCATGGTTACGAGCGATTTTATTGCCCAGTCAGTAAGAACCTTCTGATTATGTCACTGCAGAGGCAGTTGGATGCCAGAAAATCTGCATTTCCTTCCGTCTGCTGCTGACCCCTCCCTCCACCTCCGTGCCACCCCTCCATCTTCTGGTGCTTCCCCAGTACCCTTTGGAGATGCACCCGGGGCCCCCAGGGCTGAAGCCAGAAAGGGCAGAAGGGTCCCATGGTCATTTCAGGCTTTCTCCTCCCTGGGGGAGACTGGGAGCCACCTCCCCGTGGAGCCAGCCCGGGATTCACTGTCCAGGACACTTGTCAGCCTGGGGCCTCCGGCTGCTCGGGCACAGTCGGGGCGGAGGTGGCCTCAGTGTTCAGCCAGGACACTTTGGGAGCTTGACATCAGCGCAGACTCATGCTGTACGCTGGGCACCTGTTGGGTAGATCAAAGAATAGCCTTTTCCAAGGGGCCAAGCTGCCTGTCAGGCCAGGAGTGGAGGCTGTGTGATTCCCCAGTCCTGAGCTGAGTTTCTCACTCGCTTAGATGTAGGGGTGTTCAATGCCCCAACACTGGAGTTGGTTGTGTCTAGTCCTCCAGTTCCACACCTGGGAAAGGAGGGGTTCCCACCCATCCTCTGCACCCTGGTGAGGGAGAGGTGACTAGCTGACCAGCAGTGAGGGTCCAGCTGATAAGGGAACAATGCTTTGAATACATGAGACTCATGACTCGGAGTCCCCCACCCCCTGCCCAAGAAGACCCTCATTCAATTGAATTATGATAAGCCAGCAATTTTTGGATCCTCTAGGGATCCATCTGGCCCTTAGACCAAGAATCATTTCTGGTGAGTCAACTCCAGGCTAACTCAGCTCAGGAGTGGCGAGCAAGGCCCACCTAGAATGAGCTTACCTGGCACAGGGCAGGTGTTGGGTTGAACTTGATCCCTGCCCCCATGGAAGCTGGGAGAGCAGCAAGGACCCCAGTTCTTCCCTTAAGAGCTCACACACCCTAGCCACCTTCCCCTGAGCCTCATTCCACAATCCTCCTTGGGCCTTCTCTCTGGGCTAAAGACAGAAATGAGATAGCTATGGGGTGCCATAAGTGCCTGTCTCTGCTCCCAGGACCACCGCTTTCCAGTCAATACCTACTTTCCAGTACTGCCCACTGTAAACCTGTGAGTTCTGCCTTTCAGCCCTCATCTCTGCCTTCTACAGCTCCCTGCCACCTCCCTCTGCCTTGCTAGCAGATGGGTATGTCTCCTACTCCCCAAGCCCTCCACAGGTGAGTGACACAGGCCCCAAGCCCAGCACCCCTATCCCATCAGGCTTTGTAATTAGCTCATCAAGAAATTAGTCAGAGGCTCCACCTCTGCCCTGATGGCCAATTTGAGTGACCAGCTTCAGCAAGCAGCCAGGCTGGTCACCTTGAACTTCTAGTACCAGGCAGTGTAACCTAAAGAAAGTCCCACACTCCTCTGTCCCTGATCCTAAGCACGTGGCTCTGTAAGGCCCATGAGCCCGTGGCCCTAGCAGGGATAAAGGGTCACCCAGAACACTGACAGAGACCCTGGGCACCTGTTTAAGTCAGGACAGTCAGGAACTGGGGGACAGCGGATTAAAAGCATTGGTATCTGCAGCTGCTGAGGCTGCCACCTAGGGCCTCTCTGATGCCAGGGACAAGGTACAGAGGTGAAGGTCAGTAAACCCCACCCTGGCCAGACACTGATCAAGCAGCAGAAATGTGCATCTCAGGCCTTCCTCCCATCCAGGACTTACAAGAGTATCTAAGGAAGTGTGTCTTCTGTCACAGTGAGCAGCCCTAGGGCCAACGTACTTTCTTTGTAGAGCCATTTGCAATCTACATTCCTAGCAGTACCTAAGGATGCAGCCTCTGCCCCCAGGGCTGACTCCAGCTTCCAGCCATCAGTGGTCACCATTCACCTCCCTCATTTGGAGAGTCAAGCCAGAGACAAAATGAGGACTTTCATGTTCTTCATATTAATGAAGGATTTATCCTGATTTTCCAGGGCCCTGATGTCCAGATGATGACAGGGTTCCCAGGATGGGCATTTTGACTTGGGGTTCCCCTGGGGAACTGTAACTGTAACCCTGGAGGGTGCAGAATCCCATCCTCCTACAGGAAACACTGGTAAATGAACAAACTATGTCCTGTCCAAAGAAAGCATCCCCAGAATGACTTGAGTCAGCACTGAGTTAATCAGATGGGACAGTGTGTAGAGGGCATGGCTCACCCTGGGCACAGGGGGTGTTCCCCTACCTGCTCCCAACTCCTTTCTACACCCCCTGGAGATGAGAGAAAAGGGTGACCAGGAGGGGAAGTGTTGGGGAACCCTGCTGCTAGGGTTGTAGTCCTCCATGTCTGGATAGCTCTAAGGGGCTCGGCGCTATCTGGAAGGACTCCCCTTCTCAGCAGGGGGTCTCCTGCTCTCTGTCTGACTTACCTGGAAAGTGCCGCCAAGCACAGATGCCTGACCTTATTTGGAACATGACCTTTGGCATAGTTACCTGGAGTAAAAACTACCCCCAGGTTTTTTCTATATGATAATTGGGCATTGTCCTATAGCCAGATGATAGGATCCCCCTACCACATGTAAATAAAGCATACTATGAGCACCTATCAGCTGAGGCATTGGCTGCTGCCTCCACACTATATTTTCCCTGACCCCCACTGAGTAAACGGAGCTGTTTCACTGAGTCTGGAGCTGTTTGCATCACTGAACCTGCCTCCCCGAAGGGCTTTCTGGCCATCCTGCTCACTGGCCATCCTGACCCTGTTTGTCGCTTCTGCTCCCTTTGTCCTCGTGGAACTGTGGCCAATGCCCATGAGGGGAGGGAGAGACCCCACAGGGAAGAGCAGAGAGGTCCCCATGTCCCTGAGCCAAGATGAGGGGGACCGGTAAGGGTAAGGTACAGGATAGGGGCCCCCAACACAGCCCTACATGGAGCTGAACCCCAACTGTCTAGACAAGCTCTCACCACAAGTGGGGAAAACAGAACTGGCCAATGGCTGAGAACTGGGGTGTCGTCCCTTGATATAGGGTGAATAAGATGCTCTCTCCAAGTCCAATCCCAGGGTGCCAGCTCTTTGGAAAGATCTGGGGGTCTGAGAGCCTCTAAGACATCAGACCTCCCCAGTCCCTCTGAGCACTGACCAGAGATCACTTGTGGTACAAGTTGTACAGGTTATGACAATTGTTACCATCAGCACCAACCAACATTTATTAAGCACTTGCTGTATGTCAGATCCTTCATATTGGGTGCCACAGCATCTCCAGCAAGCCTGTGAGCTGGTTTTCTTCTTATGCCCAGTGTATGGAGGGAGGGTGGCGTGGAGATTCAAGATCAGTGGACAGCCCCAGTGGGTGGCTTTGATGGGGACAGAATGCCAAGCAACCTGCACCATTCCTAATGGGGTTTTCTGTAGGACCCCAAAGCTGCACCCCCACCAGAGTACAGCTTTCTGCTCCTCCTAGATGCCCTCAAGGCAGATCCTGGGGGCCTCCTTCCAGGGAGTCTGTTGACCAAGGGCTAGACATTGATTGGCTGAAAGGTGAGACCTGAAGCAAACCCACTTGCCTTGCGGGGAAGCAGGGTTTGTAATTGTGTAAATGGCCACCTCCGGCATTACTGCCTCCCAGGAAGCGGAACAGGGGCTTTGATCTGTCCTTAGCTTTAAGGTCAGGCTTGGGGAGGGGCTCTATGGGCACTGGGTGGAAGGACAACAAGGGCAGCATCACCCCAGGGTGCTGTGTCTCCTCATCTACAAAACCAAGTACTGACCATAGGCAGCATGCAGCCTGCTTGAGGGCAGTGCAGGCCAGCTTGAGAAACTTGATTTTATTCTAAAGAGGAGGGGAACTCCTCAGAACTCCTGGAAGAGACCTAGGAACAGAACCGTGGGAGTCTCTGTGGCAGAGCAGGAAGTGACAGAGCTTGAGACAGAGGGTAGCAGAGCTGAGCTAGACCAAGAGGCTGCAGAAAGGATCCCTCACCCAGGCCGAGCCTGCCGAACAGAGGAGCAATGACCTCCCCTCTGCATCTTGGCCTGTCACTTGCCAAAGCCATGTAGGCCTGGGGCAGGCAGTGTCACCCACTCCCCTCAGGTGAGCACAGCAGTACCAAGATTGAAAACAGAATCGTGCCTTCTGTCCCCACATTTAGAGAAACATAGGAACACACATACACACACACACACACACACACACACACACACACACACACACACGAGTGGTCTGGGAATGTAGGAACAACTCTGTGCATGCATCTCAGACTCATTAGGTCTCTGCTGACATTTCTCCAAGAAATAATTAATTTTGATATCGCAAAAGACATGTCCCTGTGGCCAAGGTCACGGAGGGCTGGCTGCGGCCTAGTCGGCCACGGTATCTTATTCTGCCTACCGAGTTGACAAATGGGGTTGGAGAGCCGAGGGAGGCAGAGCTGAAGCCGCTTTTCTTGCAGAAATACCCACTGATGCTGCATCAGCTGCAAACCTGTCCGGCTGCAAGGCCAGGGGACAAACTTGCTAGGTTCTTGGTTCCAAATCCTAAAAGACCCTTGGGGAATAGGGACATGAGATCACTCAGGGTCCCCTCTGAGTGCTCCACATATGTTCCTGCTCTCTGAGCAAAAACCTCTCAGTCCCCAACATGAGCACAGGTGCAGAGCCACAGGGTCCCTGGGAGCTGGAGGTGCTCATCTCTGCTGCAGATGGAGTTAACTCCAGAACCCCACACAGTCTCCAAGAGGTTGCAGTGACGTCATATGTGCAAGGTGCTACAGGGGTCCCTGCTTGCAAGGAGGTTTTAGATTACAAGTTCATGAGACCAGTAAGTGTCCTGGGGTCAGCATCCCAGAGGACCCCAGCCTGGGTCACTTAAATAGCAAGACGGTATCATCTCCAGCTCTAGAAGGCAGATGGCTTTCCACAGATGTTGATCAGCAGGGTTGGTTCATTCTGAGGTAGAAGAACCCACTTTGGGCCTCTACAGTCTCAGGTTGCTGCTGGCCGTCTTTGGGACTCCTGGTGGATGTGTGGAGCCACCACTCCTAGCTCTGCTTCACCCGTGGGGTGTTCTCCCTAAGCACGTCTGTGCCCAATTTTCCATTCCCATAAGGACCACCACATTGGGTAAGGATTGGCCTTCCCCTATCATGACGTCATCTTAACTAATTGCACCACAACCACCCTGTTTCTAAAGAAAGTCACATCCTGAGGTACTGCAGTTAGAACCTTTACACAAAGATTTGGAAGATACAATTCAACCCATGAGGTCAGGACTAGTGTGCCACAGTTACACTTCAGGAAAGACCTGCACACAATGTTAACAGCAGCCCGATTCATAACACCAAGCCCAAGGAGCTGCCAAGATGTCCTTTAGCAGGTGAAGAAACCCAGGCCATAGAAGAGCACTCAGCCATAAAGAGATGAGAACAAAGCCAGGGAGAGACTCCTGGGAGCCTCAGAGCTGCGATGGTTAGTCTCGGTTGTCAAATTGATACGCTGGTAACAAGGAGTCCCAGTTGAGGAAGTGCCTTCTTCACATTGGCCTTGGCTTTGCGGGGCATTTTCTTAATTGTTAGTTGATGTAAGAGGGTCCATCCCACTGAGGGTGGTGCCATCCTTGGGCAGGTAGGCCTGGGCTGTACAAGAAAGGTAGCTGTTGGGGCAGGAAGATGGCTCAGCAGTTAAGAGCACTGGTTGCTCTTGCAGAGGACCCCGGTTCAGTTCCCAGCACCCACATGGTGGCTGACAACCATCCATAACACCAGTTCCAGGGGATTCAACGCCCTCTTCTGACCTACATGGGCATTGCACAGCACAGGTAGACTTACCTACACTCTTACACATGAAATAAAATAATAATAATAAATAAAATACCTTTTTAAAAGGTAGCTGAGCTGGGCATGGTAGCCCATGCATTTAATCTTAGCACTAGAGAAAAGGCAGGCAGATCTTTGTGAGATAAAGGCCAGCCTGGTCTGCATAGTAAGTTCCAGGTGAAGTAGGACTATAGGGAGACTCTGAAGAAAGAAAGAAAGAAAGAAAGAAAGAAAGAAAGAAAGAAAGAAAGAAAGAAAGAAAGAAAGAAAGAAAGAAAGGAAAGAAAGAAAGTAGGTGAGTGGGCCAAAGCAAGTCATTAAGCAGCGTTCCTCCACAGCCTCTGCTTCGGCTCCTGCCTCAAGCTCCAGCCTCAGGTTCCCTCGGTGATGGATTATAATCTGTAAGATAAAATAAACCCTTTCCTCTCCAAGCTGTTTTTCGTCATGGTATTTATCATGACAACAAAGACCAGATTAGAGCAAATGTGCATTCCTAAGTGAAAGGAGCCAGGGAGATAGGCTGCATGCAGCATGACCCCCATTGTGCCAGTCTGGGAACGGGGCTGACGGTAAAGACCAGTAGTGACCAGGGATGTTGCTCAGTGGCAGAGCAGTTCCTTAATGTATACAGTCCTAGGTTTGATCCCCAGGACAGAAAAACATTCAGCTGTCACCATAGGCTACAGGGGCAGAGGACAGAGGATTTTTTTTAGGGTGAGAAAAACTTTGTGTGACACTCTTGGGGTGGACACAACATCTTCCATTTGTCCAAAGCTATCAAAGATATACCAGAAGTGACTTGTGCTGTGACTGCGGATTGGGGGTGTACATTGTGGGGAGGCTGTGGGGTGAGGAGGAGAGCGTGCACAGGAGACTTCCATGCTTTATACACAGCCCTTGTTTACAATTAAAAGTGCTATGAAAATCGTCAACATTTTAGAGTTCGGCAGAGGTATAAACCAGGTCTTCGCATTGTCAGTGCAGCTTTGGGAAATCTAAAATTATTCCAAAAATAAGACCTCTTTTATGACATCCTTCTAACCACAGTCTGCCTGCTGACCCACCTCTCTGACCACCCAGCTTCTGGGGACAGATTCTGGAAGGAGTCACTGTGGAACACCCCTTGCAAGAGGGAAGCCCTGATGTCCCATTGGCAGGTGCATGTGAAGCCTCTCCAGTTGGGCCCTGTCGATATCATTTGACTGAGTTAGGATTTCCAGTCCTCCATTCGAAACCAACCCCCAATGAGCAACATCTGTGGTAACAGGGTTGGCCCAAGGAGAGGAACTCGGGTTCACAGCTATGTCCCCAAGCTCAGACAAGGCTCAGGTAGGAGGGCAGAGGCCTAGATGACCCACTTAACTGAGTATTAGGAAACCCAAGCCTTCAGCTGCTGATCTCCTCACCAGAACTTTGCCAGCAGCATTCCAGGTAGGGGTAGCCAAGGATGCAGACAGGTGACACCCAAGCTCCCTGAAGCTACCCGGGCATCCTAATGGCCTCCCGTGAAGTGGTTCCAAATGAGCGCCGTCCCTAACGGACCATGGACTTCTGTCTCAGCTTCAGCGGCTTTAGAAGGGAGCCAGGGTGGCTGGTCACCCTGAGGTCCTTGCTCTGGTTACAAGGATGCGGGAACTCTCTGCTCCCGTAGATTGGGCTTAGATATAGACACCTGGCAGGTCAGGGCTGTGTCTAGTCCTAGGGACAACGGCCAGGGCAGCAGCCAGCTCTGCCCCGTCGTGTATTCCTGCTGCATCTGAGGTTACCGAGGTGACATGAAGCAAACAGAGCGCTCCTGCTAACAGAGGCTTCCTTCTCATGCCCTAGCTCAATTCAGGTTGCAAGTCACCAGATGAAACTTCATTTTTACCCTACATTTCCTGCCCATTTCAGTGTGTAATTGGCTCACACTTCCCCTCAGTGATTTAGCAGGGGATGTTGTATCTTATAAAAAGAATAAATCTAAATAAAACCCAGGGAGCAAAAAGTCTGCGAGCCACACCACCCTCCTGCTTCTTAAAGAATGCTTTTCTGCAGGGAGGACACGTGGAGACTACACCCCACTCCCCTTCCCCGAGACCAGAAGCTGGCAACCTCCCACTGGCAGCTTGAGCTGCTTCAATGCTGTTTTATCACCTGTCTTGGACCTCAGGGTGTGTAGGCTCAGCCGGCTCTGACAAGACCATCCCCAGCACACAAGGAGGACGGTGCTTCTTTTCAACCTGCACACTGGCAAGAAACAAGCACAGAAATCAAGAAGCTGAGCCGTGTGGCATGTGTTTCCTCTGTACCAAGCGTGGCTGCCTGCGTTCCTGGAGCCCTGGTAAGGACCTCCTGGGAAGGCAAGGGCAGCAGTGGTACCTGGGCTCTTCCATTGTCCAGGGTGGGAAGATACTAGTTTTAAAAATCTTTCTTAACAGCTGGGTATGGTGGTGCACGCCTTTAATCCCAGCACTCGGGAGGCAGAGGCAGGCAGATCTCTGTGAGTTCGAGGCCAGCCTGGTCTACATAGTGAGTTCCAGGCCATCTGGGGCTACAGGGAGACCCTGTTTCAAAAAGACCAAAAAAAAAAAAACTTTCTTAAAATCTCCAAAATACTCTTTCATAACTCACTCCATCCAAATTGTAAGAATGTATGGAGAAGGGCCGGAGAGATGGCTCAGAGGTTAAGAGCACTGAGTGCTCTTGCAGAGGACTGGGGTTTGATTCCCAGCACCCACATGGCAACTAACAACCATGTGTAATTCTGGTTCCAGGGGATCTGATGCCTTCTTCTGACCTCCATGGGCATTGCACAACACAGCTGCACTTACCTACATGCAAGCAATACACCCATACAAATTAAATATAAATAAATAAAAATTTAGCCCTCACCTCCCTCTGCTTCTCTGAGCTTGAACGACCCGCAGGCCTCTCCGGGGTATGTCTATAGCGCTCTCAGCGCCTTGACTCCCCCAGCCTCATTCACCCTCCCATCTCCCCAGCCCATCTCTCCTCCTAGCCTGGGTCCTGTCCCATTCCTTGTCTTGGCGCCCCAGACACTAGAGAAACCACCACTGCTTCCTGATCCTTTGCATCCAGACCAACCCAGTTCCTTCTGGGGTCCCCAGGAGCCCTTGGGGCCTGGTCCCGCCATCAGCTCCCTCTGCTTCCCTGGGCTGCACAACCCACCAGCTTCTTTCCTGGATGCCAGGGCTGACCTTTCCTCTTCCTGATCCTTTGCATCCAGACCAACCCAGTTCCTCAGTGCAGTCCCCAGGGGCCCTTGGAGCCTCTTCCCACCCCCATCTGCCTTTGCATCTCTGGGTGGCATGGCCACCAGCTTCCCTAGACCAGCACCTTTCCTGGGCCCTGCTCCCAGGCCAGTTCAACCCTCAAATTCCTGAGGATAACATCTTCCTAGAGGAATCCAGACCTTAGGAGAAAGCCTGAGAGCATCTGACCCTCATCTGACTTGGGCCTCTGTGGGAACTCCTGAAGACAAAAGAAATCTGGCCACTCCAATATAAAATCAAAAGAGAGAACCAGAAGCTTAGACGAACCAGCTTTTCATGCCCAAAAAGTAAACCACAAAGACACAAAGTTCACAAAAAGAAGAAAACATAAACTTGAAGGCCTGAGTCTCACACAAGAATCAGAAACTA
>NW_008346900.1:1836488-1837078 GCF_000622305.1 Nannospalax galili | reverse complement strand
GCAGGTTACAAAAGTACCCTACAAAAGCCTATAGCCTTTCCATATGCCAATAACAAGCAATCAGAGAAAGAGCACATGGAAACACTCCCCCTTCATAATAGCAAAAAAATAATAAAATATCTTGGAATAAACCTGACCAAAGACATTAAAGACTCTTCAGAAATTTTTAAATCTTTAAAGAAAGAGATTGAGGAGATGGAAGGACTTCCCTGTGCTCATGGATTGGAAGAATTAATATTGTGAAAATGACCATCCTAACAAAAGTCACTTATAGATTCGACACACTGCCAATCAAAATCCCCATGACATTTTTCACAGAATTGGAAAAAAAAAACATTCTAAGATTCATATGGAAGCACAAAACACCTCAGATAGCCAAAACAACCCTGAGCACTAAGAGCAGTGCTGGGGGGATTACCATACCAGATTTTAGGCTGCATTACAGAGCTATAGTCATAAAAACAACACGGTACTGGCAGAAAAATAGACCCATAGATCAATGGAATAAAATCACAGACCCAAATATGAGTAAATGCAATTTCAGTCACCTGATATTTGACAAAGGGTCCAAGAATATTCACTAGAGGAAA
>NW_008346900.1:1834742-1835090 GCF_000622305.1 Nannospalax galili | reverse complement strand
TACTCCTACAACCTATGGTCAAATTATACATAGCAGATCAAGAAATATATGTCTAGGTAAGGTTTATCTGAGAATTGATCTTTGCCCAAGATTTATCTACATGACACACAGTAATTAAAAGTACTAGATTGGCGGAACTAATCTTGGATGTTTAACAGACATACTTTGAGGCCTATAATAATTTGGTCAAAGGGACTAAAGGACAGTTTTTGCTCCTTGCCCTCCTACGTTGACTAGTTCCAGGGGACTATGAGCATCTTTCAAAATGTCCTGTAATGGTGGTGGATCACCTGTCCTCTTGATCAAGGAGGCCAAGGAGACCCCACCAGATGGACTTGAGCCAGTGTT
>NW_008346900.1:1779673-1834473 GCF_000622305.1 Nannospalax galili | reverse complement strand
TTTTTTAAGAGTCCATATGCATAGCTAAAGGTTATATAACAAGCAACAATGCCAGATAGGAGATACTTTCTTTTGAGTTGTGGGTCAGGGTGGCCAAAGGGACTCCCAGATAGTAACCCAGCATAGAACTGGGAAAATAAACAGCAGACCCCAATCTTATCTAAAGGAATATTGACAACTGATTGCTGCTAGATGAGGAACAGCTGATCTTCCTAAAACAAAGACCTCTAGATAGGCTGAGTAGATTCACCAGAAGGACAAGTAGTGGGTAACGGCTGGGGGTACCAACACCACAGAAGACAGTAGCAGGGATATCAGAGTATAAGGGCTCTAGTGGGGGGAAGGAGGCTATGGGAGGGTGCTATCTGGGAAGTGGTTATATAGTCGAATAAGATGGTTTGGGATGTTCTGCGTTCTGTGATAAACACACACACACACACACACACACACACACACACAATAAAATCAACAAAGTTTTGAAAATGTATTATATTTGAGGAGGAAGCATGGGAATTTACATCACACTAATTAGTAGAGGTGATAAACATTAACATTGAAATCCACCCGATGAGTTCATAGACATACACAAGTGACAAGAGTCCAAGTGCAACCGATTACGACTAGTAATTATCAGATGCATACAGATTAGAGATACATGCACCAACATCTCAGTGATAGTAGCAAATACAATGAGTCTTTCTTCAAGGAACAATATATTCTAAAGTGAAATGGAGATCTTTTTTAAAAGTTAAAGAATTCATTCAATTTTATGTATTACAGGGCTTATACTGAGTTCAATATTGTATAACTGTATTAATTCAACTATGAACCTAGAAACTTACAGCCACTTGTGAAAGAGATGAATTCTTGCTCGGGAGTGTGTTACTGAATATCTTAAAGCTGTAATGAAATGCTTCTTCTAATCATGTAGTTATTAAAAATTAAAAAATAAATAAAAATTTAAAAGAGAGAGAGAGAATGTATGGAGGGACAGGCACCTCCTTTCTGGGTTTATGTTTTATTGAGAATTTTGGTGTCATTGTAGAAAATCAATGAAATTCTGCAGAAGCTAAAAATAAACTTTAGTGAGTTGCTTTTTTAAATGAATGCAGCGGGCTCCACCATTCAGTTTTTGAAAAAAATTTAAGAGACTGTTATCTTGTGATCAATTGACGCCACAAAGTGCCTGCTGTAGTCCAAGGCCTGTGCTCAGGTGGACAGAAAGAAGGAGCCCGAGGAAAAGGTCAAGGAGGGAGAGACTACCTGGTCAAGGACTCACTGTGTCCAAGGACCACACAGCATGTCCTCCTGTGATGTCATTCCTGAAAGTGTCATCTTGCCCCTTGCCCCAGTGTTAGGCCAAAGAGTAAGACTGAGTCAGCAGATTCCCCCACAGGGCTCCATGGGGCTCTAATGACCCTATTCTGTGTGAACGAGTTCCCAAACATGATTCCATGCATCTGAGCTGAAAGCCCAGGGTCCTGGGGGTTCCCGCTCCAAGTTAACTCTATACCAGGAGCGGCACCCCAAAGAGCCTCAGGGTTCTGTGATATCTTGGAGGGAAAAAGCCCAGGGCTTAAATTCCTGACCCTGGGAGACTCTCTAGAGAAATCCCTGGCTTCCTGCGACTCCCTGATAAAGAAGAGCTTGAGACCCCATGCCCTTAGCCCAAGGTTAGGAGAGAATGGAGAGCTGCTTGGAGAGTCTAAGCACTTAGCCACAGGAACCCCTCTTTGCTGCAGCAGGGAGTTTCAGGAGTCCTTACAAGAATGAATTTTGCACCAGGCACTGGAGTCCTGTACAGGAAGCCTTGGACCATGCAGCCCCTCCACCAGCATGGTTAGGGATTCAATGCTACCCCTACCAGCACCAAGAATAATTTCTCAACTGGCCCTGCTCAGTACAGAATCTAGAGCAGACTTGTCCTGGGTGCCATGCCTAAGTTTGTAGCTGAGTTCCAGCCACCATGAGGGCAGGAGGAGTGGTGGTAGTGGAGAATAGACTTCAGCAGCCATCCCAGCCTCCAGACAGAAAGTGGACTGTGTGTACCAAGACCCCCAAAACAGATCCTAATGGTCAACTAGCTAGGTGGTCTATGTAAATGTCTGATGAGCCCACCTGGAATTCCCTCTCCCTTCCAGCCCAGTGTAACTGACTCTGCCTCCAGGATGCCTTCCCTGACCAGATGTAGGCACTTTCCTGTGGGTGGGTCCTTTGATGCCCACCAGAACCTCAAGAATCCTGGGCAAGCTCTCTACCACTAAGCTACACACCCCAGACCTAAAAGGGCCAGGTTTTCTTATCTCTAACTACCTAATTCTTAAGGATCCCTGCCCATAGTAGGTGCACACTGAATGTTTGTTGAGTGAATGAGTGAGCACATGAATAGGAGGAGGGTCATCCCAGAGGCCCTGAGACTGGGAGCCCATGCTAGGCCAGAGGCATCACATGGTCTGGGTCTCACACATGCCCTACAAAGTAGGCTGGCCTGCCCACACAAGGACAGGACTGGGAGGCCTCCCCAAAGCTACCAGCTTCTCCCAAAGACATTCTTTCTGGGGATGGAGCCAGGAAAGCTATCTTAGGACCCTTGATCCCAAAAGCATTTGAGCCATCACAGCAGGTGGAACCCAGCTCTGGCCTCCCCCCTCCACTTCCTGCTCTCTTGCAGCTCAGTCTGGGTCCCTCCAGGCTTAACATCCTGTGGAGACAAATTAGGACCTGCCTGGGAGGCAGAGACTGTCAGCCCTATGGGGTGAGCCTGGCCTGAAGTTGGCACTTGACATGCCCATGAAGCCGTAGTGTCGCCCCTCAGCAAAGGCCTTGGGCCTACACATTCCTTCCCCTACTTCCTTCAGAAGGAACTGAAGAATCTCTGCTTGTGATCCTCCTTAGGAGGACTCAGGATCTTCAAACAGAACCCTACAATCCCCAGAAGGACATGGTGACTGTGTCGCCCAGCCCCGCCTTCTTTGAGGTCCTCTGTGACTTATATATACACTAATTCATTATCACAAGTTTTGGAGGACTTGCTCCTTGTTAGGACCCCTGGGCAGAGCCCTGGCCCCCTCATGCCAACAGTTGCATGCTCTTGGGTAGCTCATGAGAGCAATTGTAGGCTGGCCCTGGGCACTTGGAGGGCATGAGGCTGCCCTGTCTCTGTTCTGAAGGGTTTAGCCTGAAATAAGTCTTCAGGAGCCCAGCATGGAAACATAGGCATGGGTACATATGGGGTGCTTCCAAAAGCAGTTGGAGTAGTGTGGACCACAGCAGGGTACTGTAGGGTGGGGTACAATGAAGTGGCCTAGTGCCTGCCCTGATGTCCGTAGATGGTGGATCCTTGGGCAAGCTGCAGGAATCTGAGCTGGGAGTGACATCTCCTTCCTGAGCAGGCACTGGCAGCTGGGGCCCACCCAGAGGCCTATTGTCCCTGAATCCCAGTGTCCTCTCGCTTGACAGCTGAGTGGACAGCTGCCCTAGACAGCTTCTGTGTGCCCTATGTGGTGGTCCACAGGACACCTATGTCTTGCAGTCCTGGGAAGACCTTGTTGGCTGAGGGCCTAGGGAGCTTGGAGCTTGGGGAGGAATATACCCTATACCCTGTGGGCATGAGAGCTGCGTAGTTCCCTATGTGGCCCCAGTTGTGCAGGGTCTGGGGTCCAGCACTGGTGACAAGGTAAAACTGGGGACCAGTCCAGAGAACCCTGGGCAGTGCCTACACTCCACACCAGGAGCCTGTACCAGAGGTCAGCACTGAGCAACTGTGATGGGGGAGAGGAGCAAGCTGGGGATGGGACTCACAGGATGGGGCAGGATGGGGCAGGATGGGGCAGGATGGGACAGGATGGGACAGGATGGGACAGGATGGGACAGGGAGGAGGAAGGGGAGAAACAAAATTGGAGAAGTAATACCAAGGCTAGACAGACTGGCTAGTGTCAGTTCTCTGTGGCTCTTGGGGAGGAGTGAGCCTAGGAAGGACAGAAGTCTGAGCCTGAGCACTGACCCCTGAAGGTCCAGGTAAGTGCCCAGGAGTCTCCTAAGGTCCTAGATGAAGGTTCCCTGAGGAGCTGCAAGGCAGCTCAGAGATAGCTAAGGCCCCAGCACAGGAGTGACCGTGAAGAATAGCTGCTGAGTCCTTCCCTCCTTGGGAAATCCATGCTCCCAATCCCACCACACCCAGGCAAACCTGTCCCTACTAACGCCCTCTACCACCCAAAGCACCTCCCTGATCACTCGACTGCCAGGTCCCAACCAGCCTCCCAGTCACCAGCTCAAGTCGTACGGGGCCTGGCACCCCAGGGGCTGGCTCTCTACCTTCCCATGAATCCCACTCTGCTCCTCCCACCCATGCATTCTTGCATGCAGTTGTTCAGCTCACACCAGCCTCACCAACACACCTCAGCTTCACAGCAGGCCCTGAGCAGGTGGCTGCTCCATCCTTGGAAGCTTCTACTCCATGGAGCCTGCTTGGCCCACAGGCCTTATGTCTCCAGCCTGTTTCTCTGTACAGAACTGAGGGCTGTGGTGCTAGGCAGGCAGCATGCCTACAAGGCAGAGGCATAAAGCAGAGGGGCTGGAGCAGGCTGCAGACATAGGCGCCCTCTCTACCTGCCCATTCTGTCCTTTACACACTCACTTGCTCACCACTGGCCTCTGTGACTGCCACCCACTATGACCCCTACAGGCCCACATCCTAGGCCAAGTTCACGATAGAGGCTGGTGAGTATCTGGTTTGAGGGACAACAGGCCTCTGTAGTCTGGTCACCCCCGTGGAGATTGGAGGTGGACTATGAGCCCATCCCCTAACCTGGCCTAGACCTTTGTGTTAGAGACAAATGGACCTATGAAGGAAGGGAACACCCCACCCTCACTAGACGGTCAGCAGAGGGCCCACCAGGCCAGGACAGAGCAAATTTGGGGTGACTAATAATGTTACCTAGGACAGTGATAAGACAGATGTGTATGGGTTCACGCTCAACCTTAGGAACTAGAGAAGCTGGATGCATGGCCATAACCATTCCGGTGCTCAATTAGCATCCACTAAAATGTCATGTCACATGCATCAATAACAGCACCTTGGAAATCAGTGGCTGGGGCTGCAGCTTGAAAAAGCTTAGCTGTGGTGAGCCAGCCTGGCTAATCACTCTAAACTGGGCCATTCATTCTGTCCCAATCCTCTTTACAGAAGTGTCCTAGTCTGAGCCCTAGGTCCTGAGACTTTCAGGTCCTGGAATGAAACCCATGTGGGGCCCACCTGGATATAGATACAGCAGCAATAGGCAGCTCAGTGCTGGGCAGCCCATGCCTGCTGCCCCCGCTCGCTCCAGGGCCCTCTGTCCTGTTGCCCTACTGTCCTGCGGACCTGTAAGAAAGCCTGCTTGCTTGGCCCATCACCCTTGTCTGCACTGACTCCCTCCTGGCATGCATTCTAAATGCAGCTGAAACCACTAGGACCACTGATGGTACCCCACCTCTGGCTGTGTGGACTGGGCTCTTCTGGAAAACCAAGCCCTGCTGGTGCCCTGGGAAAGGGTCCCCTCTGGACAAGCATATCCCCATGAATAGTGGCTAACGACACAGATGGAGTATCGGGCCTCAGCTCTGGCATGGCCCTGACACCGAGTGACTGGGGACCAATGGCTGAACCTCCTGGGGACTCCTGTGGGGCCAAGTATTATGTATGCATGGTACCATCAGCCCATGGGACCCAAATCTCCAGGCTCTGGCCTACTGAAGGGCTTTCCCACAGGGCTCTACACACCCTGAGGCTCCATGTTCCAGGCACACCTGGAGCAAAGCCAGATCACCTGCATGTCTCCCAGCCCAAGGGTCAAGCCAGTGAACGCCTGAGGTAAACACTCCCTTCACACTCAGATCCCAGTTAGGACCAGGTCCCTGACAAGCGTGGACCTTCTACTTCCGGAGCTGTCACTCTGACCACTAACGCCATTACTGCACTTGACGCTTTCCTCTTCTTCAAAGACAGCATGTAAACAGGTTCTATGGAGCAGCACCTGATGATGGAGAGTTGAGCCCCTCTCCCCCATGGAGACCCTCATCTTCCCTGGTGCTCAAGCCACCATCTTCCCTCATATCCCCAAAGATGATCCAGGATTCCCAAAATGCAGGGGAAATAAAGACATTTAACCCCTTGATATGGTGGGACTCAGGTCTGGCCAGACTCCTTGGCAACAGGTGCAGACCACTGCTTCCTCCTCTCTCAGGCTGGTCCCAGGCATCCTTCCTTGCCCTAGACATAGCTTCACATCTGCAGAACAAGGACTGAACACAGTGGCTTTATCACATCCAGCTCCAACCCAGAACCCAGTCAGGGCAGCTGGGCCAAGGATCCCTGAGCCTGGAGGAGAGATGTCTCCAAAGCCAGTGCTCCATAAAAGGTCTGCTCCTTCCTCTGTGCCCTGTGAACCCAACCATTCCTGCATGAGAAAGTCCCAGTCCATGATAGCTCAGAACCTTTTTTTTTTTTTTCATCTTTTTAGACAGGGTCTCCTTGTAGCCCCAGCTGGCCTGAACTTGCTATGTAGACCAGGCTGGTCACGAACTCACAGAGATTCGCCTGCCTCTGCCTCCTAAGTGCTGAAATTAAAGGTGTGTGCCACCACTCCTGGCCAGGGCCTATTTTTTAAAAATATTGTATTTATTATTTTTATTTCATGTGTATGAGTGTCTTGCCTGCATGTATGTGAGTGCACCCATGTCATGCAATGCTGCAGAGGTCAGAAAAGGACTTTGGATTCCCCTGGAACTGGAGTTAAGGATGGTTTGTATCCACCATGTGGATGCTGGGAATCGAACCCGGGTCCTCTGCAAGAGAAGTCAGTGCTCTTAACTGCTGAGCCATCTCTCCAGCCCCCAGAGTCTATTTCTTAAGTGGGACTGGTGAGATGGCTCAGCGGTTAAGAACACATGCTGTTCTTACAGAGGACCCCAGTTCAGTTCCCAGCAACCACATCAGGCAGCTCACAACCACCTATAACTCTGGCTCCAGGGGATTCAATGCCCTCTTCTGGACTCTGAAGGCACCTGGACTCACATATACAAACCCACATAGAAACACATACTACACACATCATTTAAAAATAAAGCCATGTGTGGTGGTACACACCTTTAATCCCATACTCAGAGGGCAGAGGCAGGTGGATCTCTATGAGATTGAGTTCAGCCTGGTCTGCATAGTGAGTTCCAGGCCAGCTGGGGCTATGGGGAGACCCTGTATCAAAAATAAGTGATGTGGAACCAGGTACGGTAATGCATACCTGTCATCCCAGCACTTGGGAGGCAGAGGCCGGGGATCAGGAGTTCAAAGTCATCCTCGGCTATAGGATAAATTCAAGACCAGTTTGGGCTACATGAGACCCTGTCTCAAAAAAAAACAAAGTGGTGTCTCAAAACGGATGCATCTTCCCCCACAGACGAGAACTTATCTACCCTCCCAGAAAAGTTAACTGAGACTAAATTCTCCCGGCTAAACAACAGCGATGCCAAGGAAAGTATCTCACAGAGCGTCACGCATCACACAGAAAGCTTCAGGCACCCTACTTGTGTTTCACCCTCCCTTGAGGGAGTCTCAGAGAGGTCCACGAGGCTACACCAGGCTCCATGGGGACCAGTGGCCCCCAGCTCTGCATCGAGTCTCAAAGGGCTTGCCAGGATGCCCACAGGATTCCAGATACAGGTGTAATGCCAGCAAAAGTTAGGCCTGTGTTGCCCGAAGCCACTCAGACACGATATGGGCATGTTTGTTACTGAGGTAAAACCCAGCCTGTCTTAAGTGATACACCAGACCTTTCTCTTTCTAGAATGTTCTTCTCAGTATCTCCCCCTGCTCCAGCACTGTGGTGACTTCCCTACACCAATGAACAGGGTTCCTGCTTCCCTGGGGCTCCCACTGAGGCAAATGATAAGCCCATAAACCTTGGAGTACAAAGTCTGTCTGCCTGGCATGTGACAGCCAAGTGCAAAAGGGAGGGAGAGAGGGCGAGCATCTGAGGGGAGGTGGTCAGGGACAGTCACGTGGAAGTGGGTACTTAAGTCTGCAGCAGGAGATGGCACTGCATCGTGTGGGCCTGGAGCCTCGTCATGTCCTTCAGCTGCAGGATCTCTGAGATTCTGATGAAAGCCCAGGTTCACTCCCAGAAATCGTCCAGGGCTCAGACCTAGGGCATTTTGCAAGCTTCAAGTGAACCCCCAGGGCACACCTTACCAGGGTAAAGCCAGAGACTTAACACTCCTGCTCCAGCCACAGCACTCCATGCTCTAGCTGCTGAGGGCCCAGACCCAAGTTCTCCCCCAACCATCCCCCCAAATGGGTGCCAGAGTTGACTTCACAGTTCTATTAAGACCAGCAGAGGTGGAAACAGGCTCTGTAACCAGAGATGAGCGGTGGCCACAGTTGTTGAGGACCTGGATTTATCCTGCCCAGTCAGCTGACAGGTTTTGGTTACTGTCCTCAGCAGCAGCCAGTGGAGCAGCAGGCATAAGTGTACGGCAGGCCACACCACGCAGCTGCAATGATTGATCGGGAGGTGGGCTTCCTGTAGAAATGCATTTCCCATCCTCAGGTTAAAAATAGCCAGGCGGAAAGCTGGGAGGACGACACTGGGTGAAGCTCTCAGTATACTACGATTCCGTGGGACAGGCCTCTGCAGGCTGGTGAGATAACCCCAGCCTGGGCCACACCCAATCCTGGGCTGGAGGGACTGAGAACAGGTGCCGACATAGGGCATGGCAGCCACACCCACCATCTGCGCACAGGGGGTCTAAACAGCCGTGGCTTTCCAAAGAAATAGCCACAGTCCCAACCTGTCTATCCTTGTCAAGGTCACAGCAAAGCAGAAGGTCAGTATGGCCTGGACCCAGACATCCCAGTGTCCAGCCTTGCCAAATATCCTCTGCTTTCCTGGCACATCCAGGGCCCGCTGGCCTGCCTATGGACAGGGGGAAGAGATGGCTTTTTTGGGAAGTCTGTCTGTGCTGGCCCTGGTGAAGGAGGGGGGAACAGAGCGTCTGGTCACAGCTATTTAAAGGCAGGGAATGGACAGGTGCAAGACTTGTCGGGGGGAGGGTAAGGCTGAGTGGGGATTAGAGGAGGAGCTGGCACAGATAGTTCCCAGCCTGGGGCACAAGGCATTCCAGAGATACCCCAACATGGAGTCCAAGGTGGTCCTACCACATGCCGCAAGAAAGGCAGAACCTCAGTGCTAGGCTGGGAGAAGACCCCACTGGGTCAGGGCCAGGGTTAAGATTCAGCAAGAACCTAGTCAACTGTAGGCCACAGGCTCAGGGTAGCCTTGAGGCCCAGAAGGACCAAATGCACTAGTTCGCTGGAAGTGAGTTCTTTTACAAGATGACCAAAGGGATTCCAGTCACATGGCTGTAGAAGTAGACTCAGGCCCCCTGGGGTCAAGTCTTGATGTCACCACACTCACCATGTGACCCTGGGTAGATTTCTCCGGTCATCCAAGGATGTTTCCTAATCTTTAAGGTAAAAGATTGTGGCCTGCCTGCCTGCTTGGGTCCTGATGATGGTAGTGATCCCAGAGGGGCCTGAAAGACAGAGCAGCTTGGCTAAACTCCCGTGGAGGCAGATGTGGCTACTCTCTCTCACTCAGGAACCAGGCCACTGGGAGCTGGGAGGACAGGACTTCCTGGGCCAGCTAGGCTGCACTCCAGGCCCCACCCATCCTTTCCAGCCCCAAACAACAGAGGAGAAGCTGTGGGCCACCATGCTTTTCCCACTGAACCCCACCCAGAGCTGACCCTCCTCACTGTCAGGGCACCCTAGCAGGACCCTTAGAGGGCTGTTCCCAAAATACCTGTGCTAACCCTCTAAAGGATCAGCTTTTTGAGAACAAACTCAAATAATCAGTTGCCAGCAAGTCCCTGAAAACAGCAACCAAGGAGCAAGCCTGGCCTTTAGCAGCACCGTGAGGCATCCTTCCCTCCCCCATCATCCAAGGGCTTGCTAGGTGAAGACAGGCAGGACTGCCTTTCAACAGGGTGCCCAAGGGTATATGCAGGTGCTTCCCAGGGGCATGGTAGGACTGTTACGAGGGAAAAGCAAAAGTTCTCAGTCTCAGGACTGTGAAAGCCTCGAGGAGGTAGATGCACCTGTGAGCTCCCACCAGTAGGTAGTGCCCCATCGTGGCTCTATCTTAGACTGATTCTTGGCAATAGTGCCAGGAGGTATCTACCTCGAGACCATGGGACACTGGGTAGCGAGGGGAGTTGCTTCCTCTTCACCCCTTAGGACCTGGACTACCAGGTCTCCTAGGTAGGACCCATAATTGCCAGAGGTGCTGTTAGGTACTTGACTGGCCGGAGGCTATCAGCCCCACACATATTTGCCCCATTGGGCCAGGACTGAAAGGACTCTGTGTGACAACTGGGCCATAGACCTGTACCCACCATGCAGCACCAAGGGCCCTGATCGGCCAGCTTTATAGTCAGCTTACTGACTGCCTAGTGGTGTTGCACAGGAATGTGGCCACACACATCAGGGCTGCCCCTCCAGGTGTTATAGGGCCACAGCTAGGTTCACTAACATCTGCCAGTGACCAATCCTATAGCAGGTACAGGTGACCAGGAGCATTTCTGCCTTGTCGGGCTCCTCCAGGATCCCTGGGGGCATCTCTGTGCCGGCATCTCCTGGAGCCACAGTTGGTGTTCTGGTACATTCAGGCTGTGGGAACACCTTCCAGGTGAGGTGGGTTTATCATATTTTCATCGATGTGACGAGCACCCAAGAGAAACTATTTATTTATTTGGTCTTTTTGAAACAAGGTCTTCCTGTAGCCCCAGCTGGCCTGGAACTCACTATGTAGACCAGGCTGACCTCAATCTCACAGAGATCCACCTGCCTCTGCCTCCCAAGTGCTGGGATTAAAGGTGTGCATCACAACACCTGACTTAAGAGAAACAATTTTAAAGGACAAAAGGTTTATTACAGTTTAGGGGTTTCAGCCTATGCTCAGTCAATTCCACTGCTTTGGCCTGAGGTGAAGAAGAGCATCATGACAGAAGGGCCTGACGGAGAAGAGCTACTCACTCATGGCAGCCAGGAGACAGAGAGAGCACGTCTGCCCCAGCAGGCTTCCTTCTCTCTCTTTGTTCCATCCGAACCCCAGCCTATGGGAAGGTGTCGCCCACATTCAGGGCAGGTGTTCCCTGTTTAGTCAGTTCTCACTGGAACCATCCTTAGACATGCCCACAACTGTGCTTTACCTAACTGCCTAGGCATCTCTCAGTCCAATCATTGACAAGATTAACCATCTTGCAGAGCTGGAGAGATGGTTCAATTGGTAAAGTGTTTGCAACATAACACATAATCCCAGTTTGAGGCCCAGAACCCACATAAAAAAGCTCGGCATAGCCAGGCGTGGTGGCGCATGCCTTTAATCCTAGCACTCGGGAGGCAGAGGCAGTCAGATCTCTGTGAGTTCAAGGCCAGCCTGGTCTACATAGTGAGTTCCAGGACAGCTGGGGCTACAGGGAGACCCTGCTTCATAAAAAAAAAAAAAAAAAAAAAAAAAAGTTCGGCATGGTGGGTAGTGCACACATGTAATTCCTCACAGGCAGGCCCCTAGAGCTCACTGGCCAGCCAGCCTAGACTAATCAGTGAGTCCCATGTCCCAACGAGAGACCCTGTGCCATAAAACAAGACAGACAGCTGTCCTGAGGAACAACGTCGAAGACTGGCCTGCGGCTACCATGTACACATGCACACATGTCACACGCATCTTCCCCACCCCACGACTGCATACACACACAGAAACAAACAACAGCAAAGATTAGCCATCCTTTGAGGAAGCATGAGGAAGCAAGTTCCAGCAGTAGCTGTCTGTCATGGTCACCCAATAGCCCATTTCCGTGCTTAGTGGAAGCAGGGCCCAAGCAGATAAGTGGAAAGCCATTGCATGGAAGGCTATCAAGCTACATGGGTGTCATTGGCATGAGTGGGGCTCGACATCCACAGAACTCATCTCATGGACAACAGCCACTACCTGAAGTCTGGTCCTGAGGAGATGTGTCCCCAGCCTGTCTCCAGGAGCTACTGACTGTTAATTGACTGCCATCCACTGGTCATTTGTGGAGCAGCCAGAGAGCCCAGAGGGCCTGGAAACTGCTGGTCCTGTCACGTTAAGGGGAGGTCACAGCCTCCTACAGGTACCCCCAAATCCCTGAGCAGAGTGTCACTCCTGCTCTACAGGTCTGGCCATGCCCTGAGAGCTCTGCCCCTTCCACCCTGCTACTGTCATTGAGCAAAGGCCACCTAAGGGAAGGCCAGCAGAGGGAGGAGGGTTTACCACCCAAGGGCCCTTGGTCTGACCCCCCCCCCAAAAGGGGGGCCAGGAGTAGCTGGCTCCATGAAGGGGCAGGTCAGGGGTTAATATTTGGAGGAAGGAGAAAGGAGGGAGTAAAAAAGAGGTACCGGGACTGGAGAGGTGGCTCGGCGCTTAAGAGCACTGGCTGCTCTTGAAGAGGACCCAGGTTGGATTTCCAGCACCCACATGGTGGTTCACAACTGTCTGTAACTCCAGTTCCAAGGGTCCAACACCCTCTTCTGACCTCTGTAGGCATTGCATGACATAGGTGCACTTACACACATGCAGGTAATACATTCATACACATAAAATTAACTTAAAAAAAAAGAGAGGAGCAGAAGACAGGGAGCCAGTGGAGGGAAAAGAGAAATGAAGCAGGACGGGAGGGAGGGAGGGAGGGAGGGAGGCTGTGTTCTGGGAGCTGGAGCCATGAAGAGGAGTCCAGAAAGGGATGACCCCGAGAGGCCCATGTGGTGGACGCCAGCTCCTCCGCGGAGGCATAGAAGAGCCAAACCTCCCTTGGCAGAGAAGACCAGGACTCAGCCACAGCACCACAGCTGCAGTCTCAGCACCAACTGAACCCAGGGTGACCGACAGACTAGGCCTCCAGGTACCGCGCCAGCCCTGCAGCCCTGACTCTGCAGCCAGCCACAACCAGTGCAGGGAGTTCTCAGAACAAAGGGTTGGAATTGGGGGCAGCTGTGCAGAGCAGAGAGGACCATGCAATTCATGGAGGGCCCAGCCTGGCCCAGGAGAGAGGAGACACCCCCAAGTCACCAGGTACCTGGTGAACAGGGAAGGTACTCACCACGGACTCCATCTCCAGAGAAGCTCCTAGAACCTCAGGCCAGGCCAGTGCCCTTCCGGCTGCTAAGACACAGCCACCAGTTCGCACAGCCCAGATAGATGACTAGAAGTTACAGGAAGGTGTCTCTTAGGGTCAAAATACAGTCAGGAAGGTGGAGGATGGGAACGTGTTTGATAGGACAAGTGGGAAGTTTCCAGAAAGAACCAAGAACCGAAGGGTAGAGGGTAAGATGGAGACGATGTTTCCCCCAGGCCAACCAGGAGTGTGTCCTTCACTTTCTGCTATTCAGGCAGCAAAGGGCCAGAGTCCGCAGAGGCAGAAAAGGGGCCACATGCACTTCCTTATGATGTGGACAGGGGTTTGCTAAGGTGATGATTGGTGATGGTGGTAATGGTGGTGGTGGATAAAAGAAGCAAGTGTGGGAAGAAGTGGACAAAAGTGAGCTGGGTTAGAGAAAGAATAGAGGACCTTAGTGTGGATCGTGATGGCGGTGATGACAATGCTGATGATAGTGATGATGGTGATAGTTATGATGATAATGATGGTGACAGTGATGGTGGTAATGGTGAAGATGGTGATGATGATGATAGTGATGATGATGATGATGATGGTGAAGATGTTGAGGATAGTGATGATGGTGGCGATAGTGATGATGATCATCATGATGATGGTGATAATGGTGATAGCAGTGATGATGGTGATAAAGATGATAAGGGTGATGATATGGTGATGACAATGATGACAGTGATGATGGTGATGAAGAGGAGGAGGATAATGGTAATGATGGTGATGATGCTAATAGTGGTGATGTAATGGTGATGATGATGATAGTGATGATGGTGATGAGGAGGAACAGGAGGAGGATAATGATGATGGTGGTAGTGACGGTAATGAGGTGGTGATGGTGATGGTGGTGATGGTGATGGTGGTAATGGTGAGGGTGGTGATGGTGAGGGTGGTGACGGTGATGGTGATGGTGGTGATGGTGGTGGTGATGGTGATGATGGTGATGGTAATAACAGTGATGGGATGATAGTGATGATAGTAATAATGGCAATGATGATGGTGGTTATGTTGATGGTGAGGTGAGGATGGTGATGGTGATGATGAGGATGATCACAATGGGAATAATGATGCTGACAGAGGCTGCAGGGATGGCTCAGCGGTTAAGAACACTGGTTGCTCTTGCAGAAGACCTGGGTTCAAGTCCCAGTACCCACATGGCAGCTAACAACTGTCCGTAACTCCAGTCCTAGGGGATCCGACAGCCTCTTCTGACCTCCGAGGGCATTGCATGACACGAGTACACTTACACATATGCAGGCAATACATGCATACACATAAAATAAAAATAATAAATAAAATTTAAAAGAAAATGGTGCTGATAATACTGATAATGATGGCAGTGGTGATGATGCTGATGATGGTGATGATGGAGATGATGGCAGTGGTGATGATGATGGGGGTAGTGGGCGTGAAAGGCCTTGAGAGACCAAGAACTGCCCCCGTTTCCTAGCCTGTTTCCACTTGCTAAGTGAAGATGAGTACCAGAACACTTCCAGGCTGACTTGGGAGAGTTTCACCCTGGCCCTATACAACAGCACAAACTTCCAGACTAGCAGTGGAGGGTTGAGGAAGTGGGCAGCCCTTAAAACACCATAAAAGGTCAGGCATGGTGGTGCACGCCTTTAATCCCAACACTTGGGAGACAGAGGCAGGCGGACCTCTGTGAGTTCCAGGCCAACTGGGGCTATGGGGAGACCCTGTCTCAAAAAGACCAAAAAAAAAATCATAAAAAGACAGAGCTTGGTGGTACATGACTTTAATCCCAGCACTTGAGAGGCAGAGACAGGTGGATCTCTGAGTTTGAGGCTAGCCTAGTCTACATAGTGAGTTCCAGGTCAGTCAGGGCTACATACTGAGTCCCTATCTCAAAACAAAACAGACAAAAAGATACGCTACATAAGGACATTAGGGAGCCTGGGGCTGACAAAGGGAAGGGCAGGCGTCCCATGTCCCTGCTCACCTTCCATAATACAGTCACAAGTTCTGTGTGGGGCAGGAAGGCCATGCTAGTCCACAGCACTGAGGGTAAGGAGCCTCTTGCACAGTGTTCCAGGACTGTGTTTTCTTCCACCCTGGCTCCTGCTGGCACTGTACCCCTCTGGACCTAGGAGTCTGCTCAAGCCCACATGGCTAGTGCCCTCTAAACCTAACCAAGAGGGCAGCAGATGACCACAGGCACCTCATACTCACCCTTCCCATGAGGCCTTCCCCACTCCTGAGAATGCTTGGCCCATCAAGCTGCCTTATCAAGTCTCACAGTCAGACCACCCACTGAAAAACCCAGACCAGGAGCCAGTGGACAAGACACAGCCCACCACCCCACCCAACCCCCATTTCCACTCTATCCTGGCTCATGCTATCTATGCCTCCTGCCTGACAACTGACACCTCTGGTATCAGAGGGGCAGCGTCCAGGGGACCGACCCAAAGGGCCTGCTGATAAGATCATGCTGCCCACTTGGCGCCCAAAGTCACAGCATCCATGCAGAGTCTGAAAGGTCCCTGATAAGGTAACAGGCCAGGAGGGACAAGAAAAGGACAGCCAGGACATCTGGAAGTCAAGCAGTCAAGGAGAAAAAAAAGAGCAAAAACCCTGAGACAGGAACATACTCAGCCCTCAGCCAACGTCCCACAGACACCCAGGAAGCAGATTCCCTCAGTGGCATTGAGGATGCAGATCTGCCATTCCTAGCAACAAAAGGCCCCCTGCCAAGTAGGTAGCCAAGATGGGGACACCTGGAGAGTCAGCTAAGGCACCCTAAACCCTCTACGGACAGGCAACCCACAGGCTCTGGAATTTCAGGCAGCAAACCTGAGCTCTGCGAGCTCCATGCTTGGGGGGTGGGGGCCTGGTGATTTTAAATTTTAACTATAAGATATTCCCATGGGAAGGTGCTCTAAGAGAGAGAGGTCAGTGAACAGCTGTCCCCATCCATCCCACCCAGTGCAGGATCTGTCCTGGGGTCAGGGCACACAGGCTATGCTCTCAAGCAGGGTCACCTAGCACTGCCACTCCTGGTCCCAGGGAGCAGGGACACATCATTGTACATCCTCACAGGTCAAGGCTGTCATACAGCCAACAAATGATCGGGTCCCTGAGAGCTATGACTAGGAGTCAGAGTACACAGCTCCTCGCCTGGCAGGGTTGGGATGCAGGCTGTGGGACGAGGTCAGCAACCAGCGGTGAGTGGCTAAAAGGTGCCCAGAGGGAGGGAATGTGGAGGACCCTGAATGTGGGCGCCTACAGATCCTCCTCATCTATTCAAGGGTCTCCCCCTCTTCTAGTTTGTTTCTCCACTGCTGTGACAAAACACTGACCACTGCCAACTTGGGGAAGAAAGGGCTTATTTGTCTTACATCTCCAGGTCACAGTTCATCAGGGAGCCCAAGGTAGGAACTCTGCAGGAATCTGGAGGCAGGAGCTGGAGCACAGGCCTCGGAGGAACGCTGCTTACTGGCCTGCTCCCCCGGCCCCTGCTCCACCTGCTTTCTTATACAACATAGGCCCACCTGCCCAGGGGTGGCACCACACCATGGGCTGGGCCCTCCCACATCACTCAGTAATCAAGAAGATGCCCCATAGACATGGTCACAGGCCAGTCCAAAGGAGGCAATCCCCCTATTGAGTGTCCTTTAACCCAGGTGTGTCAAGTTGACACTAAAGCTATCTGGCATACCTCCCCCACCAAGGAAGGGCTCATGAAGACCCAGTGCTCACTGAACCTTGCAAAAGCTGGCTACCTGCACCAGTAGAGCTATACAGGCCCACACTCCATGGCTCTGCTCAGGAGAGCTGACCCTGCTGGGCACCTCCTAATGGACCACTATCTCCCATGACAGCCCACCACACACACCAGAGACCTCACCCAGGCCAGGGGATAATCAGGGGAAACAGGTGGCTCTGTTTCCAACATCCCCCTAGAGACCCTGGAGCTGCCTGTGTGCCTGGCCTTACCCTTGGGACCCCCACTAAGGCACCTATGTGAGTTAACTCCACATTTACCAGGAATGGTACAGCTCAATTAACAGAGTTCTCAACATGTTGTCCCAGCTGTCCTGAGCTGCACCTAGGTCCATGGTTCTTGACTTACACACCCTCACCACAGCTCCACAGAGCCCCAGGTCCCTGTTCATAAGCCACCAGGAGTATCTAAACAGTACCAGACACTGGGCCAGGCACATGGGCCACTCAGGGTCAAAGAAAGCTAGGTAAAGAGTTCTTGTCATACATCTGAGAAGCTCTAGGTGCCATGTCACAGACAGCTTCTAGGAGGACTAGGGCTCCAATCACAGGCAGACACACACACACACACATTCTCACTCACAGCACACACTGGCATGGACACACACAGATGGACACATGGTCACACACTCCCTGCATGGTGCCCCCTAGTGGTGGAAGGATGCAACTCCACTGGAGAGGCTGCTGGCTGCCTCCTGCCGGGGAACACACACCCCCACCCCCCGACCCCCCACCCCTGTGAAGGGATCCACATTCTCCATTTTGGATTGTATGCCACTGCGGGGTGCTGCTGTGACCCCAACCTCTTCTGCTCATTCTGAGCATCATTGTTGCCCAGGTTCCTTCCTAGGACTTTGGCCCAAGACCCACAATATTTGCATAACTGACAATGTGGCACTTTTGAATAAGTGAATAATGGGAATGCTTGCATTTATTTTCCTAAAACTTACCCTTGTAAAAATGCAGGCACCAGAGGATCTGGGCTGTCTGTCTGTCCTGAAGAACCTGAGCTACCACCGTTAGCATAGTGGAGCACCTATAGCTGCACACAGCACTGAGGCAGAAGGATTGTGAGTTCAAGGCCAGCCTGGGACTCTTAGTGAGACCTTGTCTCAAAAGAACAACAGAAAAATGGAAGCCAAGTATGACTCACACCTGTAATCCCAGCATGGTGACTCACACCTGTAATCCCAGCACTGGGGAAGCTGAGGCAGGGGGATCACTGCAGGTTTGAGGACAGCCTGAGCTAAAGAGAAAGACTCTGTGTAAAAAGCAATTAAATGAGATAACATAAATAGGCTTCTGCCGGAGGCCACCATGGCCAAAAGCCACATACAGGGATCTGTACCATCTGAGTGTGTGATCAGAGTCACCCAACATACACTGAGCCGCTGCGACCACTCAACTCAGATACCACTGTTGCAGCAACGATGCCCCAGGCTTATCCCTAAGAGCTGACGGGTTGAAAATAGGCAGGACATACAGCAGGATTTGTGAGGATGTCACTGCCCCAAAGCAGCTCCTGGGACAGTCTGCAAACAAGGATAAAAAGGCTGTGCAGGGCTTTGCATCAGCAAACAATCTAGGAAAGAGCCTGAGGAGAGACCCAGACCTGCGGTCTCTTTCCTGAGGCCCCAACCCCTCCTCATCAGTCACCTCTGGACTCCTTACTCTGGGGCCAGCCTGAGCTAACATTGATTGAAAATTCATAGTTGCAGTCTTGCTACTTTAAATAAAGATGAAGTTTATTTCAAAGCTAATTTGGGGAGTTGGAGATGTAACTTAGTGGCAGATAGCTTGCCTAGTAGCACAAAGCTTTGGGTTCCATGCCCCTTACAGAATAAACAAGGTGTGGTGACACATGCCTGTGATCCCAGTGTTTGAGAGACAGAAGTAGCAGGGGCAGAATTCAAGGTCACCCTCTCCTAACTACACAACAAGTTTGAGGTCAGCTTGGGCTACATGAAATCCCATCTCAAAAACAAAAAAAAAAAAAGCATTTGTGCTTTCAGACATATAGCCAAAATATGAGCTGCTGAAATCACTTCTGTCACCCCCTGACCCCAGTGCCGTATGCAGGAGGCGCTCCCTTCCGTGTGGAGCTCTGATTTTTACTACCCCCTTGTAACTTCACCTGGCAGCAGGCTCAGGGAAGGCAAGTGTGGGACACCCACTTTCCCTCTTTATTCTCCCTGTGAAATAGACTGACTGACTTCAGGCAAATCTCTGCAGAAAGAAATCATTCCTCCTTCAGAGTCCTCTGAGTGTCCCTGGAGAGAGATAACAGTGGGGCAGAAGCATACGCTGGCTGTGAGTGAGTGAGCAGCTCAAGTCACACCACCAGGAGGACAGTGGGGAGTGACCAGTGCCAGTCAGAGGAAGTAAGGTTCTGAGTTCCCCCAGGCTCGGTCTTTGCCCCTGGATGCTGGAACAGTAGTCTCTTCCTTCCTCCCCTGTAGAGCACGGGGGCAGCTACACTGAGCCCCACACATGCTCTTCCCTCTGCCTCGACGCTGTTCCTTCCCCCTCCTCCTGCCCAGCTCTCTTCCTTCAACATGGGGATCCCGTCTCTTGCCTCAAGAGCTCAACTTTTCAGAGCTGAGGTATGTGTGACTGCTGTTTCCCCATGGTATCTTGCCTGATGAGCTGTGGTTCCCTAGAGACAGGGACTGGACATACCCTGCTCATAGCTGGAACCCAGAAAAGCTGCTGGAATGAAGAAGGGAAGGAACAGACAGATGTACGCATTACCTTCTATGTGTTTACTGTGGTTACATGAATCCACATGTGTGATAGAGGCAGAGAACAGACACCTGTTCCCACATCAGATGCCTGATGCCAGTGTGAGATACAGCCACCAAGGGCTGCCCACCTCTGTGTGTTCTGCTGCCGCTCCCCATGACTGCAGTGATGTTGGTGCTATAAGGTGAATAGATGCTCACTTATGGAATTTCACCCAGCATAGTTTTCAGGATCACACCTATGTAACAGGCCATCATGGCTTCACAGATGGACATGGAAGGAAAGGGCCTTGAACACTCAGGGTCCAGTTCTCCTGTGCCACCTGGCCAGGGCAGAAGAAGCTCTGCATTCCTGGGATCCCAGACTACCCTGATCCCAGCAGAACCAGGATAGCTACCACGTGACAGGCTGAGCTGGCCACTGGGGCAGGTCCCCCAGGGACCCCAGGATTGTCCCAACTGACATTTCAGGATAACAGAATTACACTGTGGTAGATAGATGTCCTGTTCCCTTGGATATTTCTGATGCTCTATGCACACTACACAGTGAGTTCTGGGAGCCGACCATGGTGACAAGCAGGACTCCTCATGTGCTGCTGGGTCTTGGGCTTCTGGTCCTGCTCTGCTGGCCCCTAACAGGTCCTTCTGTACCACAAGGCTTCTGTGTGGCTGTGGGAAGGCCAGTGCCACTCCAAGTATCAAATCCTGCAGGACTTTCTGCCTTGTGCCCTCCCTTGAGATACTCAAAAATGTGGGTGACATTGCTGCTTAGCCCTGGGCCCACCTTGGTGGTGGCCACTGTTTTGGTGGGGGGTGCTGAGCAAGCCACCCATCCCCATAAATCCCAAAGTTTCCAAAGACAGGGCTGATGTCTAGGTGAGGGGAGGTCACTATGTCCAGGATGGAGAAGGTGGGAGTGTGTGGCATGGCATTGCCCACCTGGGCCTGACCCTCCTCCAGCCCCAGCCACAGTGCCACGAGGACCCATCCTTTGGCATAGCTCAGGACTCCTCCCCAACGCTTCTTCCCCTTCACCTCCCCCCACAATAATCAAGGTCATTGCAACCATGGTTCTCCTCCTTCTCCCATAGGGGAAAAAAAAAAGAAAATTTGTGTCTACACACACTGCACTTGCCCGAATTTAATTCAGCATCGACAAATGAGAACCCTGGAATTTGGTGTTGGTGTGTGGTCCTTGTGAGGTCTGGTATCACATTTTTTGTAGGCCTGGAAGCCTATTGCAGGCTGGGACCTAAAGCCCAGTTGTTGGCCAGCTGCAGGGACCTCCCAGAGACATACCTCAGTCCCCAAACGCCTCAGGACCCACATCCCAGAGAAGTGTCCTGTGCGGCCACCAGGGGGCACCCACTGAACGCCAGACACCACCACCCTTGGGGGACTAGATGGACCAAAGGAAGGGGTCTCAGAAGATACAGGGCTCAGCGTGCTGCTACCTAGATATCCCATCAGATAGATAGGGGTGGCAGGGGTGAGGGACCTCCGAGGGTGGAGGTGAGCACGCACCCAAGCTGCTTCCTGCTCTGCCTCCTCTGTCCCTGCAGCCCATCCTGGAAAGGCACTCCTAAAGGAGGCTTCCAACCCTTCAGAGGAGAGCCTTTGGGACCCTCTAGGTGCCCCTGCAGCCAGAGCTGTCTTGTTGAATCCACACGCCAGCCCCTCTGTGCAGAGTCAGCCAGGCTGACCATGGGGCAGGGCCAGCCACCTGCCCTTCCTGCAGAGGAGGACAGTGAGAAGAAAAAGTCTGCAAGTTGATTCAGACAGATAGTCCTCAAGGGCCAAGACAGCTGAGCCCTGGGCCAGCAGCCAAAGCTCGGGCCACTTCCTCTCTGCAAACCAACCAGGCACATCTGGGCAGGACCTGTAAGGAGGATGAGCGCTTGATGGCCAACAGCCTGGCTTTCATAACGAAAATCCAGCTCTGGACTGGGCTGCACCAGGGAGGCCAGCGGGCCAGGGAGGGCATCCTCTGCTGGGCTGCAAAGGGCCCTGTGTCTTCACTCCCTCAAAAGTCTCCAGTCCATCCGTTTTCCACCAGGTAGTCAATCAACAACCTGTGTCCATCTCCATGCCAGGAGGCAAGGGAGCCCCTCAGGACGTGCCTTGTTCCCATCTGCTCAGGATGGGGAGTGACCCTCAACCAGACAGAGCGGCTGAGCTAAGGTGAAGTTGCCTGGGGACACAGCAGGCAGGAAGAGATTCCTCGCACAGATCTCTCAACCAGCTCAGGGGGCCATCGCTTCCTGGGAACCCACCTCCAACAGGTGGGTGCCAACCTGGGCCACCATCCTCACTCCAGCATGTCTGCCTCTCTGACATCTGCCAGGACCTCACAGGCCCCAGGAACCCTAGGCACTAACCAGGTAGGGCTCAGAGTCCTGAAGTGACCCCTCTACCTCCACTGCCCACTCAGTTGGACATTCAGGGTGGACTCCGTTTTCTGGAAGGTACTGCTATTGAGCATTAATTATGGGACATTTGGAATAATGTGTTCCGGGAAGTTCCATAGCTATATTTAGCCTGCTGGTTTTCCATGCCAGCAGACATCTCCCAGAACCTTTAGAGGAAGGAAGTAGACCCAGGCCCCTGATATTTGTGCTCTAAGGCCAGGGCCAGAGTCCCTAAAGAGGGCCCTCACCCTGCAAAACTAGGGCCTGTTTCCCCACCTGTGAAGCTGCTATCAGCACACCTATCCTAACAGCCACCCACTCACCCCAACGCTATTTCTCCAGGAAACTGAATGTGGTCTCTTCTGGCCGGCAGGAAGGGGTACTGCCCAGGGCATTTGAACTCCCAAGCTGAGCAACACCCCTACAAACCCAGTCACAAGTAGTGCTGTACACCTTTAATCCCAGCACTCAGGAGGCAGAGGCAAGTGGATCTCTGTGAGTTCAAGGCCAGCCTGGTCTGCACAGCGAGTTCCAGGCCAGCTGGTGCTGCAGGGAGACCCTATCTCAAAAAAACAAAAATGTTCAGCTGTTAAAAGCAGTGACTGCTCTTGCAGAGGACCCAGGTTTGATTCTCAGCACCTACATGGTATCTAACAACTGTCTGTAACTCCAGTTCCAGGGGAATCTGACACTTTCCTTTGACTTCCTTGGGCTTTGGCACAGCATAGGTACACTTATATATACATGGCAGGCAGTATGCTCATATACATAAAATAAACAATAAAATAGTCTTTTTTAATTAAAATGTAGCTGGGCATCACGACTCATGCTTTTAATCCCAGTACTCAGGAGGCAGAGGCATGTGAATCTCTGTGAGTTCAAGGCCAGCCTGGTCTGCACAGCGAGTTCCAGGCCAGCTGGTGCTGCAGGGAGACCCTATCTCAAAAAAACAAAAATAAATATAAATTTTTAAAAACCTCAGTCACACACACACACACACACACACACACACGAATCCTAACCCTTAAGCCTCTGCAGCCTGATCCTTCCAGTCTTGGAACTAGGCCAGGGCTGCACAGATGGGCATCCCAACTGGGAAGACATAGTGGGGAGAGGCCAGGAGCGTCCACTTCACACAATCATGAGCCAGCAGGAAGCCTGGGCTCCCACCCCAAATTGGCCCTGCTAGTCCATGACCTCAGATAGGTCCTGCCTTCCTTGGACCTCGGTTTCTACTCTGAGGGTCCCCAGCAGAGGTCATGTGGCCTCGTCAGGAGTGTACGATGGGGCCGAGAATCTGGTTTCACGATACCTGATGTTAGGAACACTTGAGCAGATGGTGTAACCTGTCTGTGGCCTCTGTGTTCCTCATCTGTAAATGGAAGCAGTGACAATACCCCTGTGAAGATAAGAGTAGCAGCCCCTAGACACCCTAGAGCTTGCTAACATGTTGTCTTAGGTGGCAAAAGGGCTTCAAAGATGTGACTATGCTTAGGGTGTCAAGGAGAGGCCATATCAGATCACTCAGTGGCAGAGACTTCGAAGAGCTCTGATGTGGGGAGAAGGTGCCACACTCGCAGCTTGCCTGGACACAAGGTTCCCATCTACCTGGTCATCAGCACTCTCAAAGGCCACCTGGCCTCTAAGGACACTGCATACCAATGGAGCCTGTGCTCACCCAGATAGGGCTGATGCTCTGGGTAGCAGACAGAGGCTTTGGTCCATCCAGTCATGCAGCTCAGGGCCTTCTGCATCTGACCTTCACAGGCCCCAAGGAAGAACTCCTGGGCTGGACTGCAAAAGTGGGCAGCATGAAGTAGGAATTGGGGGCTCAAAGCTGAGTGTGGGGGTGTGACAGGTACAATGATTAAATTGTTTTAGAGGCAGGATTTCCCCTGGATAGCCCAGACTAGTCTGGAACCTATGATCCTCCTGCCTCAGCCTCCCCAGTACTGATAACACAGGTGAGCCAGAGATTGTTTTTGTGAAGCCTCAGGCACTAGGAATTCTCTAGAGCCTTCTTACACACACACACCTGTCATTTAGTTAAGAAGACAACTGTAATCACCAGTGCACACACAGCATATGAGATGCTTCCCTGTCTCACACTCACCTGTGAGAACAGATTCCCCTCCACCTGCTTTGGGGTGGCCCAGAGTGAGCACAGTTCTCCAGGTTATGGTGACTCCCAACCCCAGGACTCAGTTTCCCCAGCAGTAATAAATGGACCAGGGTGTGATAGCCTATGCCTGCCTAGAACTTAGGGAGAGCAAGAGGCGAGGGGAGGGATCTAGGAGTGAGGGGAGGAGCAAGTGGCCAAGGCCAAGGGGCAAGTACAGAATGGGGGGGGTCAGGTCCAGGTCACAGGGTGCGTTTGGGGGTTAAGGTGAAGGCAGCGTGCAGACCAGAGACGGAGAGGGGCCACAGGGCAGGTGCTGGTGACCCACATGGGTCTAAGGGGCAAGAAGACTGAACAAGGGGCAGAACAAAGGAGCAGCCTGGGCAGGCCACACCGGGAGGTTCACCCCAGAGTCTGCGCTGTTAGTGCCCAGGGGTCCCAAGCTACCTATGACCTGCCAGATGCCTTTGGCCAGTGATCCAGAGCAGCTTGGGGTCCTGCGGATATTCTGTAGGGCAGGGAAGCTGCCTGTTTGTTCCCTACAATTGCCCACCGTCCGCCTCGGAAGACCCCCAAGTCTTGTCCTTTGGCAGAACAGGAGGCATCCTGTCCTACCGCATCACCCACCAGCCCTCACACAGCTGGTAGGAAAAGTGCTACAATGGGTCCTGCTTTGTAAATGAGGAAACGGGCGTGGACTGGTTTAGCGTGTGTCAACAGAGAGGAAATGTGACTTGAGCCAGGCACTGTGGCCCTAGAGTGCACCTTCTTAGATCTGTCCCCACAGCTCCCCAAAGCATAAGGGGCATGAGGCTGGTGATGAGCTCCCACAACCTGCTGGGAACAGCACCAAGCAGGCCCTACCTGCACACCTCTGGCAGAGCTCTGCATCCAGGCTTTGCTCCCCACTCTGAGATGAGGGACCTGTGTCCATGGGACAGCCTGGATCGCACCTTGTTCTCCCGTCCTAAGACTCCCCCATCCTATGGTAGCAAATGAGAGGGAAGGGGTGGGTGCACGTGATGGTCTCAGAGCCAGCCCAGGCCGTCTTCTGTGGGAATTCTACTTAGCTCAGCTACAGGGAGATATGGGGGAAACAGGGTTCCAAGGAGCACAGCTGGGGTGCTGGGATGTCACCCTGACTTTATGACTGGACAAGCAGTGAGTCACCACCTGTTACAGGTTGTGCCATGCACCACCTCTCAGGGCAACCCCATGCCCTCTTACCCCAACCCATGGGGCACCCAAGCGCCAAGGCAAACCCTCCACCCCATCTGAGTTTGGGATGCTGCAAAGGTCAGAGCAGTCTGTGCTGGGAAACGCCCTCTCACTGCTGTGGCCCAGGCTCAAAGTCCACAGCTGCCTGTTTGCTGTGCCACGGCATCATCCTGGGAGGTGTCCACTGAGGCAGAAGAGGCAGGGAACCTGCAGGTAAAAGAACCCAACTGAGACCCAAAGGGTTACACCACATGAGCAGAGGTACACCCAGCCCGCCAGCCTACAAGAAGCAGGGTAATTGGTGTTAAAGGGCACAAGGTGCATGCAACTGGCAAAAATGCGGAATTGAAAGCTGAAGCTGGAAGGAAGAAAGCAGGTCCTCAGGCCCGAGACCATGGAGCCCTTCCGCACTTCTACAAGGGACCTGGCAGCCTTTGTTAAACACCACGCGCTCCTGCTGTTCCCGGCAAGCCCACTTCTGGGACTTTATAAAAAGGTTTCCAAGGACATTCCGGCAGCACAGTTCACAGGGGCCCAGAAATCAAAACTGGACACCCACCTTCAGCACCATAGTCACAGTTTCTCACAAAACCTGCTCAGCTTTGGGAAGGTGTGATCCATCTTATCCTGGAGATGCTTATGTACAGGGCAGGGCCTGTAGCCGGTCAGTCATGAGGTCCAGGTACCTGGGGCCAAGACAGGATCTGCTGCAAAAATCGGCCGTGGGAGAGTGGGACGAGCCAGCTGAGCCAGGCTCTGAGACTTCGGAAGAGAGAGTGCTGGGGGGAGGCGCAGAGTCTCAGCTTGCTGCAGGACTCCAATTATCCAAGCTGCTACTGAGAGCTGAGAAAACCCAGAAGGAAATTCCCACGAGGGCTGAGCTGAAGTTCTTGCCTCAGCATTACACATCTTCTAGATAAAACACCAACACCTCCATCATTTCTATGTGTCCTGCCTCATCTCCCACCAACAACCACCCCAGTTCCAAATGTTGAGCATCATATCCTTTTCTATGAACCTCAAAGCCCTTCTCACCACCCCTGGCCCTCTGCCCTAAGAACTCTTGTCCTCTCATCTTGCCTGGTGATTTCCTGTGCATACCTCAAAGCCTTATCCAAATGTCTCCACCATGAGGGCAACAGGTACACTTTTGTGGTGGATGAGCTCCTGGCTGGAGCGTCGGACTGACCTGAAAGGCTTCTAGGTCATTCTTTAAGGAGGCTGCGTTGGGCTTGCCTTTCGGCCGATCAGGACTGTTGACCCCTCCCCAGGAGCAGAGTAGCTACAGATACAAATACAGAACTTGGGGACCATTGAAAATGAGGTTCCAGAGCCACAGGAGTACCCCAAGAGTGCAGCTATGGCATGAATGAGCCGAGAATTAAGGGATCTGTGCAGACAGAATTTGAATCCCAGCAAGATGCCCCTGCCCAGAGTGACCCTTTTTCTCCCGTAGCCCCAAGTAGAACAAGAAAAGTGAATGAAGAAAGGAGTTTATTCTACCTGCAGCTCCTTCTGCCCACATCCCCACAGGGCAGGGAAGGGCAGCCAGGCAGGGCCTGGGATGTCCAGCTGAGGCCAGAAGATTAACAGCTGTATCAGCTCTGGAGAGGTTTGATCGGAGCAGGCACATTCATCAGGCCACAGGCAGGAAAGCGTTGTCCCCCACCCTGGATAGCATGCTTTTCCTCCATGCAGGTCTAAGGACTACCCCCGCTGCCAGGCCTATTGCCACAGAACAAGATCGCCTCCCTGAGTGGACTGTGCAATGCTGGCACAAACATTACCACTGCCTGTACGTGACTTATCGGCCCACGAGAGGGGAAGAAAGAGGGACAAAGGGTGACCGGCCTTCAAAGGGAACCAGAACTTTGGAAGAGGTTGGGAAGTCCCCCACCTGCCCAGAGGACTGACAAAATTGGAGTCCCAGCACATCTTGCACCCCTGGCTGCCAGCAGGCCCTGCCCTGTACATAAGCAGCTCCAGGATAAGATGGATCACACCTTCCATCCGAGGTCTGGAACACAGCCTGTGATGTTGTAGCAGGAGGAAACCAAGTCCAGCAGCCGGTCAGTCATGAGGTCCAGGTACCTGGAGCCAAGACAGGGGACCTGCTGCAAAGAGTGGCCTTACTAGGGGAGATTTGCTTTTTCAGTAAGATAATATCTGAGCCAAGGTTGGCCACAAAGGGGAAGATGTAGACGGCAGGGAGTTCTGGGGTCATCAGGGGCAGAACTGCTACTGCCTTTCCGAAGACGACGTCTTTACTTGTCACCACGGTCATACAGTCGTAGCTGCCTGTCATTTTTTTTAAGGCAGGGGTCTTGAGTAGCCGAAACCGGCTTTGACTTTCCAAATAAAGATGACCTTGAGCTTCCTGCCTCCATGTCCCAAGGGCTGGGATTACAGTTATGCCCCACAACCTTTGGTTTTGATATTTTTTTTTATTTTCATATAAACCTTTCCAATTTTTAAAACACAGAGGAGGCAAGTTGGGGCTGGAGAGATAGCTCTGCCGTTAAAAGCACTTGCTCCTCTTGCAAAGGACCTGGGTTCGATTCCCAGCACCCACATGGTGGCTAACAAACATCCGTAATTCCAGTTCCAGTGGATCCGATGCCTTCTTCTGACTTCCGAGGGCATTACATACAAGTGCACTTACATACAAGCAGATAATACACTCATACACATAAAAAATTTTATTTAATGTAAAATGCACACAGACACATACATACACATGCACACACACATACACACGTACACACGCGCACACACATACACATACACACACGCACGCACACACACGCGCACACACACGCACACACATACACACGCAGCACACACACATACACACGCACACACATACGCGCGCGCACACGTACACACACACGCGTGCACACACATACACACACGCACACACACACAGTGAAACATCCTGTATAGCTGCCTTTTTGCAGCTCCTGACCTCAGGGGCAGGAGGCAGGCATCTCCAGCTGGTGCAAAGCTCTGCCCAGAGGTACCACGAATGGATGGGCTTCTCTGGCCCCATAAATCCCTTGGCAGTCCCCCAGAACTCCATGAGCACCTGTGTTTACCTGCATGCACCTCCACATACCTGCCACCCCACACTGAGGCTCAGGAAGTGCCTCTTCTGCTTACTGGAGCGTTCCCTGTCCTGTCCCACAGTAAATGCATCAAGCGACTCTAGAAGAGTTTGCTCATCCTGGGTTACGCCCAGCTCCAGCAGGTTCTGACTGAGAGGCAGTGACCCCCAGTGAGCACTGCAGTGTGCCAGGCACCCCTCTAAACACCCGTAACCACCATCTAGAGAAGGGCCCAGGCCTCCCAGGGCATCTTTCTGCTAGGGGAGTGGAGGCTCAGCCTGTGGCTAGTGGCAGCTCTGGCGCGCCTCCCTGTCAGTGGGCTGGGCCAGTTCTTCAGCTAACAAGATGCCAAGAGCCCCTTATCTCTCCTCCAAAGGAGGCTAGATCAGGCAGGAGGCTCTTTGGCTGCAGGAGGTGGGAGGCCCGGGTTCCCTCATAAGATCCATCTGCAGAAATCTGTTGCCACAGATTCCAGCTGAGGCTGCTGCACATGAAATTCCTCCAGAGGAGGATGGGCTTGGTGACCTTTAGGCAGCACTTGAAGGCAGGCACAGCCTGGGACTAACTGATGACTGAGCAAGGTTACCATAACAGTGATCAGCAACCCTAAGATGCCATCCAGGGCCCGAGCTCTTGGGACAAGGCAGACCCAGCCCTTACCCTTGAGACACACCTGTCTTCTCCCAGGAACATGGACTGAGATAGGGTCAACAAGGAGCTCACACAGGGCTGGGCCTTGACCCACACATCTCACAGTCATCCAAGGTGACATTCAGCTTCTAGCTTAGAACTACTCTGCTTCCCCAACAAGGCTCTACACAGTCATATCTGTCCTCTGCACCCCTGGGGACAGGGACTCTCAGCCAGCTTCCAACTATCACCCTGGGCCTTCCCTAGCTTTAACTGCTCTCCACAGAGGACCAGGACCCCCTGCTGCCTGGGGATTGTCTCTAGAATTCAATGCCTTATTTGATCCCCCTCCCTGCCTGCCAAGCCCTGGGCCTGTGGACATGGAAGGGCCTGCATGGGGACTTCCATGTCCAGGTAACAGTAGGCCTGCCCAGTTCACCAGGAAAATTTGAACTTTGCTCCACTCAGCAGGGCCCTAGAACATTCGAAGTTCTTTTGTAGCCCCAAGAGCCTTGCAGGATGCTGAGGTGGGGGTTCAGCAGATCCTGATGGCCCAGCCGGAGGGCAGTGTTCTAGCTGACTGCCCAACCAGGAGTACTGAGGTCTACAATCCACTCATCTACCCACTCCAGGCTGGTCAAGGCTGAGGAATGGCCTTCCAGACCGGAGCACAGGAATAGGCCAATCAGCTGCTCCTGACCAGTGAGTGCAGGTGCAGGTGCTGGGTGGGGAATGGGGGTGTGGGGGCATAGGAAGGGACTGTCACCTTTCCACACAGTTACTCACAGGCATACACACAGATAAGTGTGCACACAAGTATGTGCATGCATGCATGTGAATGTGTATGTGTATAGAAGTGCATTCATGTGGGCAGGTGCATATGGATGTATGAATGTACATTCACAAGCAGGTCGCATGGATGTAGATGGATGCTTGAGTGGCTATATGTGTGTACACACACATCTACATATGACTATATGCACAGGTGTGTACATATGGCTCAAATAGCTGTGGATGCATGCTTCTGTGGGAATGTATATGCACATGCATGACTATGAATATGTGCATAAGTGTGTACTTATTCACACGGGTGTGCATGCACAAGCTTAGCCTTTTGTAACCTCCCTCCCAGACTCTAGGCCTATGCAGAGAATTACTCAGCTCTTGGGAGCCACCTGTACCCCTGAAATGGTGGTCCCCCTGACATGGTGGCACTCAAACGGAAAGTGGAGCCCGGGAGAGTTTGGGGCACCTGTCACTGAATGTCAGGAAAGATACGCTTCCTTGGCTGTTCAGGCTGGCAGACTGGTCTACATGGCAAAACCCTGAACACTGGGACTAGGCCTGACTCAAGAGCACACTTGTCCTCTCACTGCCACAGGTATGTTTTGTGTGACATTTAGAATGTACTCAGGCAGACCATATAAGAATGCTCCTTCTCCATCTCCTCCCCGGCCCCTGCCCCATCTCTATGCATTGTTTATTCGTTGGAGAAAATATAGAAATACAAAGTTAAAACATGAAAATAAGAGGCAGGTATTAGCCTCTCAATCACTCTTATATCTAGACTACTTGGCTCTTTTAGAAACCTTTTAACTTCCCTGAGTTCACATCTCAAACCCTGACTGCCAGCAGGGGTGGGGTTGATGGTGGCTTCTGACACTTCCTGAGCCCGTACACTGAGCAGACACAGTCAGAAGATGATAACCTTGCTCCTGGTCCTGGAAACCGCTGTCTTAATGAGCAGGCAGAGGGCCAGAGTTCCCAGGATGTCTTCCCCCACAGGCCAAGAAGAAAGCAGCTCAGCTCACAACAGGCACTGTGGAGCCTCCTTGGGGAACCCAGGAGTTCTGCCCGGCCCAGCACCACTCTTCTCTTGAACGGGAAGCCTGAGCCCCTCTGGGCGTACTTCTTAGGAAGAAGGTAGAAAAAGAGAATCAAGAGGTCAGGAGGCTGCCATTCCTGGGGCCCTTCTGCAAGTGTGGTTAGAAGCAGAGAATGAAGAAACAGAGAGGAAGAAGGGGAGAGAAGAAAAAACTTAAAGATCAAAAGAGAAAGCTAAAGCAAAGAAGTGAAGAGAAGCTGTGTGAGGCACCGCAGGCACTGTCTAAACCCGCCCGCTGCCTGCCTGTACCCAGTTCTGCACACCCCTCCCCGGAGCCCAAATGCCTCCATGTGTGTCCAAAGTAAAACATGCCCTGAAGCCATGGAGGGTATGGTGGCTGAGAAGGTGTCCGAATACCTTCCTCCAGAAGCAACCTGACACAGCTCACAGACTGATCTTACCGCAACCTGATCACACCCAACCCAGCCCAGCACAGGCCAATACAGGCCGGCTGACCACCCCCAGCCCCCAGCACCTGGAAACGGATGTGAAAGTTAGATCCCACCGCATTATGTTACCGCTAACTCGTTTTGGGGCCAAGGATCCTTGCCAGCCCTTTGCATCCCTGGGGGAGTCTGTTACCTTAGAAACTGCTGCGTGTGCTGTAGGAACGTGGCAAAGCCTGTCTGACTGTGGGGAGGCTGAGGCAGCTCACCAGGGTAGCCCAACTGAAAGTACTGACACCTCACAATTTGTCAAGGTGGTAGAGAAGGAATATTCTGGAGACTACCCCAGCAAGCTAGGGAAACAGGCCCTGTATGCCCAGCAGCAAACGCCTTGCTAACATGTCCCCCAGGGCCTAAATGTAACTCTTATGCCACTCTGAGACCAGGTCTTACTTAGGCTGGCCCAGGATTGTCCTAGGGGTAGAAAGCCCCCCGCCCCCCAAGCATATGAAACAATTACAGCATTCTGTGCCTCAGCTAAATTCTGGCCAGTCATCTGAGGGTTCTACAGCAGCTATGAGCCTTAAAGCCTCTAGGCCACCATCCCACCATGCTCCCCACTGTTCTCCATCATGCAATCCACACAGACCTGCAGATGGCTCCAGAGCAGGCTTCTGAAGTCCACGAGGACACTTGAGAACAGGTCCCCATTTCTGGCTGGCCCTTCCTGTCCTAGCTCCCTAGCTCCAAGGCTGGCCAGATGATGCATTGTGGGAGGACCCACCTCCATTGGACCAGGCACCTGGTGGGAAATGGGTGCTTCAGAAGGTCCTATACCAAGCTCCCCTCAAGGGGACCTGGGCAGGATGAACTCAGCCCTACCTCCTCCCAGGTGACCCTACATGCTGACCTGAGAACCAGCCATGAGAGTCCTGAGCAACCCCCCCCCCGTGGACTTTGGTGTGTGTGTGTGTGTTTGTTTGTGTGTTTGTTTTGGTCTTTTTGAGACAGGGTCTCCTTGTAGTGGGGCTGGCCTGGAACTCACTATGTAGACCAGGCTGGCCTTGAACTCACAAAGATCCTCCTGCCTCTGCCTCCTGAGTGCCGGGATTAAAGGCATGAGCCACCATGCCCGGCCTCCAATGGGCTTTGACAAAGCTCTTTAGACAAGATAGGAGAGCTGTCTCTTTGCTCAAGGACACCCCAAGGGTTAAGGTGAGGCCAGTTGACTCCCGAGTCAGCCTGGAAAAAGGAGTTTCAAGGGATCTGCCATTCATCTGCCTAGAGACCCTACCCAGGGGCCTCCTCATGCGGAAACATAAGATGGGAGTGTCCTGCCATTGAACCTTTCACAAAAGTAGGATGTCTCCAGGCGAGGACACTGGCAGGCTTCTGAAGTGGTCTCACGCCTTGTCCCCAGCTGACCCTCCAGAAACCCACTCATAGACATTATATCACATGCTGTTTTTACAAAGAGATTCTGGGGCTCTGATCTCCTTCAGCTCACCATGAAGTCCATGGCTCCCTCCTTGCTTCCATGCCCCAGGCTGCAGCTACAAGGAGGCAGTTTGAGGTCATGTCCATGCACAGAGTAGGGCTCTTTCTAGGGGGAGAAAGGTCAGGGGCTTTCAAATATCAAGGAAGGAAGAAGTAAGCACCACCCTGAATTCTAAGCCACTGGTGTGGAAGCGGGGCCCAAGGACGGTGCCACCTGCCATCTGCAAAGGGACACCCTCTCAGCTAGGGATCTGCAGGGTACCACTTTTATAGCAAAGCACCGTGCTCACTGGGTGATGCGAGGTTTTTTGTTTTATTTTCTTTTTTTGGTCTTCTGAGCAGGGTTTCACAATCTTGCTGACTCAGCTTCTCAAGTGACACTTTTCATTTTTAATCTTTTCTAGCCCCCGGTGGAACCCACCAGCACAGAGGCCCACCGCCTCCCATTTTTTTAATTCAAGGGCAAGCAGAGACTCACCTGGCAGGGCTGCATCAGTGTCAAATCGGTCAACTGAATCCTCCTCAGCCTGGTCACCAGGTGTCCAGAGTTGGGTCACTCTTAGTGGCTAGTTCCTAGCTGACAGCCTCATCCATCCTCACTCGAGCTCAGGGCCTGTGGGGAGCCAGAGACCCCTGCCTTCATCTCTCCTCTCCAGTGATATGACAAGCCTGCCCACCCTTTCCTCTTTCCATCCCCAAAGGACTTGCATCAAAGCCACCCCATTCTGCAACAGAACATTTGTGACTTCCGTAGTCAGACGGACATCCACCCAAACGCAAACTTGCCTTGAGCTTGTCTGGTGGTCTGGCACGGTCCCCTGCCATGCTGAAGGCTGAGTCGGGAAGGGCTTTGAAAACAGATTCAGTTACACGTAGGACAGGGCACCCCTAAACCCCATTTTGCTCCTGCTCCCTTCTTTTCCACTTGGCAGGCCACGTTTCCATTTGCAGGCACTGGCTGTCACCACAATGGACCCCTTCCACCCAGCCCACAGACCTCTCAGGGCTGTTTCTGTCTGCACTCAGTCCAGCAGCCACAGCCAGCATCCCAGTGATCTCAGGAAAGATGTGTACACGTGAGACTTCACCTAGAGGCAGTTCCCCAAAGGGCCCCTGTCCCAGGCCATCCCTACCACCAGAAGCCAACACCCCTATAGGAGCATTCACAAGCCAAGCATGATGCAAGGACATACCCCTAGCGCCTGAAGAAAAGCCAGGGTCCCTCTAGGGATCTGGTCTAGAGGCCCTGACGCCCACTTGTCCCCAGGAACAGTAAGACTGTTTTCTTTTCCCAAGTTAACAGTTCCCAAGATTTGTGGTGGGGAGGGGGTTGCAGCTGAGCAAGCAATGACTGGAAATGAAACCTAGAGCCTGTCAAACTGGCAGGAGGTCCCCCTTCCTGTCCTCCAAGTTGGCCCCTGGTAATCACAATGCCCACAGCTCTCTCTGTCCAGGAATCATGGAACTCAGCTCTGCGTGGTCACCAGGGGACTAACATCCTATCTCCCCAATTGAGAATTGGGTCCTCAACTCAAATATGTGTCCTTCCCCATCACCTAGCTGGTCCACTGAACCTGCTGGGCCAGGGAAGCCCGAGAGGCCAGCAGGGGATCAACATGGTAGACTGAGGCAGAGACTGACTCCCTTGGGGTCTTTCCTACCTGCCCAGTTACCCTACTGCTGGACCCTTGGCACTCAGCCAAGCTCTTCGTTTGGCTGTAGCCAGGGCCTGCTCATGTACCCACCTGGCTAGTACTTACCAGCCTCTACCTGGAGCCTGTTGAGGGACTGCCTTGAAGCCATTCCAGGCCAGCGCCTGATGCCTGGTCCTATCAATTCCTCCCTGAAGCCATTGAGAGATACAGGTACTACTAACACCCCATGTTCACATGAACAGACACAGAAATAAAACCAGCTGGCCAATGCTGAACAGCCTTGTAACAGCAAAGCTGAACCCCAGAGGGTCTGGCTGCTTCCTGTCCATGCTCTATTCTGCTGTCCCCAAAGCAGGCCTTAGGGCTCCACATCTGCTTAAAGGCCAGACAGGGAGATGAAGAGGTTGCTCAGTGGTTAAGAGCACTGGTTGCTCTCGCAGAGGACTGGGATTCGATTCCTAGTACCCACGTGGCAGCTAACAACCGTCTATAACTCCAGTTCCAGGGGAATTGGACACCCTCTTATGACCTCCACGGGCATTGCACAACACGGGTGCACTCACATACATGCAGGCAATGCACTCATACACGTTAAATAAAAATAATAACTTTTTTAAAGTTTAAAAGAGAAAGGTCAGTGCTCGCTTCGGCAGCACATACACTAAAATTGGAACGATACAGAGAAGGTTAGCATGGAAAAAAAAAAAAAAGAAGGCCAGACAGGATCACATAACCATCTGCAAGTGGAAGGTGCTGAAGCACAGGGAACAAGCTGGGTCTTGAGGGATGTGTAGGAGTCTGGAAAGTACAGAAAAGGGGAAACAAGGGCCTCTCTCAGTCAGGGAATATCAGTGAGATCACCTGGGTAAAGAAAGAGGCACAGGCTTGGTGGCAGAGGCAGGCCCAGGAACTGATAAGCAGGATCATAGTATCAGAGGTGAACTTTAGGAGGCGGTGGCAAAGAGCTACAGGAAACTGAGATTTGCTGCTGTTGAGCTGAGACTCCTTCCTCTTTGGCTCAAGTAGAAGAATCCTGTGAAGGGGTTCCATACTGTCACTAGTGTCCGTGTCACTGCAAGGCAACCTGATCCAAGTAAGGGACACCCCACCAACTGACTTCTGCTTCTCCTCTCTGTGTGCATGTGAGCTGGTTCCCATTCAGACAGCACCAAGTTGCCAGTGTCTTGGGCACCCCAGTGGACTGCTTTCTGGAGCACCAAGCCACCAAAGAGCCCACAAAGGGTGCTGAAGGGTAGGTGGTGGTTTTGTGCTGGTTTGCTTGCTTGCTTGCTTGAGACAGGGTCTTCCTATACAGCCCTGGCTGGCCTATCACTTGCTATGTAGACTAGGCTGCCCTTAAACTCAGAAATCCCTCTGCCTCGGCCTTCCTCTGCCACACCAGGTGTTTGTTTGGGGTGTTTGTTTATTTGTCTTTTGAGACACGGTGTCTCTTATGCAGCCCTGGCTGGTCTGGCACTCACTATGTAGATCAGGCTGACCTCAAACTCACAGCAATCTGCCTGCCTCTGCCTCAGGAGTGCTGGGATTAAAGGTGTGCACCACCACACCAGGTTTGTTTGATGTTTTGATGGCTTTGCAAAGAGTGAACCTCTTTCCCTCACTTACCTGGTGGAGGCCAGGAATTCCTCCTTAAGTGTATTTGAAATTCCTCATTTGTCTGAATCATTGAATTACTGTGTGGCTTGGGCAAGTCTTCCAGCTTCTCTGCACTTTGTTCCCAGCGAGTTAGGGGTCTCCCTTTTCCATCCGTAGTCATCTTCCCATTTCCTTTAAGCATTCTCAGTAGGAGGCTATGGTGTTGGTGTGCTGCTCACTGGCCAAGCACAGGCGTGTGCAACCAGACCTGGCCAAGAGCAGCCAGCACTCTGCCAAAATGGGGGCCCATCAGTGCTCAGGGCACACTGTAAAGAGGAAGACCTGCACAGAGAAAGCATGCAGGGTTGGGGTGAGGAGGGACACCAAACCTGGTAGCTGAAGTGATGTGCATGCCACAGGAGGAGAACCATGAAGTCAGTTTAAGCAGCATCAACCCTGGGCCCTGAAGGAGCTGTGCGGAGAGAGGAAGAGGAGAGACCAGGACAGCGAGATGGGAGGGAACTGGAAGCAGGGAAAGCCACCAAGCTCCCCGTCCCAGGAACAAGCTCCCCCAAGTCAGCTTCTGTTCTCACCTCCAAGGCTCAGATTCTGGAGCCCGTGGTGGGGCAGTGAATGGTACCCAGGCCCAAGGTGCCCCCTCACCTTCCACCCTCGGCTTATACCCAGAATCCCTGCATGCTTCAGGAGAGCAGAGCGCTTCGGTAGGAGCACGTTGGCACTGTCCGGCTCCTTTCTGACTGAGCCCGGTTCTAATCGGCTAGCACACTGTGGAGGCACACCTCACCCCCAGACTTGTCAGGGTACCCTGATCTCAGGAACCTCTACCCCACCCAGGTTCCTGGCTGCAGCATCTGTGGACCAGCATGAGCTGAGGTGAGTCCTGCAAATGAGAAACATTCAGGACATTTCTTCCAAGCTCAAACCCTCCAAAGCTGCAAGGTACTTTCCTCCATCTGGAGCTCAGGGTAAGCCAGGAGACCAGGCACTGAAAAACTGAACTAGGAGATGCTTGGTGATGCTCTGCCCTACAGCGGCCCAGGAGTATGAGGTTCTGAATTTCCAGCACTTGGACGAGAGTTCCATGTTCCCCAGCCTGTGAAAAGTCCCAGGGGACTTTGATTGTAGCAGTTTGAACTGGGTCGCGGCCTTAAAAGCCAAGTCACTCCTCTCAAACTTCCCTGGCCACGGAGTCTCACTCCCGTAGTTTTAACTTGCTCAAAAAGAGTAAAACCAGGGCTCCCCCTGGACTTCAGGTGTGTAGTGGCAAATCAATCATGTAGTACCAGTCTAGGGCCCTTGAAGTCCATCTTGAAAGCGAGATGCCCGCATAGGTTCGAGAGATCAGGACTTGAGGAGCAGGTCAACAGGGTTCTAGCACCGTGTGTGTCCCTAGGTGCAGCGGGGCCTGGGCATGCACTCATCCACTAAGCCAGCTTTGGGCTGGAGCTCAGAACAGGCAAGGAGCGAGGGCTGGGACCCTGAGTCACAGGAATAACTGCAGCTGTCCGGACCCGACGGCACCCAGCCTGCTCACGTGGCCTGCGTTTGTTCAGGCCCAACCGTGGGTACCCGGTCGTCGCGGTCGCTGAGCCCCACTAGCAGAGCCAGTTTCGGGTCACGTGGCACCGGGGCCAGAGCCCCGGAGCTGCGCTGACCGGAGGGGAAGGAGGGACCAACTCCCGAAAGGGAAGGAGCGACGCGGCCGGGGCGGGGCCGCCCGCGCTCTCGGGATTCCCTGCGGAGCCTCTCCGGCTGGGGTCCCCAGTCTGCAGCCCTCGGGTCACCCGCCTTCGACCGGCGCCGCGTCCTCCCGCGCGCGGTGAGCGCTCTGGCCGGCGATCTTTCCGCGCGCCGCGAAGACCTCGCTCCCCGGGCGCTGCGCCTCTTCCAACCCGCGGCTCCTCCCTGAACGACCTGGGACGGGCGTCCCCGGGGAACGGCAGCGGGAGAGCGGGGTGCGCAACCCGAGCGGCGGCACCTGCCCAGCGCTCGCGCGGGCGCGGATGGAAGCTGCCCGGTGACCGTGACCTCGACGCCGGTCCTTCTCCTCCGCAGGTCGAACTCGTGCCAAGGAAGATGTACCAGAGCCTGGCGCTGGCTCCGAGCCCCGGCCAGGCCGCCTATGCCGACTCGGGGGCCTTTCTACACGCCTCGGGTGCGGGCTCTCCGGTGTTCGTGGCGCCCGCGCGCGTGCCTTCCATGCTGCCCTACCTGCCCGCGTGCGAGGCGGGCCCGCAGCCTCCCGCGCTCGCGGCGCACCCGGGCTGGGCGCAGGCGGACTCCCCGGCCTTCGGCCCCGGCAGCCCGCACCCTCCGGCCGCACACCCGGCGGGAGCCGCCGCCTTCCCCTTCGCGCACAGCTCCCCGGGCCCGGGCGGCGGCGGCGCAGGGGGCCGGGAAGCCGGCGCCTTCCAGGGAGCGCTGCTGACTCGCGAGCAGTATCCGACCCCGCTCGGGCGGCCCGTGGGGTCGTCGTACCCCACGACCTACCCCGCCTACATGAGCCCCGACGTGTCCCCGCCGTGGACATCCGGACCTTTCGATGGCAGCGTCCTGCACGGTCTGCAGGGCCTCCCGGGCCGCAGGACCACCTTCGGTGAGTATGGGGCTAGGGCCGCCCTGTGGGTCCGCTCTGGCGCCGCCGCTCCAGATAAACCCGCGTGCTACGAAACGCGCGCCTGCTACCGGGCTCTCTCCCTAGATCCGATCCCGCGGCGTCCAGCCCAGAATTCCCTGGGCCCAGAAGCCTTCGAGGAACACGCCGGATGAAAAACACCAGGGCTGGAATTATTTTTTCTAGCATAATCCAAAAACGTAATCTATTTCTGCTTTTCATCCGACTGAATCCAAAAGAGCGTTCTGGGTTCTGCCAGTTTGGAGCCTGTGTCTTATTTGGAACTGAGTTTTGGTTTTCGAGACAGGGTCTCAATATTGTAGATCAAGCTAGCCTCAGAGGTGCCTCAAGGTGCCCAGTCACCACAATCCTACCTCAGCTTCCCTGTGCCATGGGATTACAAGCATATGCCACACACCAAGCTGGATTTGGTTTTTATAAAATCAAAATAACGATTATTTGAGCAAGTCACCACAGCCATCTCATTCTACAGCACTGAGAGTTCCATACCCCAGGAACCCAAATTAGACTGATTAGATTCCAGGGCTGTAATGCGGGGAATTGCTCCACCCGCTTTCTGAGTATTTTCTAGGCACGGCTGCTACACTGAGGGGGGAGGGGGCTCTGTTTGCTGCCTCAGAGCCCTCTTTGGGCCACCCCTGGGAGACTTGGAGGTCTGGCCCCCTCCTCCACAGCTGCCTCTTGGCCCCTGCAAGTCTGGCACACTTAGGGGTCCAAGGCACAGGTTTGGGGAACCCTAGTCCTTGGCCACCCGGCACAGCCCTCCTGCCTGGCCCCCACCCCTGGCCAGGAGATAATTGATTCCTGCCCTGCCCCCAGCAGTGCTGTCTGCATATCTGTGGTGCCTGGGTGGGTCTGGAGAGAACGGGAAAGCAAAGCCCTCCACCTCTACTCAGAGTCAGGGATTCCCTGATGCCTGCTGCCTTCCTGCCTTCAGAGGGAGACTAGTGGTTGACACCACAACAAAACTGACAGCAAGGCCATCAGGGTCCTTGAGGAATCTCAGATCTCCAGGAGGCCCCTAAGCGGGTAGGAGATGGCCATGGGGGGTACGGTGCTGCCAGCCACTTTTGTCTGCTTCCCAAGCTTGTTAAAAATATAGAGGCTGGCATGGACCCTGGTTCAGAAAGGGGGCATCCCAGGTGTTTATTCACACTCCTGCTTGATAAAAACGAACCCTAATGAATTTCACTAAAACAGAAAGATTAAGTACAAAAATAAATCACTTTTTTTAAGTAGTAAGTTTAAGACAATGAAAGGAGGACAGAGCCCAACAGAAGCCCTCCACACCCCAGGGGGGACAGAAGCCCCTGTCCACAAGCTTCTTGTTCCCACAGTATCCGACTTCTTGGAGGAATTCCCAGGCGAGGGCCGGGAGTGTGTCAACTGCGGGGCCCTGTCCACGCCACTGTGGCGCCGTGATGGCACCGGTCACTACCTATGCAACGCCTGCGGCCTCTATCACAAAATGAACGGGGTCAACAGGCCACTTGTGCGGCCCCAGAAGCGCCTGGTGAGTGTGGCAGGGAGAGGGCCAGGACCACAGCCACAGAGGGGACAAAGAAAATGGCTGGCTCCTGCAAGCTCACAGGTGTCCAGGCTCCTGAGGGGTGGGGTGGAGATTCAAGCACAGGAGCACCGTGGGGAACCCAAGGCTCCTGGTTGGGCCAGGCCCACTCAGTTCCTCCCAGGAGCATGAAGACACCTCCAGGGGCAGGCAGGAGCCAGATCCTGATGGGATCTGGAGGGACCTGGCGGGACCTGGCTCAGGTATTAGAACCCACAGCAGCACTGGCTGCTCAGCACCTGGCAGAACAAACAGTGTTTCAGAGCTACTTGCTACGTGGCCACAGGATGTCTCAGGGCCTGGTTTGGGGATGAGCTCTGCCCTGGATGTGGAAGCAGGACCTCTGTGGACCCCTGGGGGCTCAGTCCTGCAGTGGAGGTGTGCTGGTAGTGATGGTGGCAGGTGGCAGCCTGACTGGATGTCAGAGGCCTCAAAGTGACCCACCAGGGCAAGGCTTGGAAAGGGGCACAGGTGTGTTGCTGGGGGTGTCGAGAACTTAAATAAGAGGATCTTTGGGTGTGTGTGCTTGGGGAGGAGCGCTTCCTGCCCATACTTTGAGGATCTGCACGAATCCAGGTCTTTCTGCTTGTTGCCGAATTCTCTGAGAAAACTTGTTTTCGCTTTTGGTTCTTCCTGGGAGTGCGTGGGTAAGAGTCGGGACTCTGCGGCTGGTTAGGAGTGAGGGTTTAGGGTCTGGGACTGGGTGCGTCACCAGAAGTTGCCAAGATTGGAAGTAACTTTGCACTTTGTCATCTGACAGGCAAACCTTCAAGTTCAAGTTTAAATATGAGTTTGAGTCGGGATTGTTGGCAGCTTACCTAATGTTCACATACAGATTGTGGTGGCTATGTGGATCCCAGGCCCCAGCAGGGCCATTCCTGAACACCAAGTCTAAAGGTGTGGGCCCCGAATGAGTGCCAGTATGTCTCCCTGGAAGGTGCTTCTCATCTCCAGGTCTCAGAACAGGCAGTTTCTAAGGGCTGGCTGCTGTAGTCCTGTTAGGCCTGCATTCTTGGAAGTGGTTTCCTGCACACCCTGACATGGGGCTGTAGCTCTGTACAATCTCAGTGTTGTGGGCACATGAGTCCCTATGATAAGCACAACTGTGTGAACTCCAGGAGGCAGGTGAGATGCAGGAAGGGGTTCCAGGGAAGCCACGTCTCTCTCCTTCTGAGCTAGCCTGGCATTTGGGGATCTGCAGGCCCACCCTGCCACCACACTGGGCCTCTTGCCATCCAAGGGGCTACACAGAGCTCACTGTGCACTTTGGCCCCTTCCTTTAGCAATCTGCTCTGTGATGGGGTCCCTCTCCATGTGGGCTGCCCAACCAGGTTTCAGTAACATTTACTGATGTGGAGCCAAGGACAGCAGGATAGACAGGTGGCACAGGCATTCGGGACTGTATCCCAGGCTGCCAGGCACAGTCTCCCGAGGAAGCAGACCTACTCTGTCCCTTGACTGCCTACTCTTCCTCCATGCCAGGCTCTGAACTGGGCACCCAGACACAGTGGTGAGCAGAGAGGAGTCAGGCAAGAGCCCACTAGTCTGCTAGTGGAGGGGTGGAGGGGCGGGGCTCTCTGTCCCTCACAACTGAGTTTTCCCTGAGCTGACAAAAGACACACCTTTAACCCGGTCCACTGTGTCCCTCCAAAGAGGCTCCACTTGGAACTGGAGGTATTTTGAGCCTTGGCCCATCCCTAAGGTTCCAATTGCCTTTTCACCCAGCCAGTGTTGGGTAACTGAATTCTGGGATCTAAGAAGGCCTCTACCAAATTTTTCCCCTTCCAAAATGCTTCCCAGCACAATAACCTGTCCCTCCAAGGGAGGCTCCAGCCTCCTTCCTTGAGTCCACCTTGTCCACCGGGCTGATTTATTTAGAGGTCCCTAATTCACAGAGGCTAGTGCTCAGAGATGCTCTCCTTCAGGTGAAGAGCCATTGAAGACGAACTTCTCTTGAAAAGGACAGAATGCCGGGCGTGGTGGCGCTCGCCTTTAATCCCAGCACTAGGGAGGCAGAGGCAGGTGGATCTCTGTGAGTTCAAGGCCAGCCTGATCTACGTAGTGAATTCCAGGCAAGTTGGTGCTACAGGGAGGTCCTGTCTCAAAAGGTTTAAGAAAAAAAAAAAATGCAGCCAGGAGAAGGGGGCTGGTGGGCTCCCAAAAGTGGCCAGACATGGCTGCCTGCACAGATGAAGAGGAAGGACAGACGGAGGTTCAAGGGCCCCTTCAGGGTGTGGCAGCAGGCATGTACCTTAGTGCTCAAGAGAAGAGGTCTGCTCACCAGGCCCCTTGCTCTCCTGTGCCCCCTGGGCATGTCTGAGCCTTGGTTCCCCTTTTGTGCAGTGATGGTGTCTGTGAAGGTTCCAGAAACAGTAACTTCTGAGGTCATTTGTATTCCCATTTTCTTTTTTCTTTTTTTTTGGTCTTTTTGAGACAGGGTCTCCCTGTAGTGGGGCTGGCTTGGAACTCACTACATAGACCAGGCTGGCCTTGAACTCACAGAGTGCTGGGATTAAAGGTGTGCGCCACCATGCCTTGGCCCATTTTCCTAATTTTATAAAAATAAAATATAGTCAGAATGAAAAGGTTTCAATGTGGCTTCCAGATTTTTCTCTTGGACTCCTCAAGGTATGGGAATGGGCCTGTGTGCCTTTCTATGTGTGTGTGGTCTGCACACATTTTTGCTTCTCACCTTCTATGTCTCAGAGAAGCTCTGTACCCATGGCAGGCAGCCATGAAAGCCTCTATGTATACGCATGTGTGTGGGTGGGTGTGTGCCCACATGCATCTGTATGATAAGGCCCAAAGTGCCTCGAGGTCCCAGCTGGGGCTCCCCTGGGGCTGAAAGTCTAGCAGGACGTGAGGCCTGCAAAATGCAGGGCACCCAGTGAAGTGTGACTTTCAGATAAACACAAATATTTTAATACTTATATCCCAAGTACTGTAGGGAATACAAAGTCCTCCCTGCCCATTTTGACTAGTGCCCTGGGATTGTAATTGAATGTGTAGCCCTGGACCAGGAAGGGGACAGATGGGATCAGAGGTGCTGTCCAAGGGCAGCGACAAGGTGGGGACAGAGCAGCGCCCTCTAGGGACAAGGTCTGTGACTAGTGGCTGGAAGGGGGTATCACCACAAGACTGGGACATGGAGTTCAAGAAGAGCATGAGGGGAACCCTGGGCTGGAGCCACCAGTGGTAGTGACAAGACTGCATGACACACTGAACTGTGAGCAGGGAGAAGAGGCACAGGTCTCAGGCAGCTCCGGGGACATTGGGCTGGGAGAATACTGGTTGGGCCCACAGTGGTGACTCTGTAAACACAGCATGGAGAGCCCACTCCCACCCACCCTCAACGTCATTTGTTAGTCCAGGATCCCGTGTCCAACTTCCTCAGTGGCTTAGGACCCGAGGTCACCAAGCACAGGGAAGTCTGGGGTCCCTAGTGGGATGCAGGCCTGTGGGATCAGGAATAGTTTCCCTTGGGAGAAGTGGTGAAATGGGTGGGTACATCCGAGGCCAGAATGCTTCACGTGGCCCAGTCTCAGGAGACTCCAGGCACGGAGCATAGCAAAGGTGAGACATGGGCAGATGGGACCCTGCAGCCTCCACCTGACACCAAGTAGGTTCTGGGGAGCTGTGGGAAACTGCTTAGTGTGTGCTCTGAGCTCTTGGGAGGCAGATGTGCAGAAGACCAGCGGGTCCCTGGGAGTTAACCTCTGGCTCTGACCTCCTGAGAGGCCTGTGGCCTCGAAGTACTGCTCCCCGACAGAAATGCAGAGTTTAGGCCAACCTGACTGACTCGGGGACAATGACAAATGACAGCTGTGTTTCTGTACCCAGCCTTCATGGGCTCAGACCCCACAACCAGACCCTGAAAATTCTATTACAATTCACTGATGGGAAATGCCCAGAGCTGATAGGACCTGTCCTGGGACTCAAAATGAAAGACATGTCCTGCCAGGTCAGTCCATAGCAGACCTCAGGCCTTCAGCACCCCCAGAAGCCTCACTCAGCCAGAGTGGTCCCTGACCTTGCTGCTGGTAACTGATGTATCTAGCCTCCATCTGTCCTGTTCATTGCCATTTGCTGTACCAGAGCCCCCCAGGTCTGAGCCCTGCTGTCCCCAGCACTGGGCTCACCCCAGCTCCCACACCCCACAGTCCTCATCCCGCCGATCCGGCCTCTGCTGCTCCAACTGCCACACCGCCACCACCACTCTGTGGCGTCGCAATGCGGAGGGTGAGCCTGTGTGCAATGCCTGCGGTCTCTACATGAAGCTTCATGGGGTGAGTTCTGGGGCAAGGCTGTCTCTGTCCAGCATCACAAGGATGCCCCTCCACCCCAACTGGATAGAATGACTCTTGACCTTGGCTTGAACATGTTGTGGACGTGTTACACACATGCCAACGTCTCCCCTCCTCAGGGGGACCAGTCTGCTGCCATCATACCCACTGTGCAGACCTACTAACTGAGGCTCATGGGGCTTCTCAGGGCCTTTCAGTCCAGGATAGATGATGGACACTCCAGTCTTGTCCTCAATCCACCCCACTCCCCCATTTCCTGTTTCTGAGGGAGATGGGATGGACTGAGGGGAGCTGACCCGACAGACCTGTGCTTACAGCTCAGCCTAGCATCTAGGAGGGCCTGGCTCTGAAAAGTGGGATGGGGTGGCCACTATGCAAAGGCTCAGGGGTGAGCAGAGACAGGGAGCAGGCATCCACCCTCGCTGTCCCTACCAGGTGCCACGGCCACTGGCGATGAAGAAGGAAAGTATCCAGACAAGGAAACGGAAGCCAAGGAACCCAGCCAAGATCAAGAGCTCTGCAGGTGTGCAAGGAGCCTGGAGGGAGCCATTCCCAGACCTCTGAATCTCACCCTAATCCAGCCTGCTGGGGTCCTTTGGCTGGTTGGGAGAGGGGCACATGATGTGAGATGGTCAAGCAGGGGAACATAGGTGGGAGAAGCCACACATGGTAGGAAACGCAGCCAAACCTGCACCCTCTGTAAATGACACCTTTCTTCCCTTCCAGGATCCACAACACACACCACAGCCTCCTCTCCCACTGTCCCCAACCCTGAGAGCTCAGCCTCCACTTTGAAAGCAGAGCCCAGCCTGGCACCCCCAGTGTGTGCTGAGCCCACCATCACTTCCCAGGTAAGGGGGATGAAGCAGGAAGGTGCCAGATCCAGGTCTTCACACACCCCCCAGAGAACCCTGACTCCACCCACTCAGACCCCATCACCCACTCAGACACCCCCATCACCCACTCAGACCCCATCACCCACTCAGACCCCATCAGAGACCCCAGGGCATCTCCCAGTAATTCTCCCTAGGGCCTCTCCCAGAATTCCTCTGGTCACACAGCCCTCAACTACCCATGTGGCACCCCTCCCCTGGAGTTGCTGTGTACAGTGTGGCCCAGAGCCCTACAGGCCTTACCAGTTGTGCTCCTCAGAAGGGTTTGCCACCCATCCCAGGTCTGAAGGGCCCTCAGGGGTGAATCACACTGTGAAGGGGCAGGTATCCTCCTCCAGGCTCACACATTCCATCCTCTCTGCAGACCACCAGCCTTACGGATGAACCCCTGGTCTCCAGCCACTTGGAGTTCAAGTTCGAGGCTGAGGACTTTACTTTCCCTTCCTCATCCCTGAGTCCCCAGGCTAGCCTCAGTGGGACCTTACGTCAGGAGGCCTGGTGTGCCTTGGCCTTGGCCTAGGTCCTCAGGAAACTGTCACTGTGGCAGCTCCCAGATCTGGCTGCTAGTCCATGGGGCCTTCACCAACAGAGGCCCCTCAGTGTTTCTTAGTGCTGTGACGAGGAAACTTCATCTGCTGACCTAGAGGACGACACGAAGACACAAAGGATTTGAGCCTCTTCAGGGATAGCAAAGGACTACCCAGACCCCATATGGACCTCTATGCAGCCAAGATGACCCAGGGACGCCCACCAAGGACTTGAATTCAGCTCTCACCAGCAACAGTCAACATGTTTAGAGTTTGTAGCCGCTGGCAAAGGTTCCCAACATCCTATGGTAAAATCCAGAGCCAACTGAAACCGAGTTCTGGCAGGTAGCAGGATGGAGGGTCCAGGACACAAGGGTCTGAGCCTCAAGGTCTTCGTTTCCCACATATGACTGGGCGAGGCTGATAGTGTTTTCTCTCCTACGGACACAGGACTGCCAGGGACCAGTGTGCAGGGTGAGCACTATTCCAGGCTACCAGGACACCACCCCAAGTCAAAGGTGTCATCACAGACTTCTGTATTTATTTGTATGGTTTTTCCAGACAGGGCAGTAAAGGGCCTTGTTCCGATAATCTGTATACCATGGCTTTCACTAGTGGGCAGACCCATACAGAGAGAAGCACTGTTAGGACTAGGTGACACGTGACCTCATAGCCTGACTCAGCCGTTATCCCATCAGTTGGTAACACAGCCTCCCTCGCAGAAGCCTCTTGACACGCCAGCTAGAGGCAACTCTGCCCAGGGACTGGAGGTCAACTCTGAGGCCTTGGTGCAGGGAAGTGACAGGATATGGAGGGCGGAAGGTTCCCTCAAAGCCACACCCCCAGCAGTGTTGTCTCCATTGGCTTCTGCTTTTCACCATCAAGACCTGATTGTCCAAGGTGGTCAGAAGCCTGGATTTTCTTTAATGTGAAGCCTTCTAATTCAAGGCTTTTTTAAAGCCCCCAAGTCGATTTTAAGATCTTTTAAATACTACACAGCTACAGTTAGCCACCAGTGCCTCACGTAGAGGCTGGACCTGACACCATTCCAGCCCAAACAAGTAAAACCCTAAGAGCAGTTGTAGAATAGATCCCTGGCCTTGCACTGCCTCTGCCACTGCATCTGTGGGGTTCCCAGCCTGGTCCCAGGCATTCTAATGACCACTCGGTTCATACGCCTTCCTAAAACACATCCCCATAGTCGGATGGTTACCCAAAGTTACCCTAAGAGCCTGAAGGGATTCACAGAGGCTGACACCTTCAAGATCCCTGGCTTAGAGGGACATAGGGGTGCAAAAGAGAACTGAACACAGTCCACAGACTGACTTGAAGGTGCACACTGGGAACTGGATCACTGGAAGAACGGTGGTCAGAAGCCTGGATTTTCTTTAATGTGAAGCCTTCTAATTCAAGGCTTTTTTAAAGCCCCCAACTCGATTTTAAGATCTTTTAAATACTACACAGCTACAGTTAGCCACCAGTGCCTCACGTAGAGGCTGGACCTGACACCATTCCAGCCCAAACAAGTAAAACCCTAAGAGCAGTTGTAGAATAGATCCCTGGCCTTGCACTGCCTCTGCCACTGCATCTGTGGGGTTCCCAGCCTGGTCCCAGGCATTCTAATGACCACTCGGTTCATACGCCTTCCTAAAACACATCCCCATAGTCGGATGGTTACCCAAAGTTACCCTAAGAGCCTGAGGGATTCACAGAGGCTGACACCTTCAAGATCCCTGGCTTAGAGGGACATAGGGGTGCAAAAGAGAACTGAACACAGTCCACAGACTGACTTGAAGGTGCACACTGGGAACTGGATCACTGGAAGAACCCCCACAAACCCCAGTAAGGGCCCCTTCTTGAAACTTCACCAGCCAGGCCACCTCCTCCATCCTTCTGGGCAGCATAGCAAGGCCTGCAAGCTACACCATTCTTCAGCACACTCTCACCGTGCACACTTGGCTAGGCAGGCTCAGGGATCACTCTGTCAAGGACCCACATTCTGACCCTACCGTTGTGGGGGAAGGGTACCCCCTACATTGACTCCCTAATGATACCATATTTAGACACCCTATAACCAGCTCTGAAAAGTGACTTCCGGGTTCTGAGTAGAGCCAGGAGTGGGCAGTTTAAATGGGGAGCCCCTAAAGCTGCTGGGGGTCTGAGTGACAACCCTGAGAATCCCTCAAGAAGATTGTTGCTTCAGGTAGGAACTGCTCCATCCCTGCCACTTATTACCCACCTGCCTATGGTAGGGAGCCTGTTAAGGAGTTCCCCAGGGCTCTGTCTGGTAGGCCTTGAGGGCCTCTGGAGGGCTTGATGGCACTTACAGGGGTGCAGTCCTACCCAGGTGAGGAAAATGAGATACAGAGAAGTTAAGGGGTCATCCAGCCATGAGGGCTCGGCCACCCTTGTCCTGTCTCCTGTATGGCCCCTCACATCCTCCCACTCACTTTGGTTTGTAGAAGGAGCAGTGGCCTGGGTTATGGAGGAAAGCAAGGGTTAGTGACCTGTAGGCCTCTGCAGTCAGCACAGGGGTGAAGGCATGCCATGTTCCTGTGCTGACTGCACAGGGGTGAAGGCATGCCATGTTCCTGTGGCTGACTGGGCAGGGGTGAAGGCATGCCATGTTCCTGTGCTGACTGGGCAGGGGTGAAGGCATGCCATGTTCCTGTGGTTGACTGGGCAGGCAAACCTCATCTCACATGCTTGTAAAAGGCCTGTTCTCACACCCCAGACCCAGGTATCTCGAGGAAGGGACTACAGACCCAGGAGACACAGAGACCACCATGTAAATACCTCCAAGCAGCCACACCTCAGATTGTGCATAGACACGAGCCAGGCCACAGCCGATTGCATGAGAGCTGTGCATGGGTCTCAGCACAGAGCCTTCACCACAGCTCTGCTCCTGAGAGTCCTTTCTGTCCAAGCCCATTTCTCTTACTGTGGTAGGAAAAGCATCTGTGGCCACATCTGCACCCAGGTAGTTTCTATGATCACTGGGAAGCCGCCAGATAATGAGGCAGCACAGGCACTGACCAGCCCAGGAAGGCTTCCTGGAGAGATCCACATTAAGAGGCATAGGGGCAAGTGGCATCCCCTTAGATAGAGAGGAAGAGGGCTCATCCTGGTCCTAGACTCCCCATCTGTGAAGAAGGGCCCCTAAGGGGAAGGGCAACCAGGCTGTAAGTGATCCCTCCCACTTCTGTTTCTTAACTAAGGTGTGTCCAGGATGAAGGAGGCCATGGGCTCTGCCGTCGCTCATGGTCACTGATGCTAAATTTACTCTTTCTCCTCTTCAAGAGGAAGCCAGTGAACCAGGTCCTTAATACAGCTGCCAGGCACCCCTCCTGGCTGCTCTTCCTCCCTCTACCTACCCCCATCCTGCCCGCTGGTCATCAATCACCAGATGAACTATAGGCTGGCAGACAAGAACTGGGGACCGTATCTGAACAGCACGATGGAAAGGGTGATTCCTTTGTTTGCAGCCTGGAATCTTTGTTTCTATCACATTTGAGCTGCAGCACCTCAGATCCTGCAGCAGGAGAGGCTCTGGCACACTCGGCTCCAAAATATCCCCCAGGCACTAGGATGTACCCTGGGCAGCCTGGGGAAGGGAAGAAATCCAGTGAGGCTGAGAAGTGGAGCACTTGGGGTGTAGAAATGGGGAGACCTGTCAGTTGGGTTTTGCCTGAACAGTTGGGCAGAGCTTCTATCTCTGGCAAAATAAACCCTGCTCAGCACTTAGCACCATGGCTCAGCGGACAGGTGCTGCTCCTTCAGGCCCATATGATCCATTCCCACCCCATTTCCAGGTCTTTCTGTAGCTGGTCACCTCGTGTTGGTGTGTTCTCTGTGAGTACTGACATACAGAGTCAGTAGATGGCTTCGTCTCAGAGCATGACCCACCAGACCCTGAGAACTGTCCTACACCAGGCAGCCAAATGCTAGGGATACTGCCGTGATGCTGAACTGGGACCTGGACTTGCAGGGGTACAGTCAAATGGAGGGTTGGGGTCTCCTAGGCGGAAAGAGCAAAGTAAAGCAAATTCTTGAAGGTGCCAGCCTTTCTCAGAAGGGAAAACCTAGGAGACCACAAAGTGCAATCGCTTCCTGTTTGACCAAAAAGGGAATTTCATAGAACAGCCCACTAGCCACTGTCCCCACCATCACACGGGTCTATGGCAAACACCGAAGGTGCCATGATGCAGAAGGGCATTACACACAGTGCACTGACCATCCACAAGGCCCTCACTGCTGTCCTTGGTCACAGCGTCGTGGACAGGTCTGGTGGCTCAGGCAGCATTCCCCAGGATGTGTAAACAGGCTGTGAGGGAGAGCGGCCTGCATGGAGAGGAAGTGAGGGGCCACTCAAAGGAAAAGAAGAGACCTGGGAGACAGCATGGAATTCAGATCCACTCTCCGTCGAGGGAATGCTGGCTCCATGGCCCCAGTTCCCTGTGTTTAGAGGTACATGGACCTGCAGCTAAAAGGTGTCTGGTACTCAAGAGTCCCTGCAACCCCTCTGAGTGTAGGCACTGGGGGCATTCACCTCTGTGGAGCTCAGCTGAGATGGGGGTGAACACCAGGGAGGCCAAAAGTGACTCCCTAGCATGAGTTCCACTCTCCTGTGGTTTGGAGTGTATCACATCCCACATCATCCTTTATTAATCACCAAGTCTCTGCCGGGTGTGGTGGCTCACGCCTTTAATCCCAGCACTAGGGAGGCAGAGGCAGACGATCTCTGTGAGTTCAAGGCCACCAAGGCCAGCCTGGTCTACACAGTGAGTTCCAGGACAGCTGGGGCTATGGGGAGACCCTGTCTCAAAAAGACCAAAAAAAAAGAATCAGAGTCTCTCTGGGCCTGTCCTCTGTGTGGACCATGTGATCCAAGGAAGGAAGACCCTGCCATGCCCTCCTGAGTTCCACCCTCCAGACTCCCTCTCCACCAATGGAGAAGTAAAGACAAAGACCCTATACCTTGCAGCTGCCAGGCTCTGCGGGGGATATCCCTGGTGCCTGAGTTCCCCACACACGCACTTGGGTGGAGGCTGACCCTGGCCTCAAAGGGGAGGGATCTGACTAAGCCCCTCTTGGGCAGCCCCCTCCCCGCTGGGCCCTGCGCGCCGCCAAGATGTTGACATGGACGGCTCCAGCCGTCTTATTTATTATCTGATAAAGTGAGCCCGGCACCGCTGGTGGACAGCGTCTGGCCGCTCTGGGGCCGGACAGCATGGGGGAGGAGGAAGGCAGTGGGAAAGAGCTGGGCCCCAGCCGCACTCCAGGCCAGGCCTCCAACCTGGACTCTGGGACGGGACACATGGGGAATCTCAATTTCTCCTTCCCCACCATTAACCTTTCTTCCCTGCTTGCTGAGTCAGCCAAGGATGGAGGCCCTAGAGTCTTCCTGCCTGGAGTGCCACATACACCAGAGGCTGTGCCCCCCCCACCAAACTCTGCTCCCTCAGGTCCCCAAATTTAACTGGCTCCTTCCTCCCCCTGTACACTGTCACCCAATTACTGCTGCTGCCCATCCCCTACATCCTGCACTTGGCCTGGAGTGTGGGTTCTCCATGGTGCAGGCCCAGGCCTGCTTCTCCTTTGCCTCTAAACACTGCTCCCTCAAGGCCCAACTCTGCACTGTTGGTTTGACTCTGACACCCCATGCTTCAGGGCTCCCCTTTCCTGGCACCTGCGTCTACTCTTAGGTACAGGGACACTGGCCAGTATCCAAATGCATCACACCTATGGGCCTTTGGACGCACCATTCCCTCTGATTCTAACGTCACTCCTTCCTCTGTGCATCTTACTAGTGACTTGGGTCAGGACGTCTGGTGCCACCCACCTCCTCCCCTACAGTCTTCCTGGGATGGGTTAGGAAGGCATGACCCATACTTGGAGGTTAAAAGCCCTAGGCAGCACTGGAGGCCTCTTGTAGACAAATTAGCATAAACATACCTACATACCTGCATATACTTGTGGGGCTAGACAGTGAGCTCACCTTTTGTATGGACAAGGCCCCCAAGATGATGTCCCCCAGGAAGGCTGCTCTAGGGTCTCCAATAGACAGAGCCTTCACCTACCATCCCAGGGCTGCCCTTGGACAGTGAAAACTGGTAGATATCCAAGAAGAGGTCATCCAATCATTACTAGAGAGAATGTGTGTCACTGAGCCCTTAAATATTACAGTTCTTAAGAGTTAATATCCCGGGGCTGGAGTGATGGCTCAGTGGTTAAGAGCACTGACTGCTCTTACAGAGGACCTGAGTTCGATTCCCAGCACCCACATGGCGGCTGCAAACCTGTCCTTAACTCCAGTTCCAGGGGAATCCGAAGCCCTCTTCTGACCTCTGCGGCATTGCACAACATGGGTGCACTCACTTACATGCAGGCAATACACTCATACACATAAAATAAAAATAATAGAAAAAGAGTTAATATCCCAAAGATATGTTTAAGCTTTCTTACCAAGAAAACAGGCAGAATTTTAAGTCATATATACAGTAAGACCACCACCCCCATAAACAAAAATATTTAGTTTGTGATTATTCTTTGTATGTGCCTGGGTGGTACACATACATGTTGGTACAGGTCTATGCACATGTGTGCGTGTGCTTGTGACACCCAGAGGTCAACATTGGATGTCTTTCCTCCATCACCCTCCACCTTTTTTGTTTGTATTTGTTTTAGAGACAGGGTCTTACTGTGTATCCCTGGCTGGCCTGGAACTTGCTGTGTAGATCAGGCTGACCTCAAACTCACAGAGATCCACCTGCCTCAGCCTCCTGAGTGTTGGGATTAAAGGTGGGTGCCACCATGCCCAGCTCCATCTTATTTTTTGAAACTGTCTCTCGCTGTACCTGGTGCTCATTGATTTGGCTATCCAGGTTGCCAATGAATTCTAGGGATCTCCCTATCTATCTCCTACCCACCCCAAGCACTGGGGTTACAGATGTGTGCTTCCATGCTTAGGTGCTAAGAAACCGAACCCAGGTCCTCATGCTTGTATGGTGGGCACTTTATCAACATAGCTATCTCCCTAAGTGTGTGAATATTCATAATATTGGAAGAAATGATGATAACAAAGCTAGCTCCTGATGAGTACTGCTTATACTAAAATTTGTTTTTTCTAAACTTTCTCAAGCAAGCCAACTTGATAACAAGGAAGGAAACAACCAAGGAAGCCTCCATAGGGCTATGAAAGTCAATGTCACTGCTTTGTCTGGGAGTCCTGCTGGGAGGGGCAGTAGAGAAGTAGGCTTCAGGACAGGTGAGCCACAGCCACTTGTGCCCAGGCTAGACCCACACGATCCCTCCACTGTGTCTTTTGCTGGCTTATAGGAGGATTAGGGAGAGGTAGCGCTGGTCCCAGCCAGGCCATCTAGATTATTGTTGTTTCCCTTTTGCAAAGTGACATCCCCCCACCAGAGTGACACCTCCCCTCCCCCGGTTGGTCACATCTCATCTCTCAGGATTCAGCTTAAGTTCCAGCTCCCCCAAGAGGCCCTCTGAACAACCCGCTCCAAGTAATAACCTGTAGGACACCAAGGTCTATATAAAAAGTGTTCTGAGGGCCAGACATGGTGGTGCAGGCCTTTATTCCCAGCACTTGGGAGGCAGGGGCAGGCGGACCTCTGTGAATTCAAGACGAGCCTGGTCTATGTAGCAAGTTCCAGGCCAACTGGGGCTACAGGGAGAGTCTGTCTCAAAAAGACTAAAAAAAAAAGTGTTCTGAGGACTTTTGTAAGGTGGAGCCCCCAGAGTCTGTGTGAGGAGGGTCCTCAGAACTGTGTTCTTGAAAGAGGAATTGTTTTGATGGAATCATAAATGAGGCAGGCAGGGGAACATCCAGGAGAGGCTGAGGGTGGTCACTGTGGAGCACAGTGGCCTTCCATCGTGTCTCTGATCCCACAAGGGCCCTGGAACAACTACCTGCAGAGGCCTGTTTCCTAATCCATAACACTGTGTCTCTGTCACGCTGGGGTTTAGCTCCAGGATCCAAGGAATTTTCCAGAGTATATCTGCCCCTGTTCTGGGTAAGAGGCAAACACATTTGGGTTCTCCCTGGATAAAAAAGACAGAGAAGGAGTCCTGCCCCAATCAGTACTCTTCATAGAGCCTGAATACAGCCACCTTCTGATGGGTCAACAGATTGCCTTATTTCACTGGTAAGCCAGGAAGTTAAACACTTCGTGCCTCCATCTTCACCCAGCAAGCCCAGAGACACTGAACGGCCACCCTGGAACTGACCAGGCCTGAACATCAGGACAGCAGGCAGACTCTACAAGTCCACAACCAGGACCAGGACAGAAGAAGGAACCAACGGCCATGCCAGACACACAGGCCCCTGGACTTCTGCAGTGTGGCAGGCTTGGATTAACTCAGGGCAGGGGCTCAGGAGCCAGCGAGGACTTTTCACCTCTCTGCTGCTCTGTGCCTCCATCTCCTTGTCTGCAGAGGCGCTGATGACAGCCATGGGCTTACTGTGAGGGCAGCAATGGCCTTGTGCAGGGCAACCAACTGGTAGAGACACCCTCGCTGCCTCACTGTCACGGCATCCTTGAACACTGTACAAGGGCCATGCTGCACTTTGGTCCCCAGGGAAAATCCAGGCCAACTGTGCAGCTTCCTCCTCCTCCTCCTCCTCCTCCTCCTCC
>NW_008346900.1:1770435-1779542 GCF_000622305.1 Nannospalax galili | reverse complement strand
AGTCTGCGACACATACATTGCATCCTGGCCATTCTTTTCTTCCCCTCCCTCGCCTCCTCCTCCTCCTCCTCCTCCTCCTCCTCCTCCTCTCACCTGCATGTCAGCCATCTCAGGGCACAGGCCAAGCAGTTCAGTTCCAGCCCCACCATTGGTGCTGCCAGCAGCAGTCTGTCCTGGAGGAGACCCAACAGGCCCCTCTGGCTCCAGGGTGCTACTCACAGGTCCCAGGACATCCCCCAAAAGTTCTGTTGTGCCCTTGCTATCCTGTTTGTGGCCCCACTCCCAGCCTCAGCCCTGCTCAGCCCTCCACCGGCCTTCCCAGATGTTACATGTGTGCTTCTTCTCCAACATGGGGTACTCCTGACAGCTCCCCGAGTTGCTGCCTCAGCGGGGTGAACATACAGCAAGGATTTGATAAACTCCAGCCCTGGTCTTCTCTGTGACTTGTGTGGGGCTGGACAGAAGTGGCCCCTGCAAGGGCACCAGGGCCACTCTGTCCTGAGTGGAGGGGGGTGCTGGGCCCCTGCATTCCCTCCAGGGCTGCTCACACCACCCCTGAGTGTAGACGCAATTAGAAGTGCCTGTCAGTCGGACAATAGGCTCCCAAAATACCCCAAAGGCAGGCAAGCTTGCCAGTGACATCTGTAAGTTCTGTCCGGAGGAAGTTATAAATACGAAATAATGTTAATTCAAAGTCGTTTGTCATTTGGGGACAGCCATGTCCTTTGTGGGGACAAGGGATGTTTTTTCCAGATTTGTAATTTATTGTTCTTTCTAGTTAAATGCAGCCTACAGCCAAAAAAGGAAAAATAGAAAAAAGTAGGGTTTCCCCTTGAGCCGCCAGGATTGATTGGGTGGAGGTGAGGGGGCAGGAGCTGAGGGGGACCACCTTTATCCTGATCAGCAGCTCTGGAAGACACTGCAGTGGCCCCCCAGCCAGCACACCACACACACACACACACACACACACACACACACACACACACACAGGCAGCAGGACCACCAGGAGGCACCCTGGGTCCTTGTGTCCTTCTGATACCCTCAAACAGCCAGTCAGTCACAGGCCTGCCTCCCCCCAAAGACAGGCTCCAGTTCCTCTCTTAACCCCTCTGGCCATCAGTTCCAGTCCACCCTCAGAGTGACAGGACAGTGTCCTTCATGGCTCCCCAACTCCACCTGACATCTGTCCTCAGCTTCTCTTTATGTCTGTGACTTCCGGGGTCTCAGGGAAGTTCATGCTCCCTCAGCCTGAGAGGCCACTGCCACACCAATCCTGGGACCTCCTCTCCGATCTCCTCATCCTTGCACATCCCAGCCAGGCTCCATGCTTCAGTCCTCCAGAGACTCTCTGCATGGCCCAAGGCCCTCACCCCACAGGACACTCATTCAGCTATGCTGGGAAGGTAGCTATCATGGTCTGTGTGACCTCTACTTCTCCAGACCTCACCTCACTCACAGCCACTGGGTATTGGTCATTGCTTTTTTGTGACTGTCCTCAAGGCTGAATTCCAGGAGGATGGGGTCTATGTGGACACCCTTTGACCCAGGGTCTCTATGGTCCTAGCATATAGCAGGTGCTCCATGGAGCACTGTTCGGGAGTCACACCACCAGGTCCCCCAGAGCACCCTGGGCACTATGCAGGGCACTGTGAAGACTGCACTGGCTGAGCCCTGTGGTGAGCAGTCAGCCCAAGAGTCAGGAGCCAGCGAGGCTGGATGGTCACCACTGCACCAGGCTGGCTCAAGGGTGTAAGAGCATCAGGCAGGTGACCAGTTGTTCTTACTGATCACAGGCAAAGGTCACAGATCTTCCAGATAGTAATGAAGGCAATAAAGGCTCTCTTACCCATCCTGCTGGGCATCTTCTCATAGCTGGAATGCCCAGCTGCAGCCACATCTGCCTCTGCACTGGCCTTATAGCCTCCCATTGCCTCCTTCCCTGTACTCAAGCCTGATCTGGAAAGATCAATCTGGGCTCCCTGATGCTGACTAGCCTTTACTGGGAGGAGACCTTGGCCTGGAGACTGTGCTGTGACCAATGACCCTGGCTCCCAGCTCTGCCCTGGGTCCTCAGGAACCAGAACCCAGTCAGCCTCAGGAACACAAGTGGATGTCAGGAGTGAGAGATTTGGGGCAGACGAGGTGGAGATGCTGGGGAGGCCCAGGTACCCACACAGTATTCTGCCAGTGATTGCTGTGGGACTGCAGGCAGGTCCTGAACCTCCTTGAGCCTCAGAAAGTTGGAGAGGCCTAAGGCCTCTAGGACAATGAGGCAGAGTGGAGAACTTCATCAGACGCTGAGCCTCAAGCATGCCAGGGTCAGATACACTGGACATTAGGACCAGCCTAACTTCTCCCTGGAAAACCAGATGTACACCCTGCCCTCCTCAAAGTGTGAAGGCCCCTCTGCCCTGCATATCTCTCCATCTCTCCATCTTCACCCTCCGTCTGGTTGTCCCTGTCTCTCTCTGCGTCTCCTCTCTCTCCCTCTCCATGTCTCTCTGTCTCTGTCTCTGTCTGTCTCTGTCTCTCTGTCTCTCTGTCTCTCTGTCTCTCTCTCTCTCTCTCTTGTCTTTTTGAGACAGAGTCTCCCTGTAGCCCCAGCTGTTCTGGAACTCACTATGTAGACCCACAGAGACCTGCCTGCCTCTGCCTCCCGAGTGCTGGGATTAAAGGTATGCTCCACCATGCCCAGCTCTCTCTGTCTCTTTTATTTCTCTCTCCCTTTCCCTCTATTCCTGCTCCCTTCCTCTATCTTCCTCTCTCTCTCTCTCTCTCTCTCTCTCTCTCCCTCCCTCCCTCCCTCCCCCACTCCAGACCCAGCATAGGATCAGTGCAAGGCACAGGAAGGCATTCCTAGGGTGTTTTCTTGCTTTCTTTGCCTAGTAGGAGGATGAGGCTGCTCCTTCCCCAGGAAGACTGGAGCTTTTGAGGACCTGTGTGGGCCCTGCAGCTCATTCTTGCTGAAAATGTCCCACCCAAGCCCCATCATCCTCAATGGGAAGTGCATCCCAGTTCTACCAGTGGACCAGGCTTGGAATGGTATCAGGGATGACAGTGACCAAGCAGGATCCACCTCAGCCACCAGGAGCCACAGACTAGGCCATGAGGGCCATCTACCCCTGGATCCAGGTGGGCAAAGCAGGGTTCATATACATCCACGTTCTGGGTGCCATGAGTACCTTGTGGAGGGGACTGGGAGGCAGAGACCAGGTAAGCAGATCTACCACATGGTCACCTTGGAGCCTCAGGACCAAATGTCTTAGCCATGAGGTGCTGAGGCTTTGTTTCCACCTCAGGACTCAGAACCATCAGTCACAGGAAGGAGCTAGCTTCTGCTCCATCCCAGGAAATCAGGACCTATCTATCGGGAGTCCATCTGAGTTGTGCAGGGGACCCCCACTGTCTATCCAGAGCTTCCCCTCTCTGTGGACAGGTGTAAAACTCTTGCCATAAGAGGTGGCTAGATAGGTTGGTTGGACTCAGGGCTGACCTGGTCTCCATCAGGATGGTCTGTTCCCTCCACACCCCATAATGGTGATGGGCCCCTTTTAGAGTAGCCAGTCCCATCTCTGCGATGGAAGTCTGACAGGGATTGGGTAGGAAGCCTGGCTAGGGGAGGGAGGCTGCTCATGGTGTGCATGTGTGTCCTGTTTCCACTTCAAGATTGTCCTCTGGGAGCTAGCCTGATCCATAGAGCCATCCCCACATGCCTATGTCCTGCACAAACTCTGGCACTCGGTCCTCCAGGCAGATGGGTGGAAGGCATGGAGTGTGTGAAACACATACAAGGTGTAGAGCATGTAAAGGGGGCATGAAAGCATGAGAGATCTCCCAGGCCTCATTCAGTGACTGGCCCAGGAGTGAGGCTCAGGGCCACCTGTGGAGCCCATGCAGGTTCAACCCTGCTGAGCAAGCTGGCCTCTTACAGATTGGAGCTGTGGGGCACTACAGGCCAGGGCAGTACCCCAAATCCATGCATCTCTATCCATGCAGCCTGAGGAGTGCTCCCCACACACAGCCCTGGCCCTGCCCTAGAGACCCAGGCTCTAGCCTCCTGGGCAGGGTAGTCAGGGCCAGTGTCCTTGGGGATATCTACCATGTGGGGTGCCTAGGGATCCTAGTGCAAAGGTTCCAGAAAAAAAAAGGAACAATCATAAACCAAAGGGCAGTGTTCTGCTGAGAGGCAGGTTCAGACTGCAGTCAGCACCCAGTGCAAGAGCCCCTGGCACTAGAAGCTGCCCAGCCTACAGGCCAGGAGGTACGCCCAGCAGGGACTCTGCTCCAGGAAGGCAGGACCAGCAGAGATGCATATGTCTATAGGGCCCTGAATTAAGTCCTGTCCTTAATTCCCAGAGCAATGTCCTGAGTGGCTGCATGTGGGGGTATTGGTGAATGCAGGAATCCCTTGTGAGCCAGACTGGCTTCAGAGCTCTGTTGTTCCCAGGACAGACCCAAAGCCTCCATCACAGTGAAGGGCTCTGGGCTCACCTCTCTGGCTAGAGCCCTCTCTCTTTTCCTGGGGCTTCAGTAAGCCAGGTATAGTGGCTCACACCTGTAATCCCAGCACTTGGGAAGCTGAGGCAGGAGGATTGCCATGAATTTGAAGCCAGCCTGGGCTGCACAATGAGACCCTGAATCAAAAATAAAGAAAGAACAAAAAGAAAGGGAAGGGATAGGAAGGAGGGAGGGAGGGAGGGGAGGGCTGGTCTTCAAGGGGAGGGAGGGAGGGGAGGGAGGGGAGGGAGGTAGGGGAGGGAGAGAGGGAGAGAAAGAGGGTGGGTGTTAAAATGGGTTGATATCAAGACAAATGCTTCATAAATTCGCCCAGCATCCAACATGCACCACCAACCAGAGCGTGCTCAAGTAAGGACAGCAATGGTGCGGGGCCAGGGAGGTGGGGAGCTTCTATTCCAGAGAAGGATAACCGGGAAGAACTCACAACTAATCCCCACTCTGTGTGGGTCTGGGAAGTCCAAGGGTGCTAATGTGGGAGAAGAGTGGTCCAGAGGGAACGGTGAAAGTGGGAGGGGACAAGTGTGCAGTCAGGACTTGAGCATTTCTGTACTTATCAGGGGACCCATCTGGATTCGAGGGGAGCAGCAGAGTCTCCCATTTCCTGTGTCTCCCTTTCTCATTGATGAATCCTAAGCGGGAAAGCCCAAGTGTCCTAGAAACTGGAATAAGCCTGTGGGATTCACAACTACCAGATCCCCCAGCCCAGTTCCTCCTGATCTTGATGCTTTTGATGTCATTTTTCTCCCCAGATATGATCTTCCTGTGTAGTCCAGTATGGCCTCACATCGTGATCCTCCTGCCTCAGCCGCCCAAGTCCTGGGGTTACAGCTTCAGGAGACAGATTCAGAGTTCCTCTAGGCAGGACCCAGAGCCCGGGACTGCATGAACTGTGTCCCTGTATTTGTTAGTTTTATGTTGCTATGACCCTAATACCTGACAGAAACAAATTAAGAAAAGGTTTATTTTGACTTCAGTCCATCAAGGTGGGGAAGGCATGACTGGATTCATAATGGCAGGAATGTGTGTGACAGAGGCTCTTACAGGAATTAGAGAACTAGGCCAGAGTCAGGGTGAGTACAGCCTTCAAAGGCCCATCTCTACTGACCCGTATTCACCAACCGGGCTCTTCTGAAAAGTTCCACAGTCTTCCCAGCCTTCAAAGGCCCATCTCTAGTGACCCGTATTCACCAACCGGGCTCTTCTGAAAAGTTCCACAGTCTTCCTAAACAGCACCACCAGATGGGGAAAAACAGTCTCCCGAAATACATGTTAGAGTCCAAATTCCTGGAACCTCAGAATGACCCCTGGAAACAGGGTCATTGCAGGTGCAGTTAGTTACAAGGTCATGATAGGGTAGGGACCATCCTGGGCCAATATGGCAGATCCTTATGAGAAGGAAAAATTGTGCTCCGGGAGAACAGCACATGAAGGCGGAGGCAAACAGGAGCGATGCTTCTATGCTCCCAGGACCCCCAAGGATGATCAGCAGCCACCTGAGGATCCCAGAGTAGACCTGCTGCCCACCTGATTTGGGCTATCTGCCCTCCAGAACTCCTTTGTGATGGTGGCCCCAGGCCACTCACCTATATGCCGCTCTATCACCTTCTGGAGTTGTCACCCCAGGAAGAAGCCTTTGCCTGAGGCCACACCCCAGCCCCATGTAAGTCTGGACCCCTTCAGTCAGTGTGCCCACCCCACCAGCCATTGCTCCTACTCCTGAACCACACAGCCGAGTGGCCAGTAGCATTTTGTCCTCGTTACACAGATGAGGAAACTCTTCATCCTCCCTAGAGAACTGCCCACTCCTGGACCAGGGGTGCTGAGGCAGGGGAGCCATTACTGAAGAACTGCCTCACTCCACAGTGCATCCCAGAGGCACAGGCAGCCTCCTCAGCAAGGCGTCTTTTGATCTCTGTCACAGCTCTTACTGTGATCTGAGATTCCTGTCATTCATCTTGTTAGACATCCATCCAACGCTATCCAATAGAAACAGAACATGAGCCACATGTGTGATTTAAAACATGTCAATGGCCACATTAAGAAAAAGAAAAAGGGGCTGGAGAGATGGCTCAGCTGTTAAGAACACTGGCTGCTCTTGCAGAGGACCCAAGTTTGGTTCCCAGCATCCACTTGGTGGCTAACAACTGTCCCTAACTCCAGTTCCAAGGGATCCAATGCCCTCTTCTGGCCTCTGTGGGCATTGCACACACTGCTGCACTTACATACACACACACACAGGCAAAACACTTATACACACAAAATAAAAATAACTCAAAAAATTTTTTCAAAAGAAACTGAGAAAATGGCTTGGTTGGTAAAGTGCTTGCCTTGCAAACTTGAGGATCTGAGTTCAATCCCCATACTCCACACAAAAATACCAGGCATGGCAGCATGTACTTGTAATCCCATCATTGGAGAGGCAGAGACAGGAGGATCCCTGGGGCGTGGTGGCCATGCAGGCTAGCCTGATTGGTTAGCACCAGGTCAATGAGAAACTGTCTCAAAGGAAGTGGACAGCATTCTTGAGGATGACACCTGAGCTATCCTCTAGCCTCCACATGTGCATATACATGCGCATGGGCACCCAAACACACATAAACACATAAACACATGTACCCAAAAAAGAGAGAAAAATGTATATATGAACGTTTTAGCTCAGTACATACAGAACATTACCTCAACCTTCAGTCTCCATGGAAAGTGACAGATGAGATCCTTTAGAATCACCGGTTCATTCAGGTCTGCATATCTGCTGTGCAGTCCACACTGAGCCACGGTGTAGCTGGACCAGCCACACATGGCAGCCACGTGTACTGCGTGAGACCTGCACCTGACTGGAGCCAGCTCCTTCTCAGTCCCCACATCTGGATCCAAACTAAGAACAAGGTAACTGAGGCAAGCCATGACCAGTTACAGATGAGTGACCACATGGACAAGCATGCCGTGCCGAGCTGGGTCACCAGCTCTGTACCTGTGTGGAGAGTGGGGTTGCTTCAGCTAAAGGAATAGGACCTGGGTCAGGGAGCTGGATGAGGAAGCTCTATGTACAGGGGGACCAGAAAAGAGGGCTGGGGAATGGAAGAGGGAGGCGGAGGGCCAGTCACCCTCAGTCCACTCCTTGAAACTCAGAGCAGAGGACAGGGCCTCAGGCACCATGGTTACCATTCCCTGACTGAGAATGAGGGGCTGAGTCAGCATGTGGAAGAGGAGGCCTCTGCAACAACCTCCAACCTTGGTGACAGATGGGGTGGGTTTTCCATGAGGCCTTCCAGCCAGCACCCTAGCATTCTCTGGCCTCCCAGGCAGGGTGAGGGTCGTGCCAGGCTCCACTGCCAGACCAAGGTGTCTGCTGATGCCCCTGGCCAGCAGCCTGGGAAGGAAGAATCACATTTTCCTATGAGGCGGCTGGCCTGGCAACTGTGAGGCCTGCTTGATAAGAGAACCCTGCTCCTTCTTTGAGCAGCAGTCAGGAACAAGGAAGCACGTACCCAGGGAGGCCCTCGCCAAGGAGCTGTAGCCCTCTAGGGCAGCGAGTTTCTCCCCAGACCCAGTAGCTCCAGAATGTAGGCCAGGGGTTCCTCATCCTGTTCTCACCACCTCTGAACCCCTGCCACCCTCTAGGCTGAGCAGACATTCTAGGTATTAGCAGGGTGTACTGGGTGAGTAGCAACCACTCCAGGATGAGCACAGGGAAGGAAGGATGGAGAGGCGAGGAGGAGGAAAGGAGGGAAGGCTTGCTCCCCGTGGGGGAAAGGGCCTGCCTTGTCCCCACATTCAGTTGACAGCTGTTGTAGTAAAGAGCTCACAGAGTGTCTCACCCACTGGCCTAAACTAGACAATGGAGGACACAAACCCCAGGTCTCAGACCCTCAGATCCTCCAAACACCAGAATTCCCACAGGCAGCAGTACCCTCAGGGAAGGAAGGACCATGCAGTACAGCAAGGACCCAGGCCCTACCTACCCCTGCCCAGCAGCACTGTGTGGCCTTGGGCAACTCACTGATCTGCGAGCCTCCACTCCATAAGACAGCTCCAGGGATGAGCAAGGGCACCTCAGTGTAAGGACAGGAGGTGTGGGAAGGGCAGGGCTTCTGCGACCCAGCTCACTTCTGCAGAAAACAGAAGCTTCAGACAGAGCCCGGGGGAAGAACTCTTTGGGGAACCTGGGCGCCGGCCCTGCAGAAATCAAGCAGCCCATCTAAATCTTCATTATTTAGCTGTGCAGACGAGGTTCCCCAGGATGAAGCCCTAGAGACTGAGGCCATCTTGTGGTGGGGCAGGATGCTGGAATAGGCCTGTCTGTAGTCAAAGGACCTTCTTGGAAGTTAGAATTCTATTTTTAAGGTTTTTGGTTTGTAAGTCGGGGGGGTGTGTGGTGTGTGTGTGTGGTGTGTGTATGGTGTGTGTGTGTGTGTGTGTGTGTGGTGTGTATGGTGTGGTATGTGTGTGTATGGTGTGTGTGTGTGTGTGGTGTGGTATAGTATGTGTGTGGGGGGTGTGGTGCTTGGTTCCATTGTCTTGTTTTTTGTTCACCTTTTTAACAAGTCATCTACATACCTCATTGTCTTTGTTTCTAATTATACATTTTG
>NW_008346900.1:1752866-1769655 GCF_000622305.1 Nannospalax galili | reverse complement strand
TGTGTGTGGTGTGGTGTTGGGGGTGTGTGGGGGGGTGTGGTGTGTGTGTGGTGTGGTGTGTGTGTGGTGTGTGTGTGGTGTGGTGTAGTATGTGTGGGGGGGGTGTGGTGTGTGTGATGTGGTGTGTGTGTGGTGTGTGTGATGTGTGTGTGGTGTGTGTGTGTGGTATGTGGTGTGTGGTGGGTTGTGGTGTGGTGTGTGTGTGGTGTGTGTGTGGTGTGGGGTGGGGGGTGTGTGTGGTGTGGTGTAGTATGTGTGGGGGGGGGTGTGGTGTGTGTGTGTGGTATGTGGTGTGTGGAGGGATGTGGTGTGGGGTGTGTGTGGTGTGTGGGGTGTGTGTGTGTGGTGTGTGTGGGGTGTGTGGTGTGGTGTGTGTGTGGTGTGTGTGTGGTGTGGTGTAGTATGTGTGTGCGGGGGTGTGATGTGTGTGTGGTGTGGTGTGTGTGTGCTGTGTGTGGTGTGGTGTGTGTATGGTGTGTGTGTGGTGTGTGTGTGGTGTGGTGTAGTATGTGTGTGGGGGGTGTGGTGTGGTGTGTGTGTAGTATGTGTGTGGTGTGTGTGTGGTGTGGGGTGGGGTGTGGTGTGTGTGTGGTGTGTATGTGGTGTGTGTGTGTGTGGTGTGTGTGGTGTGTGTGTGTGGTATGTGGTGTGTGGTGGGTTGTGGTGTGGTGTGTATGTGGTGTGTGTGTGTGTGGTGTGTGTGGTGTGTGTGTGTGGTATGTGGTGTGTGGTGGGTTGTGGTGTGGTGTGTATGTGGTGTGTGTGTGTGTGGTGTGTGTGGTGTGTGTGTGTGGTATGTGGTGTGTGGTGGGTTGTGGTGTGGTGTGTATGTGGTGTGTGTGTGTGTGGTGTGTGTGGTGTGTGTGTGTGGTATGTGGTGTGTGGTGGGTTGTGGTGTGGTGTGTATGTGGTGTGTGTGTGTGTGGTGTGTGTGGTGTGTGTGTGTGGTATGTGGTGTGTGGTGGGTTGTGGTGTGGTGTGTATGTGGTGTGTGTGTGTGTGGTGTGTGTGGTGTGTGTGTGTGGTATGTGGTGTGTGGTGGGTTGTGGTGTGGTGTGTATGTGGTGTGTGTGTGTGTGGTGTGTGTGGTGTGTGTGTGTGGTATGTGGTGTGTGGTGGGTTGTGGTGTGGTGTGTATGTGGTGTGTGTGTGTGTGGTGTGTGTGGTGTGTGTGTGTGGTATGTGGTGTGTGGTGGGTTGTGGTGTGGTGTGTATGTGGTGTGTGTGTGTGTGGTGTGTGTGGTGTGTGTGTGTGGTATGTGGTGTGTGGTGGGTTGTGGTGTGGTGTGTATGTGGTGTGTGTGTGTGTGGTGTGTGTGGTGTGTGTGTGTGGTATGTGGTGTGTGGTGGGTTGTGGTGTGGTGTGTATGTGGTGTGTGTGTGTGTGGTGTGTGTGGTGTGTGTGTGTGGTATGTGGTGTGTGGTGGGTTGTGGTGTGGTGTGTATGTGGTGTGTGTGTGTGTGGTGTGTGTGGTGTGTGTGTGTGGTATGTGGTGTGTGGTGGGTTGTGGTGTGGTGTGTATGTGGTGTGTGTGTGTGTGGTGTGTGTGGTGTGTGTGTGGTGTGTGTGGTGGGTGTGTGTGTGTGTGGTGTGGTGTGTGTGTGGTGTGTGTGGTGTGTATGGTGTGGTGTGTGTATGGTGTGTGTGGGGTGTGTGTGTGGTGTGTATGGGGTGGTGTGTGTGTGATGTGTGGTGTGGTATAGTATGTGTGTGGGGGGTGTGGTGTGGTGTGTGTGTGGTATGTGTGTGTGTGTGGTGTGTGTGTGGTGTGGTGTGGTGCTAGCGCTCAAATCCAATGCCTGTAACATCATGCAACTGTCACTGAACTACACACTAACCCCTCTGATTCTAATTTTAGGAGCAGGATGCACTCTGGGTTTCCGGATAATTATGTGTTAGTTTAGGGGAATAAAGCAAGTCAGATTCTGGACATTGACCTCCTTGCTTCCTGTTGGGAGGAAGTTGGGAGAGAGCACAGTGTGAAAGGCCAAGGCCCCCACACAGGGTTTGCACAGGACCTGCCTGTAAGGCTCCATTGGCCCCCAGATAATGTGTGTACGTGTCACAAGCATGGGGGTATGATCTGGGGGTTCCAGGAGACCTGCACAGGAGGGTGGGCCTGGAGAGGCTCTCAGACATGCAGGATACCCTCAGCCTGTCAGGGGGACAAGCTGTGAACAGCCGGCAATGACCATCAGGCTGTGCCCTACACGGCCAGGAACAACAGCTGCTGAAGGTTGGGAAGCAGGGGAGGCACTTCCAGAAGTTTCCCTGACACCCCTAAGCTAAGCTGGCTTTGACACATGCTGAGACACAACCTGCAGACAGACAAGGAGGCTCCTCTACCCCGACCGCTTCGGCCCCTGTGGATGCAGGACAAAGAAGAGCTGAGCAGCATGGAACCCTGACCCTGTCTTCCACACGCCTCAGTGGGCCTTCTTTCACCAAGCCCTTCACACCGGCCTGCCTAGGAGAGGGACATTCAAGGTCCCTTCTAGATTGAGTGGCTCTGGTCTCCAAGAGCAGTTCTCAGGAGAAGATGTAGGGCGGACTGTGCAGACACAGGTGTGGACCATTGAGAACAGAACTGTGGGCTGCTGGGGCCACATATGGGCTGTCAGAGACTCGGGTATGGGCTATGGGGCATAGGTGTAAGCTACGAATGTAAGCTATTGAGGATCTAGGTGTGGACGGCTCAGGACACAGGTGTGAGCTGCTAAGGGCATAGACGTGAACGGTCAAGGACACAGGTGTTGGCTACTGGGAGACCCAGGTATAAAGTGAGCGTGGGCCACTGTGGACACAGCTGTGAGTAGTTGGGAGCACACGTGCAGGTTCCAAACCAGTCTGGATGGCCTGTTAATGACCCCCATCATCTCAACTCCAGTGACATGTAGTGTGCTGGGCATTTGTCAGGCTCCCAGGTATGGTCCTAGGCTGGGTCCTCCAACAGGGGACTCAGCCCTATATACCACTCAGCCTCAGCAGGCTGGCCTTGGCTTGCAGGTGGCACCCTGGAAGGGGGAGCCACAGGTGAGGTAGAGGGACATCCCATTTTGGAGGGAGGGAGTTCATGTGGCAGAGAACAGATAGGATGAACCGACCTGGTCCATGTCTGGGAAGACCACCCAGACAGCACCCATACCAGGAAGGAAAGGCCAAAGCAAAGACTCAAGATGGCCAGCTAAGACTTGGGAAGTACTGGGCCACTTGGGAGATTAGCGGAGTCATCACTGGGGATGCTGGGAGTGCATTAAAGGAATTCTACATTTCCCCACCGCGTTCACCCTAAAGTATTTAATAAGTGCTTCATTGATTGTTTTCTAGGGCTGGCATAACAAGACCCACATGGTATGAAGCTTGAGGAGACCTCCTCATTGGGTTCAGACCACAAGCCCAAATCCAAGTGTGAGCAGGGCCTTGCTCAGCAGGGTCACACTGCCCACAACGGTGCTAGGAAGGGACCTTCTGCCTCTTCCAGTTTCTCTCAAGGCCACGGCCTTGGTGCTTCTGGATGTGCAGCGCAACACTCCCATCCTGCCTCCGTCATCACAGAGGCACCTCGCGAATGGGCACACTCTCATTGGATCAGGCCCCGTGACCACTTCATCTTAACTTGATTCCATCTGCAAAGCCCCTAGTTCCAATAAGGTCACATTCTCAAGTGTCAGAGATGAAGGCTTCCACATGTCTCTTGGGGGATTCATTCAACCCAGGTGCCAATCAACACTCTGAGCATGCAGGTGTCGCTGTGACAGAAGCAGGTCCGACCCTGCCAGTGACCTGTGTCATGGAGGCAAGCAGGAAGTGTATAAGCAATGAAAGATGGAGAAACTCAAAATCATAAGTGCAAGGGCCCCAAGGCTTTCGGAAACAAGGACAGCGGAGTTCAGGGACAAGCGACAGAAAGGGAGAGGGTGACAGACAGGTGAGAGGCTTGAGGGAACACTGGTCTCCAGAAGGAACTGGTTTTTTCTCCTAGGTAAGTGGGAGTCACAGAAGGTCTGAAGGAGGCAAGGGACGTGATCTTCCTCAGAATCCACTACTGCTGAAACCACAGGGAGATGAGCTCCCCATCAAGGTGACCAAGCTGCCTGAGGACACAGCAGATTCCTGGCCTGGATCCCTAAGAACCCAGCACAGTGCTCAGCGCACAGCTGGTGCCCAGCAGAAGTTTGGAGGAGCAGAGGGTTTTAAGTGTGAATGAGTGGGACCCTCTGCTGTGAACACACACGTTCAGCCCCTTGGAGAGGTCCTCCAAGCCAAAACCATCAGGGTGGCTGCTGAGAGGTATAGTCCAGCAGGGATGGTGGCAAGGGTCTCCCAAGCCCACCCCCGTCTTCCTTCCTCTAACGTATCCTGACTGGGCAGGAAGGTAGGAAGGTAGCATACCACCAAAGCCTCCCACTGTGGTCCTAATAAAGTCACCTGAGAATAAATAAAACACGTATGTCTACACTGCTGATGTTCAGTGTGAATCTGGGCCTTCCCAAGCAGGCCCTCAAACTCCTGCCCCATCACACTGCCAGGAGATGCTCTGGGAACAGCCCAGCACCTCCCAGACCTTCAGTATCTTCCTGATTAAAGGATAAGCAGGGGGATCACACAAGAAGCCAAGTGTCCCCTTACCAGCATGCATCTACCAGGTAAACATCAGTGTTTAATCAGTGCATGTAACCATCTCTGAGAGGAGGGGCAGTGACTGAGGAGAAGTCACCTTCCTCCTGAGGCCCTTGGTGTATCTGTTGATGGAATCATGACACCATCCCAGGAGAACAGAAGTGACCCTCATGAAACCCCCACCTCAGCCCCAAGGTTGACCCCTGGCCCAGTCATAACGGCACTGTCTCCCCAACCAGGAGCATAAAAACCTTTCCACAGAGGCCACTGCCACCCTCTGTGCCGCTCTCCCAGCTCTCTGTGGCTCTCCCAGAAAGAGGGGGCCTCCCTGAGCAGGTCCCCTGCCTCAGACGCCCCATCTCTTCTCGTTCTTCCATTTCTGCATCTCTCCAGTTCATGAGGGTCGCCCAGTCACCTTCCAACCTTGCCAATGACACCATCTGACAACTGGCAGACTGTTAACAGGCAGCCATGGCCCAGCAGGCAAGCAGCCCATAGGAATTGTGACTCGGGCATCTGCGTATCCACAGCTAGTCTGAGCTTTGCCCCAGGGTCTGTGCACATCATTCAAAGGATGTCACAGTGCAAAGCATGTGGAGATTTGGCCACCAGCACTCTGATGCCAGTTGTGGGCTCTGAGATCAGGCAGCTGGGGAGGCACCAAGAAGCTCACTAACACTTACTTATACACCCCCAACCTGTACCCCTGGATGCCCCTTACTGGGACAAGACAGACATGCCTACCACAGGACTTGAGCAGTACCTCCTTCCTGCCTGTCCTCTGAGCAGCTCTGGACACCACAGAGCCAGGCCCAGCCAAGACTCCCCCAGAGGCCCAGAGCTCACCCCAAAGGCCCCGCCTACCAGGACAGGAGGGAGGAGGTACCAGGACAAGGGGGGAGGAGGGGTCTCTTTCCTAAGAAGAGCCCTTGCTCAATGCTTTGATCTTCCATAAGCATTACAGCTTCTGCTCCCTGTCCACCATGACACTGACAATTGTTTATTAGTTCTGAAATAGCTGAAATCATGTCAAACATTCCCCATGTTAGAAAAATGTTTATGAAATGTTATCATCGTTTATGTAACCCTGTGTGTTGGGAAAGAAACGTAGATTCGGCAGACCACACAGGCCAAGCCTGGCTGGGCCGTGCCCAGGGAAGGACAGTGTCCTGGAGCCTACCCAGGCTCCCCCATCCCTGGAGCAGATTCTGAGGCCAGGGCACATTCTAGCTTCCCCAAGACCTCCACAGCCTTGTCTGAGGCTGTTGGATTGTCCCCTCACTCCCTGGGGGTGCTGAAGTTTCATGGGGCCCCTGTGTTCAGTGGATGTCTAGTTCATCTGGGTTTTGAAGTGTCCACTGATAGTTCCCCTGACAACCCTTGTTTGAGGTGCACACTTAGCTCTCTTGCATGTCCTAAAGGGAATGCTGGGGGGTGTTCCCCACTGTACTGCCCACCAGATGGGGCCTCAGGGCCAACTAGATGGGCATAGCTTCTGCCCACCCCAGCCTCACAGAAAGCTGGATTCCAACCCTTTCTGTCACCTCAAATGAGTTATTCTTCATGAATGCCAAGGGACTACACAGGCCAAGTGTGCTGCCCCCAAAGTGTGAGGAGGAACAGTCAGCAGAGTGCAGAGGACCAGCGTGTGCAAAGACCCTGGACAGAAGGAAGCACGGCAAGGTCTGAGTCAGAAGAAGGGCAGCGAGGCAGCCGGGGACGCTGCAGGAGACAGCGGCAGGCAGGGCGGATTCAGGGGCACACGTGCCCACATAGACAGCCTGGCCTGGGACGTGGATCTCGACACTGGGGATCAGGCTCCAGTCCTGCCGCTTAGCTGCCCTGCAGTCTTAGGCAGCTCAGTTCACGTCTCTGTTTTCTGACCTTTAAGTTGGAACAAACGCCCACAAGAACGGCTAAAATCAGAAGAGCCAGCACCAAGTGCCAGGGCAGCAAGGGACAAACAGTCCTCTCATCTGCTCTGCCAGGAAGGCAGACGGCAGCACTACCAAAGGCCCTTGGCCATGTCCTTCCTCGGAGTTGGCCGCCCATAGCTGCAGGTTTTCCCTCTAAAGGAAACCTGTGCCCACGAAAGCCCTGTGCACAGACATGCATGTGGGCTCCCCTTGTAACAGCCAGAAAGGAGACACAAAAATATGTCCACCAACAGGTAAGTAGGGACTGTTACTCACCCACATGGATGCCCTTGGACAGGTAAGGGGAGGACCCATGACTCGCCCACAAGAAGGAATACTACTCAGTCATAAACAGAATGATTCTCCAACAGAACATTCTGATAGAAGTCAGATGCAAGAGGCTGCAGAAGGTTAGGTTCCCTATGAACTCCCCAAAGAGATCAGAGCAGCTGTGTGGCGGTCATGTCTGGGGAACAGAGGCAAAGATCATATATCTGCCCCAATACTTCTACCAGAGCACAAAAAACCAGGTGTGACACTCCATGAATGAGTTAAGCCTATCACCAGGCAAAGGTTATTAACCAACAGGAGCTCCTGGGACGGGGAGAAAAATGTCTTAAAACCTGAGCAAAGCCAAAATAGCTGAAAAGAGCTAGTGAAGCAAGTGTTCCTCCTGAATGCCCACGCCGACAAACGTGGAGACACAGGGCTCACAGACACCTCCACCAGGCAGAGGAGTCTGACAGAGTGGCCCCCAGAAGTGTCCAGCTAGGTAACTGGGTGTAAGGGGGAGTGGTGAGGGCCTGCAGAGGAATCCTGGGTCTCTCTTTGGTATAATGAAGTGTTTGGAAGTAAAGAGACATCACAAACTGGAGAACGAAATGCTGCCAAATCAATCACTTTGAGGTGACGGCGGGCGGGGGGGGGCTGGAGAGATGGCTCAGCGGTTAAGAGCACTGGCTGCTCTTGCAGAGGATCCAGGTTTGAATCCCAGCACCCACATGGCTGCTAACACCCATCTGTAACTCCAGTTTTAGGGGAATCCAACATCCTCTTCTGACCTCCATGGGCATTGCATGACGTGGGTGCACTTACACACATGCAGGCAATGAAGTCATACACATAAAATAAAAATAATAAATAAAATATTTAAAAAATAAAATAAAAAATGATTGCTGGGGAGATAGGGAGGTAGCTCAGTGTTGAAGAGCACTAGTGGTTTCATCTTTTTTTTCGTTTGAGACAGGGTCTCCCTGTAGCCACAGTTGGCCTCGATCTCACAGACATCCACCTGCTTCTACCTCCTGAGTGCTGGTATTAAAGGCACTTAAAAAATATTTTATTTATAATTTTTATTGTATGTGTATGAATGTATTGCCTGCATGTGAATAAGTGCACCTGTGTCATGTAATGCCAGCAGAGGTCAGACGAGGGCGTCAGATTATCCTGGAACTGGGTTATGGATGGTTGCCAGCTGCCAAGTCGGTGCTGGGAATCGAACCCAGGTCCTCTGTAAGAGCAGCCAGTGCTCTTAATCTCTGAGCCATCTGTCCAACCCCAAGAGCACTGATGGCTCTTGCAGAGGACCTAGATTTGATTCCCAGTACCCACATGGCAGCTCACGGTCATCTGTAACTCCAGTTCCAGGAGATCTGACACCCTCTTCTGGTCTCCATGGGCACTGCACATGTGTAGTGAACTTAACATGCAGACCAAACACTCATACACATAAAATACAAATAAATAAAAATGAAATAATAAATAAAGTGATTGGTGAGCTTTGGCATTACCTAACCCTGATGTGCTCACATCCCTGGGCACCTCATACAGGCATGTGGGTAGTTATCCCGCCCTGGCCCACAGAGAGCTACAAACAGACCCCATGCTCTCTACCTTGTCCTGGTACAACCTCCACAGAGCAAAGGCAAAGGACACCAGTGCCCACAGAAAGACCCCATCCTGGACCAGGGCACTCAGGGCAGAGCCTCCAGCCGCACTGCTCTGCTAGGACACTGCCTCACTCCACAGTGCCTCCCATTGCTGAATTCACTCCTTTTGGGCAGGTCATTCAAGCTGATCCTGAGATAAAGCCTTAAGATAAAATATATGGTCCTCCAACAAGGAGCACATGGAGATGAAGGAATTTCCCTCTGGATAGAATGAGATGGAAGGAACCCAGGCTTCATTTTTAACCAGGAGAGCAGACTTTTGAGAACCTGGTCCCATCGTGTACCCCACTGCCCAGGACCACCCCAATGCTTGTTCATCCTAGCCCACTGTCATGACACACCCACACTCCTTCCTGAACATCTGCTTTCTAGCCATTGCCAGGAAGACATTTCCAGCTGAGCCTGAATGCACAGAGAAGGTCATCAGAGAGGAGGCCAGACCCCACATCCCATCCAGGGCGCTGAGACCCAAGCACAGGGACGTCTCCCTTCCCACATCTTCATCGTTTAACATTTTTTAGGCCATAAAATTCTGACTTTAATATTTTCAACTCTTGTTTCTCATAAAACAACAATGTAAGTATTTCTCTAAAGACACCAGACCTTTAATGTATCTTTATGATGTGTGCGAGATCCTTGGTGCCTGGACTGTGGCCTGCTGACACCAGACCCTGGCCACACGGCATTGGTTACAACATCTGGGTCTGACTGTCTCTGTGCGTGCTGTGGGGCAATGCAGTTTTATTATCTGTGACGTGCCAGCAGACAGCCCAGCCCAGTCCTAGGATCACTCTTGTCATCAACACCTCCTTGTCCCCTCTGCCTGCCCTCCTCCAAAATTACAGATCAAGTTATCCTGAACAACAGCCATTTACAGTCCCCCAGACCCCATCACAAACTCATTAAGTTTCCACAGCTCCAGGAAGCGGAGGCCACTCCATGGATACACACAAGCCTGGGAAACCAGGCTTGACAGTCCCAAGCCTGGGGGCAAATGAACTGGAAAACAAGTACCCCCTTCCCAGAATTGTCCTGTCCCCAAAGAGGCCCAGAGATGCCACCACATCCCCTTCCTGCGGCATCCCTCAACCTGCTGTTAAATAACAGCTGCCCAGGCCCCAACTGGTCAGGAACAAAAGCAGCTGCCTGGGCCCAGGAAGTTCTCCCAACAACCCCAGCCCTCCAGAGGCAGCTCCCTCCCCTGCCTTGCTAGCAACTGAAGCTGGGAGCCCAGAGATGCCTGAGGCACCATGGTTTTCCCCAACCCCTATACCTTGCACACTCCAGGCAAGAGCCAGTTTCAGGGAGACTGAGGCAAAGTGGTCAGCCCAGCCCTTTGGGCTCTCCAGGAACAAGGCAAGAGAAAAGGAGGAGGTGGGGGTGCACGTGCAGCCAGCAGGTCCCTCCAGGGCTAAAACTTGGGATTCTAAAACCTCAGCAACCAAGAGAAATAGCATCCATTTAAACACTTCTATTTCTTTTTATTTGGGGGGCTTTGTTGCTGTTGTTTTGAGACAGGCTGGGCTCAAACTCATTATGCAGCTAAGACTGACCTTGAGCCCCTCCTGATCCTCCTGCCTCCACCTCCCAAGTGCTGGAATGACAAGCTTGCACTTACACTTTTATTTCAGTTGAAATTTCTATTGAGATAATTGTGGGTTCACAGGCAGAAATTATACTGCAGTTCAGGTGTTCTGTACGTGTGTTGCCAAAGACTACCTGTGGTTCTCAGTTTAAGATTAAGTCACCCTCAGGGCTGGGGGCTCGAGAGACAGCACAGCAGTTACAAGCCCATACTGCTCTTGCAGAGGACCCGAGTTCAATTCCAAGCACCCACGTTGGGCAGCTCAGAAGCTTGTGTAACTCCAGCCCCAGAGGGTCCCTCCTCAGCTTCCATGAGCACCTACACTCACATGAACACACATACACATAATTTACAAAAGAATGAAACAGCCGGGTGTGGTGGCGCACGCCTTTAATCCCAGCACTCGGGAGGCAGAGGCAGGTGGATCTCTGTGAGTTCAAGACCAACCTGGTCTACATAGTGAGTTCCAGGCCAGCTGGGGCTAGAGGGAGACCCTGTCTCAAAAAGACAAAACAAAACAAAATAACGATAAATAAATAAATAAATAAATGCAATGAAATAATGAGTTCCAGGCCAGCTGGGGCTAGAGGGAGATCCTGTCTCAAAAAGACAAAACAAAATAACAATAAATAAATAAATAAATAAATAAATAAATGCAATGAAATAATTTTTTTTCAATTCTTGGGGGACAGAGGGACTAAAGAGATGACTCAGTGGTTAAGCGCATTGGTGCTCTTGCAGGGGACCCAGGTTCAAATCCCAGCACCCATATGGCAGCTAACAACCGTTGATAATTCCAGTTCCAGGGGAATCCAGCACTCTCTCCTGACTTCCACAGGCATTGCACAACACGGGTACACTTACATACGTACACACAATACACTCATGCACATGATATAAAAATAAAATATTTTTTTAAAAGTACCAAAAACCACAAAAAGAAAGAACGGAAGGAAGAGGGCTGTGGAGAGATGGCTCAGTAGTTAAGAGCACTGGTTGCTCTTGCAGAAGACGGGAGTTTGGTCCCCAGCGCCCACATAGCAGCTAACAGCTGCCTGTAGCTCCAGTTTCGGGGGATCCGATGCCCTCTTCTGACCTCTGAGGCACTGCATAACATGGGTACACTTACATTCATGCAGACAACACACCCATAAAATGAAAACAATACACAAAATATCTTATAAATAATTTTTTATAAAAGGACAAAAGAAAACCTCAGCCCATGACGCTTTCTCAGAAAGTGAACGTAGACCCACCGCGGCACGGCACATCCACACCTGAGTCTGTGACAAGGCAGCTTAAAACACACACTCAACCAGAAACGTCACCCCCTGCCAGGCATGGTGGCATGCACCTGTCATCCCAGCACTCAGGATGCAGAGGCAGGAGTTCAAGGCCAGCCTAGGCTACACGGTGAGACTTTGTCTCAAAGAAACAGAAGAGCATGTCCGCCGATGTCCATGACAGCCCTTTGACAACAGCCAGAGGGGGACAACCACACACTCACACCCAGTGATAGGGTGAGCATGCCGTGGCCACCCATGAAACAGTAGCCTTCAGCCCTAGAAGGAGGGCAACCCTGCTCGTGTGCAACACAGAGCAGCCACGGGAATGTCCTGCTCGGCGAGAGGCCAACATACATGTTGTGTGATGCTATTTAGATGAAATGCCCAGAGCAGGCAAATCTACCAATGCAGAAAGTACACAGCAGCTGTCCTGTGAGAAGATGACTGCAGAGACCCTGCTTCCTTCTAGGTGAGGAGAATGTTCTGGAAAAAGATAGCTGCCATGGTTATGCAGACTGAATAGTACATGGTGGCTATGATGGTGCCCAGAGAAAGACCTGGAAGGAACCAGGCTCATCATAAGCAGAGGGGACCCTGGGAGGGGGCAAGAGGGGCAATAAAAGGAGACTTTGGCCTTACTTAGCACACTTTAGTGCTGGCCAAGTGGGCCATCCTTGTGATTCCTGTGTTATCAAGAAGTAACTGTAAAACCAGGTGCTAGCACGGAGGTCACAGGGAGGGCAGGTGAGGGGCGTGCCTCTCCTCCTGTCACCTCCCCAGTGCTGTGTGTCCCAAGCTGGTACATAGTCAGCTGCCATGAGGAAGCCCCTTCCCCCACAGGCCACCAGAAGCCTGTCTGCAGGAGGGTGCAACAGGGGCCCCAAACTTCACAGAAGGCAGCCCTGCCCTGCAGGCCCCCTCCTGCAGGGCCATATTAATAGGTGACCCATTTATCTGGGGGCCAGGGCTGCAGGGCTGGACTGGCCTTGCACTGGTCACCCACCCAACCCCTTATCTATTAGTCCGGTAACACAAACATCAGTGGCTGGGCAGCTTTTAAAGGTGCGCTCACAGGCAGTTGTCTTTGAAGCCTTATCTCCAGCCCTCCCTGCTCAGGGATAAAAGCCCAGGGCCAACTCACCCCAGGACTAGGCATTTTGCCCCCAGCTGGGTCAGGAAGCAGGACTGTGGGCCATGGGAGCTTCAGGGTCTCCCTCCCAGGGGTAGTCTCAGGACCTCCAGTATCAGCAGGGCCCAGAGGAGCCCTGCTGGAGTCAGGGGTCACCCATGCTCTCTAAAACTGGGCCACCCATACACTCTGTCTCACTCTCCAATTACAACAGGGCCCTGGAGCTGCCCCCAGCCTCTAAAAGCTGTCCCTGCTCTCAGGGGAGCACACAGAGGGCGTCGTAACTGCCTCCTTGAGCCTAGGTACAGTACATGGCTTTATCTCTCTGCCCTGTGCCCTGTGGTAGATTCCCACACCACTGCTGAGTGGACGCACCAGTGAAGAATGCCAACACAAGATGCCCCTCAGTCCTCACATCAGCCCTGCAAAGAGGGTACGGTTGAGTAAACTGGGCCTTATACTGCACCCTCCATGTGCTGATCCTGAAAGCCAAAAGCCTCCTGAACAGGCCACATCTGCAACCATCCAGCACCCAGATCCAGAAATAGAACTTTCAAGAAACAGTTTTTGAGTGACTGGGAATATAGATTATTTGGTAGAATGCTTGCTTTGCATACATCATGCCCTGGGTTCGATCCCCAGCATGAAAGAAAGACAGACAGACAGAGGCAGACAGAAAGAGACAGAGGAGAGGAGGAAGAGGAGAGAGAGAGAGGGGAAAAGGAAGAGGAGAGAGGGGTAGAAAGAGAGAGGAAGAAGATCAGGAGGAGGGGAGAGAGAAGAAGGAGGAGGGAGAGGGTGGAGAAGGAGGAGGAGGAGAGACGGGGAAGAAGATCAGGAGGAGGGGAGAGAGGAGGAAGGAAGAGGAGAAAGGAGGAAGAGAGAGAGGAGAGGAAAGTCAGAGAGATTGGGTTTTGGGGTGGTTGTATGAGTGGACGGACAGATGGAGAAAGCAAAGGGCCCCTAATTACTCTGCCCTCCTTGGTATCCTCCCCAGCCCACAGTTCTCAGTACAGTCACAAGCAGGTTGGATGGCATTACTTGGTATACATCAAACAAAGCTGCTGACCCAAGATGCCTTTGCTCCAAGGGGGAAGGGCTACCACAGGGAAACCCTTAGGACAGTAGGCTTGTCCAAACCTCCAGCCCTGGTCACCTATGGCTCTTCTGCTGCCCCTCTGCCTCATTACTGGGTGTCTCGGGGGCCACACAACTCTGTTGGGTCAGTGTGGTGGGCCCATCCCGGACTTTAACATTGGCCAAGCTGACCCAGTCTTTCTCAGAAGAGCCAACAAGGAGGTCCCTGGCAGCATCTGGGGAAACTGAGGCCTGAAGCAGAATCACACAGTGAGTTGAGGCAAGCTGACCTCAGGACACAGGTTCCTGGCATCCAGCCCGACAAAGTGGAGAAGTGGGGGCTCCCTGGGATGCATAGGCCTGGGAAGGGACCACTATAGCCCTTCCTCCCCTCCTGTCCCCTCAAGCCTCCTCACCCTGCCCTGCTCCCCCCATACACTCCAACCTTGCAGCTCCCTCCACTGCTGCATCATCCCCTGGTCCTCTGTGCATCCTTACTGTCCTTTGCTTCATTTTGATCAAATGTTCCACCAACGGCATCCTCAAACTGCCACAAACCAACATCCACTTTCTTTCCCTAAGCATAGCCAGAGTGCCCAACATTGTATGTGTGAGCACCTAAAAAGAAGGCTCTCACAATGCCTTTCTGGCCTGCACATAGTGGGTAGTCAGCAAGGGCACCTCACCCCCCAGCCTGCACACAGTGAGCACTCAGAAAGAGCACCTCATCCCCTATCTCCAGTCTGCACACAGAGCACCCCAGTACCCAGTGAGATTCTAGGGCTGTAGTCTCCTTGTCTAATACCCACGGTTCATACAGGACAGAGGGTAGGAATGTACTCTCCAAGGCCTCCCATGCTGCCTGCCTCAGTGTCCTGATCTTGCAGCTTCAAGCCTAGGCTCTGAGACCTGCCAGGCACAGAGGAGATGGGCCATGCCCTCCCTAGAGGTTTTCCTCTCTGTGTGCTGCGAGCCTTCCCACGTCTCTGTGTGCTGCGAGCCTTCCCACGTGTAGACTGGTTCCTCTGAGTCCGGCTGTATCCCTCAACACTCATACCTCCCTTTCCTAAAGGGGGCATGGGCCACCCAGCTTATCTTCCAGGAACGTCAGAGAGCCCCCTCCAGTCTTGCTAGATCTGAACCCCACAGGTGGCTACCTTCCTGCTGGCATGGACACTGAGGGGACAGGATCCCTAGACGATACACTCCATATACTATTCCACCCTCTTTCCACCACCCTCAGAAACCCTCCTGGCAGTTCTGGGACCATGCAGGGATGGTAAAGAACCAAGAGCTAGGTTAGGGAGATACTTCGTCCTTGAAAGAAGGCGAGGACTCAGCCAGGATGCTACAGTAACACCCAGGGTGAGTGCTGGCCTGATCTTATAGCTACGATGGTGGTGTGTGCCTACAATCATGGCTACTCAGGAGCCCAAGGAAAGAGAATCATTTCACTAAGGAGTTTGAGACCAGTCTGGACTCCTACATAGCAAGACCCCATCTCAAAGAAAGAAGAAAATGGGAGGGAGGGAGGGGAAGGAGAGAGGGAGGAAGGGAGGAGGGAGGGAGGAAGAGAAACAGAACATTTTAGAGATTAATCCTAACATCTCAAAACTAGTGTGCTTTTTTGTTTTGTTTTATCTTTTTGAAACAGGGTCTCCCTATAGCCCCAGGTGGCCTGGAAGCCACTATATACACCAACCTGACCTTGAACTCACAGAGATCCGCCTGTCTCTGCCTCCCAAGTGCTGGGATTAAAGGCGTGTGCAACTATACCTGGCTTCAAAACTGGTTTTATATTTAACCCAGAGTCATCTATTTCCAAAGCCCATTTTCATAATTTTGTAGAGAACATTGTATTTATTCAGTTGTAACTTTAAAGATTAGATCTTGGTATAGTCACTGGAATTAAAACCCCTGCTGGTTCCCATGGTGAGTAGAAACTCATGCCCGAGAACAAGATGATTCCAGATCTCACTCCAAAAGAAAAAAAAAAAGGAGGAGGAGGGAGGCCGAGGACGACAACAACGATGATGATGACGGGAGGGAGGGAGGAAGAGGAGGGGGAGGAAGGGAAGGAAGGAAGGAAGGAAGGAAGGAAGGAAGGAAGGAAGGAAGGAAGGAAGGAAGGAAGGAAGAAAGGAAGGAAGAGACCTATCTGGGTCTGGTGGTGGCACAGACCTGTAATCTAGCTACTTGGGAGGCAGACACAGAAGGATGGAAAGTTCAAGGCCAACCTGGGCTACATAGTGAAACCCTTTCTCAATTTTTAATTTTTTTTCTTTTGAGAAAAGGTCTTATGTAACCCAGGCTGGCCTCAAACGCATGATGGCATGCACCACTACGCTTGGCTTTATGCAGTGCTGGATATCAAACCCAGGGCCTCATGCATGCCAGGCAAGCACTCCACCTGCTGGGAATGTAGCTCAGTGGTAGTCCAGCATGTTCAAGACCCTGGGTTCCATCCCAAGCACCATTAAAAAAAATTAGCCATAATGAAGTAGAGTTGCATAAAACCAAGCTGATGGTCTTTAATGTAGAGGATGAGTATCCCCAAATAAGCCCTCCCCCACACAACCACAAGCAAGAAACAGACAGTTCCATCCCCCCAGAAGCTGGCTCTGACCCTTGCGTGCTCTCTGCCTAGAGCCCAAGCACCCTCTGGGCTTTGAGGAAACAGTTTTCTCCCCAAACTTCTGGGCTTTCTGTCAGTGGAGACGGTGTCCTGTGCCACTTGCACTGTACGTACCCATGTTGGGTGGAGAGGTAGGAGGCATCACACGCTCTGGCTCTGGGTGCCGAGAAGTTTTCCATCCCAGAGCTGGGCCCCTTTGTTTATCCACTAGTCAGTCAGGTTAGAGGTGGTTATGAGTACAGCCTGCTGAGCGGCAGAATAGATGTGTGTGGAACTCTGAGAAAACAGCTTGTCAGTTACTAACACTTCCCTATCCATTGGGCCACCTCCAAACAGGAAGGATCCCACCCCTGAGGTAGACCCTGGCAAGAGCTTTGCCCTCAACCTCAGGGCTCCTGCTGAGCTGCCTCAGAAGCATACTGTGCAGATGAAATCCTGGCTTAGAGAGGGCAGAATACTAGAGTCCAAACCTCTGGTTCTGGTCCAGACAAAAGCCTACATCGCTGATGAAGAGCTTGTGACTCCCCCTCCCCACTGGGAACCTCCCAGATGTGTGCACACAGTCCTCTAGACATGCACGTGTAGCCCCCA
>NW_008346900.1:1738031-1752731 GCF_000622305.1 Nannospalax galili | reverse complement strand
ACACACACACACACACACACACACACACACACACACACACACACTGAGCAGGCAGATACCTCTCACAAAGGCCTGGCCAGGAGGGGGCAGGCAAGCATCCACAGAAATCTGTGGCCTGAAACTTTTCCCTTCCTGGAGCCTAAACTAGGGGGTCATCCTGATCCAAAGACAGTCCACCCTTGCCCCAAGCCCCAAGCCAGCTGCCAGCAGCAGGAAGTCGGCTGTCCTCAGATACAGGTCCTTCTTTCCCCATCATCTTGGGCACCCTAGCAACCCTGACATTTCTGTGGCCCCAAGAACTAAGGAGACTTGCTTCTGGGCAGAGCCAGACAAGCTGAAGTGGAGGATGGGGATGGGCCAAGGGGCAAGAGAGGAGAGGAAGGAAATATGGGTGGCCACAACCTGTAGAGGCCACTATTTTCTGCATAAGCACCCAGAAAACAAGTGTATGCCGTCACAGTGTCTGGCCTCTCTAGTACTCTGGGCCACACCACCCAAGCCAGGTTAGTTCCCTGCCCCATTTGTCACTCTGCGTTTCACCTGGTTAGAATATCCAGCTTATCCTAAGACCCAGAAATGGCCACCCCCTGGGCCGCCCACACACCCTGGGCAGACAGGGCAGATCTGAGGGTCAGTCCCTGCCCACCCCCCACCACAAGCAGTCCTGAACGCAGCAGGATCTCTCAATAGTAGTCTCCAGAGACTCAGGTCCCGCCTGGGCTTTTTTATCCCCAGGCCACAGACCAGGAAACAGGCAGGACAGGGGAACGTCACCTGCTCAAGGTTAGCCCAAGGTAAGCTGCAGACAGTAGAAAGGGTCCTCCCAGCCTCTGTCCCCAGGTGACAAGGCCAGCAGTTTCTCCCCTTCCTCCACAAACGCCTCTGCACGCTGGCTGTCCCCCTGGTTTGGCTGGTGCATCTGTCTAGAGCCCCACAGGATGCTCCTTATGATGACCAAACTGCAGCAGCTCGGATTATGGAGAAACAATCCACCTCTATGCCATAGCCAGCCGGTTCTGCCACTTTCCGGGAGATGGCCAGACCAGTCAGGCGGCTTTGGGCAGTCCCTGCCTCCTAGCTGCTCCCGGCTGGGAGAATCGGAAACCTGTCAGGCGGGTTTGGTCAAAATTCTGTCTTGCAAGTTCATACTGCTGGTTCCTATCTCTCCCAGGTGGGGAGCACTCAGGACAGAGGCCCCCGGAGGTCCAACGCTGACCAAGGTGCCATGTGAGTACATGGTGATACCAGGCAGGGTCCTTCCAAGAGGTGGGTAGCTGGAGTTGCTGGGGCTGCCCACCACTGGGACTGGAGGCCCAGTCCCAGGCCTTGGAGCGGGAGGCAGGGGACAGGAAGCAGAAGGCCTGGGAGGCAGGAGGTGGGGGCAGGCAAGTTGACTGGCCTTCGCTTGTGGGTGGTTTGGGGGACTCCTTGACGTCTGGGCTCAGGGACTAAGAAAGGAGGAGGAAGGCTCAAGGGCTTCCTGGGCAGGGGTCTGGGTGCAGAGAAGCAAATCCTGGCCCAGCGCTGTGGCCCCAGGAAGTTTCCACTCTCTGCAGGGTATTCCAGGGTCCAGTAATGGACTGGTGGCCAGCACCATGTCCTGGACCTCCCACCGCCCAGCTCCTTGTGCAGGAGGAGCCTGTGAAGCCATGGGAGTGCCTGAAGGGAGTACAAGGCCAGGTTCAGCCACCTACCACTCAAGCACTGTCCAGCCCTCAGTTGGGAGCTATAGCATTGTAGCACTGCAAGGCTGTGGGATCCATGGCTGGCCTGCTCAGCCCTTGCCCCGAGGCCTGGGAGGCTGTGAGGGCTGAGGGCTGGCCTATCCCAAAGGAGTCAGGTTGCAGGACCTGCTGTTACCTGAGCTGCAAATCCACCTTGTTCCGCTCTTCTGCATGTGACCAGGCCAGCAGTGCACACATAAGTATAGGACATGTGTGTGTGCATATGTGCACGTTTACACGGCTATCTCAGGACCCGTTTCAGGGGCTGTGTGCATGACAGGGGCAGACTGAGGTTATGTGCTGGTGTTTGCTTTTGGCATGTGCACAGATGTGGGTTTCTCCCACTAAGTGTGTTGCTCCGTCTATGATGACTGCATCTGTCTATTGGGATCTACGTGTTGGGAAGACAACAGAAACTACCCTACCAAGGACACCTCTCTGGATATGGCGTCCACCCTGAACTGACTCTGGAGGTTGCTAAGAGGACTGATTATGTCCAGGTTGTGTCCCCTGTAGTAATTTTAGACAGATAACATCTCTGAACCTCAGCTCTTTATCTGTAAAACAGGGGTTGCCAGCCACTCCATGGGTGACCATGAAGAGCGTGTGGGCTCCCCACACATCCTGCCTGTGGGTTAGAGGCCTTCTGCCTCCCGCCTGGCTCCAGCCCCCATCACGGGATCAGGCATGGAAGCTCCCACTAAATACCAGACTCCTCCAGCTTCCCAGTCACCACCATCAGATTTATGAATGAGGAAACTAAAGCACAGCCAGACAGGTATCTTGGCTAAAACCACTATGGAACAGGCTTTGCCCATCACTGCAGAGTCTCCCAGACCCTGGTTCAAATCCAGCCTCCACTTGCTTGCCCTGGATGCTCCATGCCTTGAGGTCTGAGTCTGTAGCGTGAGACACTCAACACTTCCTTCAAGGCCGAGTGGGCTCTCATCACGTTCCGATGGTGTGCCTGGCCCTGGGATGACCTGTTTATGCAGCCGGCAGGCCAGGAAATGGCTACCAGCTTGGCCTTCTCAGCAAAACTTTGGGAGGATTTTAAAATCCCTGAGTCGGAAAACTCCCTAGTGGGGTACAAGGTGCAGAACATGGGCAACAGCAGCTGCTGCCGCTGCGTTCACATGGCTGCGGTTTGCTCTCTCCTGGTTTTTGTGGGTTGGTAGATAGCAGACGGCTAGACTAAGCTCATCCTCGGAGAAGCTGAAGTGGGGTCCTTCAGCCCTCTTCCCTTGGGGGACCTGCTAGAAGAAAGGTAGAAAACGGAAGGGGGCCAGGCATGAAAGGCAGCCGGCAAGGGTGGGCTCCTCTGGAAGGGGAAGCCGGCCAGCGCGTGAGCTCCCCCAGTGGCAGGCTTAGGCAGCTCGAGGAGCCCAGGGATCCCAGCTGCCCCAAAAGACAGGAGCCAGACAAGGCTACCAGCCCGGGGCAGTGTTCAAATGGCATCACTCTGGGCTTTGTCACTGGACCAGATGGTGTCTGGTTTATTGGAGCTAGGGCCATGAGCCCTCGTCTCTAAATGGCAACTGGCTCCTCCCCTGGACCAAGACCCATGGACTTGAGCACTTTGTCACCACTGTTGATGACAAGTCTCTGCCCTGGAATTAGGGAAGGATTTGTCTTAAAAAAGAGAGTCAGCCTTGTCACAGAGAAGTGCTCCTGTAAGGGGCACTGCTGACCTCCTGGGGGCTTTCTGGGAGGAAGATAAGAGGTGCGGGGTCCCTGTCACACACTGAGCATGTGCCACCTGCCTTGCCTGGAACATGTGATAGTGGTGGGAACCTCACAGAAACTCAATACAGAGCAGAAGTATGTCATTACCCCAGATGAGGAGATAGAGACTCAGAGGGTAAAGAGACTTGCCCAAGGCTATTCAGAGACCATAGAAGGACTAGAACCATAATCCAAAGCCCAGGCTGACACTCCAGGCTAGGGTGTGGCTCTCCTTAGGGATACCAGAACCCTACCTAGCCTGCTGTGATTGACAGTGGAAAACCCCTGCCTCTCAGAGACCACTCCAGGGAGCTGTGAGAGACAGGCAGGCCCTTAAGGGGCAGGTGGAGGGTCTGAGGTTCAGGTGAGGCTCCTAGGAGGCAAGTGAGCCTGAGAAGGTGGGGGACGTGGGAGGCAGGCAGGGGCTCCAAGGAGCAGGTAGGGGACCCTTAGGGCAGGTGGGGGCCTTGGGACTCAGGTGGAAGACCTAGGAGGCAGGTGGGGAATTCTCAGGGCAGGTGGTGGCCCCAAGGAGCAGGTAAGGGACCTGGAGACAAGTGGAGACTCCACAGAGAAGGTGGTGGGGGCCCTTGGCACAAGTAGAGACCCCAAGGAGCGGGAGGAATCTGAGGTTCAGGTTGGCTCCCTGGGAGGTGGGTAGAGCTTGCACTATGCCTTTCTCACAGTAGGGCTCTCCTGGGCTTTAAACTGACATGCTCTGTTTGGCTCTGGTGAACCATGAACTGTGTTGGCTGCGTCGAGCTCACTTGTCCACACAGCTGGGATGTCTAGAGCGAGAGGTACCCCTGACCCTGTCCAGGGACCCTAAGGCACAGGGCTCATTCCCTCTACCCCCCGCCCACCCTGCTCTGGGTAGCCTGCAGGTAGCCTTACCACCTCCTGGGCACTGACTTTTCAGGTTCCAAGTAGAACCCAGCTTGTCACCCCTGCAGGCTTGTTTGTGAGACTCCGTCTTGTCACGAAGGAAGGGCTCCTTTAGGGGGTGCTGCTGACCTTCACAGCCCCCTACAGCTCCTATCCCAGACCTTGGCCTCTGGAGAGACTCCATCCCCACCTTCAAAGTTCCCTGCATCCCAGAGCTCCCAACCATGTTCAACAAGCCTAATCCAAAGATCAGGTCTACTAGGGACAGCCACTCTGCTGACCCATGGCACGAGGCTGCTGGGCATTGGCCAGTGTATTTTTACAATCCAGATTCATTCTACCCATGGTCACCCTTCTGCCCCAAAGCATCAAACCTTGACAACTTCAGTCAGGGGACCTCCACCCTCCTCTCTCCATCTCCCTTCCCTTCCCAGACTTCCCAACACTCCATAATGGTAGAAGGTGAGCACAAGACCACCCCAGGTGTGGCAGGAGCCCAGGAAACTGACTACCACTTTATCTCAGCCATGTGCATCTCTGCCACCTGCCTAACACGGAAGTCATATAATCCCTAACGATGCTCCCCAGAACCACAATGACCTTCTCAGTCTGCTTGTAGCCATGGGTTCCTGGACAGGATGCATCATCTAACTCTGAGGGAACTCAGCCCTCACGCAGGATGCAAGAGAGAATTCGGGACTGCTCTTTGGGGACCTTGAAAGGAACAGTCAAGTGGTGTATGTGATGATGGTTTGGGGTACAGAGAAGAGACCTCAGGTAGGAGGGGATGGATCCAAGGAGGGACACTGGGCCCTGCCAAGCCAGCCCCCACTGGCTTTATTGGGACCCATGCCTAGTGCATGTGGACCCAAGGCCCATGCAGGCCTCTCTTGGGCCCACAGGGCACCTCAGGCTCCCTTGAGCAGTCTCTTTACAGGCATCAGCCCAGCCCACGCAGCAGCAGGTGCAGGGGGCCTGGGAAGAGCCACCTGCTGGGCGAGTCTGGGTGGAATTGCAGGTGCGGTGGCTCAGCCCCCTCCTGGCTGCCTGCCCCACCTTCCAGGCCCCTGGCAAGGTAAAGCCAGTACAGCTAGGCACACAAGATCACCAGACAGCATGCCAGGCCCAAACAGGGTGGACAGGCCAGAGAGGAGTTCAAGTTCAGGTTCCCACTACCCCTGGTGAGAGAAGTGAAAACAGGACCTCCTGGAACCTCAGTTTCCCCAACTGGAGGAAACTCCTTGAGATGTGTTAAGGATTAGATGGCTCTGATGAAAGTTGGGTCTGTACTGAGCTCAGGGAAATGCTGTTAGGGTCATGTGACCTGAGATGGCATCCTCCAGCTTTTAGCATTCAGCCTCAGGGTAGTCACTTAGACCACAAGGGCATCCCTCATTGGGGTGAACCCTGGCTCCCAGCCTCCAGTTGAGGGACCTTCCAATTCGTCATTCCCACAGCCCTCACCCACCAAATAGCCACCAGCTATCACTTTCACTACATTTCAGGCTATGGAGGAAGTTGGACCCAACTGGGCCTATTAAACCAGTTTGGGGCCTTCTCGGTTGCCCTCCCCACACTGCAGCTATCTCCACCCAGCGGGTTCCCATGGCCACCACAGCCACCATGTGACACAGGACCCACTCCACTCCAGCTTCTCACAGTCTCCGCTCCAAGCCCAACTTCCAGAAGTCAAGGCTTTACCTGCTGCTCTGACTACAAGCACATCCTCCGGCCCAGCACTCCAGCCTCTGCCCTTGCCCTGGGCTGTATGACATCCCTTGAGGTCATAGGACCCACCAACCTTGCTTGGTAAAGGGCACCCACCATTTCCAAGAACCAGAGATGTCCTACCTCTTTGTGTACCTAGTAGCCTTTGTGTTCCACGTGTGGTGTCTTGCTGGGATGCTGGATTCTCTGGGATGGCTATATCTGAGATAGGTCCCAGTTTGAGGTTACAGAGTGCTACTCTGCACCCAGTGTGGGGGCTTCAGGTAGTCTTTAAAAGTGCGGACTCCATCCTTTCTCCTTTGTGCTGAGACCTCTGAACTCATCCCAGCCCACAAGCACTCCACATCCCCTTAACTCCAGCCTCAAGCTATGGGATCACACAGGGTCCAGTACTCACCCAAGTCATCCTGGAAACTCTAAGTAGGGGAGGTGGCCAGTAACCAGCGGCCCCTGTGTAGGAACCCCACCCTCCTCAGGAGACCCCAGTGTCAGTCTTCACATGTATCCATGTCTACATGTAAGTCTGTGTGTCTGAATGTCTACATGAGCCTGTGTGTGTGTGTGTGTGTGTGTGTGTGTGTGTGTGTGTGTGGGCATGCACACACAGATTATGTGTGTTGTATGTCTGTGCGTGTGCTATCTTTGTGGGTGTGGGATGTGTGTGTCCTATGCATGTATGAAGAGGACAGGGCCACCCTACCCTCTCAGGCCATGGTCTTGAGGGTGTGCCGTGTGGTCTGGGCAGGAGGCTGAGTTTGTCTTACTCCATGAGTCCTGGCTCCCAGCTCCTCCAGGGCAGGTTTACATGGGGACAGTGCTGATACTGGGGGCCGGCCACCTTGGAGAAAAGGGCGGCTCAGGGGAACTAGCGTTTGTCTCTGGGATGCCCCTTTCCCCTTTCAAGTCTACCTCCCAACCTCTAGCCACTCCCACTCAACGCCTCCCCCAGGGCAGCCCCCTTCACACTGAGCAGATCTGCCCCTCACTTGGAAAGCTCACCTACTGAGGCTCATGGCAGGACTCTGCAGCCCATAGGCCCTTCCTAAACCAACGCTCTCCCCACTTCCTCCTCTGCAGGCTGGACACAGAGAGGTGGTAGAGGTCCCAGCTATCCCCACAGCCTGTGCAGAGTGGCCAGGGCGCAGGGAGCCATGGATAACTTCATGGAATCACTGAACAGGCTGAAGGAAGCCCATGAGAAGGAGGTGCTGGGTGAGTGGCCAGTAGAAGGCTCCATCCTTGAGAAGACGGTCTTGGGGATCTGGGCAGGCCAGGCTGCTTCTGAGGAACCCCTCCATTTCTTAGCCAGGGAGCAGAGTCCTGGCCCAAGGACCCAAGTTAAAAAGCTGCAGATGACCAGGAGTTGCACCCAGCCCCCAAGTATGACCCTGCTGTGTCCTCCCAGAGGGCTGGATGCTCTAGTCCAATGACTCCTCAGCCATAGAGAGAGACCACACACTCTAGGGGCCCACCTTGGGCTCTCAAAGCTATCTGAAGTATCCCAGGTACTGCGCTAACATCTTTCCCTGCCCTCCAGAGTACACCCAGCCCCTGTCCCATTCCCCATGGGTCAGGGTGCCCTTCCCCACCTCACTGCAGCTCCAGTTTGGTCCTTGGTGGCTTTCCAGAAAGGACAACCTGAAAGTCAAAGGAGCCAACCATTCCCCCAAGCCTCAGAGGAGAAGTGGGGCTGTGCCAGTGGGAACCCCCAGACCCACCCAGCCTGGGATCAGCCTCACAAGATCCCACAGAGGTGTGGAAATAAGAAATGGGTCTTGGGAGGCTTGTTCCAAAATTCTGTGGCTTTTACGCTAGTCTTACCAAAGACTTTTGCCCCAGAAGCAACAGAAACCAGACAGGACCAAGTGGGGTGGGGGGCACAAAAGCCAAGGTTAATAGGGATTCAGTTTGAGAACTGAGGGGCCATCACTGACCAAAGGAGACCAAGTTGCTCCCTGAAAGAGGACTGGACCTTTCTTGACTACTAGGTTGGGCTGGCGGGCACCGCACCTCATGTCTCAGGGGCTCAGATAACCCAAGAATAACGACAGGTGGGGCAGAGAGTGTCAGACCACAGGAGTGGAGATCCTACAGTTTCTGAGGGTGCAGGGCAGCTGGTTAGCTTCTCCTCCAGACAGCACATTATGAGAGAGCTAAACCTAACAGGTCTTTCCATCCCATTCCACATACCCAGAAAACATTGGCAGATCCAGGCAAAGTTAAGGGTATATCTAGGTTTCCCTCCCTAACACCAGCAGCACCCTCAAAACTAGCCCCTCTTAGTCACTCTGACTCTAACACTTCTAGCACAAGGGTCCTTGTCAACCTCCAAACAGATGCTAAGCTACAGACCCCAGAGGTCCAGACCACAGCTCAGGAAGCCAGAGCATCCAGGCAATAGGCAGACATAGGGAGTCCCTCTCACCCCTGCCCAGGGGCTGCCTCCAGGAGTCAGGCAGACAGCAGGGGTCTGGAGAGGACCCTGTATGACAACCAGGACAGGAAGTGCCACCTCACGGCTCAGCCTTACTCTTGTTGGCCTGGACCTGACCTCACCCCCCCTGTTCTCTCTGCCAGGCCTGCAGAACAAGCTTCTGGAACTGAACTCAGAGCGGTGCCGGTGAGTCAGCCTAGCCAGACCAGAGGAACAGAGAGATGGCCATTCCCATGGGATGTGGCCTCTCACACCACCTCCAAGGTCTCAGGATGGCGGTCCTGCCACCATCCCAAATGCAGAAGGGAAACTAAGGCTTGCCATTTGGGGGTAGGGGATTGAATCCTTTGGCCAAGGTGCCAGAGCATATAGGTAATGGATCCAGGACTGGACCTCTGGGATACCTGCAGCCCCAAGGAGACCACAGCCCCAATGACAGCACTTGTGAGTCCCAACACACAGCCTCAATTACTGGCGGGTAGCCTGCAGGTCACCTCCCCATGCCCCACCTCTGACTGAGCCGAGGCCCACTTGTGCCATAGCTAAGGTGGCATAAGACAAGACAGTCCATGAGCGCAGCTGTGTCTGGCCTTGAAGGACCCTGCTGCAGGACAGGTCCCCACAGAGAGATGCCAGGGAGGATCAACTTGAACCCAGGCTGCACTGAGCATCATATAAGCAGCCCACCTCAGCTGTTTGCCACGCAGGGATGCACAGAGGGTGGAGGAACTCTTCGCCAAGAACCACCAGCTCAGGGAGCAACAGAAGGCGCTGAAGGAAAACCTGCGGGTGCTGGAGAACAGGTGAGGCGGCTCTTTCCACAGCCCACCCGGGAGCCTTCTGCTCAGACAAAAGCAGGCAGGACTTTTCCAGAGCCTTAAGAGAATCACCTTTCCAAAATTCTTTCCTAGTCACGTATGATGGTACATGCCCTTAATTCCAGGCAGAGGCAGGTAGAGCTCTATGAGATTGAGGCAGCCTGGTCTACATAGTGAGTTCCAGGCCAGCTAGGGCTACAGGGAGACCTTGTCTGAAAAAAAAAAAAAAAATCAAGATTCCTTCCCAAACTTAATTGCACAGGGAATGCTAAGCCTTCAGGGAGGAACAGGCCTGGGGTCCACAGAACATAGTTTGGGAAAGGCAAGCGCATGTTCTGGCAGTGGGGGAGGAGGGACCAGATGGTCCCCTCAGCATGGCCTCTCCTGCCCCCCAGACTGCGGGCTGGCCTGTGTGACCGCTGCATGGTCACCCAGGAGCTGGCCAGGAAGAAGCGGTTGGAGCTGGAGAGCACGCACCTACAGAGCCTGCAGCACCTCTGCGTCCTCAGTGAGCCCCATCCACTGTCCCCGGGGACCCCAGGACCTGGCCAGCCCACAGAGGGCCACAGGGAAAGGAAGGGACCTTTGTCATATGCAATGTGGTATGACACACTCCAATTTCCAGACACATGGGACAAGGCCCCCAGAGGCCCTGTGCCTCCTTTCACATCAGTCCCTGGTCTGGAGCATCCCCAACCTCCTGGCCTTCCAGAGTGCAGGTGTCATCTCTTCTGCAAACTCCAGGGAGTTCTACTTCACACAGCACCACAGTTCACTCCAGTAGCCAGTATTATATTCCCCCTGCTGTGTGCCAGACTGGGGCAAGGAAGAGGGCTTCCCTCGCACTATGGGAGTCCCCTGTCCCCTTCACTGCCTCAGTCATCACCACTGTTCTTTATAGCCAATGAGATGAATGGACTGAAGGAGGAAAATAAGATCCTGAAGGAAGAAGTGAAGAGGCTTCGGAGCCTGGGGTAAGTGGGAGAGTGCAGGCCCAGACACTCACTCAGCAGGCCTGGTACGCATGAGCAGGAGTCCTCGGTGCTGAACTTGATGTGGGGAGGACCACCTCATCCAGGGTCCTGACTTTTGGAGTGGCCTGGCCTCCACAAATGCTCCAGCTGCCCTGCCCTCATCATCAGCCTTTGTGTCCTTCAGAGACAAGTCTGCACCCCAGGCCCAGGAGGGCACCTCTGAGCCCCCGTCACCTCTGCTGCTGACCTCCCCTGGTGGCTGGAAGGGCACCCCCGAGAACCTCCCAGGAGGCCCTGAAGAGGCTGAGGAAGACGAGCCTAGCACAGCTCCCCAGAGAGAAGGTGCTGAGGGACAGGGGAGAGGCTGGAAGATTGGGCACCTGGGAGATCACGCAGCATCTCCCTAGCTCCCTGCCATTCTCCCTCCCACAGAAAAGCCAGCAAGCCACAAGACATCCCCAGTGGCCAGAATCTCCCCAGCTGCCAACATGCCTGAGCCACGGACCCTGGACATGGTGAGGATAACAGGCCCTGCCTTCCAGTTCCTGCCCCTCTCAGTACCACCCAAGTGGGAAGCTGCTAGCCACAGCCCTGCTGTATACCAGGCACTGTGAGCTAGCCTCGCAACCCAACAGACCTGCACCCACACCAGGCAGGGGCTTTGAACTTTATGTGATGTGGGGGAAGGTAAGGCTGGTGGAGGTGCCCCACCATGCTGACCTGCCCATCCTGCACAGAGCCCCCAGTGTATTTCCAACCAACTGCACTCAACGGTAGCTGTGGTACGGCCTGGCTCTCGGGCCTGCCCACCAGACTGTGGCTCTGCCAATGGGACACCCCCACCGCCATCCACCAGAAGCAGCCCACTCAGTCTGACTTATGAACATGGCCTCCCTCTGGACAGGTGAGGCCCCACCTACCACTGCAAGCAGCACTCCACCCATCCCCCACAGTAGAGGACCAACAGCCCTGAAGTGCTGTTCGTTATCCCCTCAGGTGCCCCGCTTTTCTCTGGCTTGGCTTTTCTGAGCATCCTGGTTGATTCACAGTTCCCATGTGGACATCTCCTGAGTGGCCATGCAGGACACTGGTCCGCACCTTGTGTAGGACACTTGGAAGGGCCCGTGTGAAGCCTGAGTCTCATTGTCTGGCAGAGGGAATGGGCCTGTAGGGGGTGGACAGGAGGACCAGACACTCTGGGTAATGAGCAGATAGCTAGTGCTCCTCCCAAGATACTCTAGTTTCCCTTTTGTTACTGTGATAAAATACTGACCAAAAGCAACTCAGGGGAGGAAAGGGGTTATTTATTTCAGCTTACAGGGCACATCATTGAGGGGAGTCAGGGCAGGAACTCCAGCGGGAGCTTAAAAGCAGGACTAGCTCCTTACTCCCTGCAGCACCCCTCTAACCAGGGAACTCACTCACAGCCAAGGAAGCAGAGCCAGACCAGGGAGGAAAGCTGTTTGCAGGCTCACAGGCTCAGCCAGTTTTCTTATACAGCCCAGGACCACCTGCCCAGAGAACGGTGCTGCCCACAGTGAGCTGGGTCCTTCTACATCAGTTAACAATTAAGACATGCCCTCACACGGGTGCCATCTAGGCAATCCCTCAATTGAGATTTCCTTCTCAGGTGACTCTAAGCTGTGTCGAGTTGACAGTTAAAGCTACCAAAACCTAAGAGGAGGCCGAGAGGGGCTGGCAAGATGACTCAGTGGTTAAGAGCACTGGCTGTTCTTGCAGAGGACCTGGGTTCAATTCCCAGCACCCACAATGCAGCTAATGACCATCCAGACATAACTCCCGTAACAGGAGATCCAATGCTCTCTTCTGGCCTCCACAGGCATTGCATGCACGTGGTGCACATACATGTAGGCAAAACATTCATACACATTAAAAATAAAAAGAGGGGGCCTGGAGAGATGGTTCAGCAGTTAAGAACACTGGCTGTTCTTGCAGAACACCCGAGTTTGAATCCCAGCACCCACATGACAGCTAACAACTGTCCGTAACTCCAGTTCCAGGGGATTCAGCCTCTTCTGTCCTCCACGGGCATTGCATTACTCGTTTGCACTTACCTTCATGCAGGTAATACACGCATACACATAAAATAAAAATAATAAAATATTTTTTAAAAGTTAAAATTTTTTTAATTTTAAAAAAGAAATAAAAAATAGCCGGGCAGGGTGGTGCACGCCTTTAATCCCAGCACTCAGGAGGCAGAGGCAGGCGGATCTTTGTGAGTTCGAGGCCAGCCTGGTCTACATAGTGAGTTCTAGGACAGTTGGAGCTACAGGGAGACCCTGTCTCAAAAGACAAAAATAAATAAATAAAAAATAATAAATACATTTATTTAAAGTAAAAAGAGGAGGGAGAGAACCCAGTGTCCAGGATCAGGTCCTTTCTGACCAGATCTACCACCTGCAACACCTTGTGGCTGCCAGAGTCTGAGAGCCCTCTTTCCACCGCCATGCGACCTCAGGTGGCTCTTCCTGGGCCCCAGCCTTCTTCCCCTTAAAGTATGGAGTCTGCTCTCCTCCTTCTGGGGCTCACTCTGCCAGGCACTGCCGGCTGAGGGCTCTCCTCCTCCTCCCAGCTTCCTGCGTGCCTCCCGGCCCTCAGCCATGGCCTACGAGGCCCTGAAGCGCTCTCTGCAGGCCGACCGCCTCTGCCTCCTGAACCCGCACCCGTCCCTGCGCCAGCGCAGCCCGCACAGCAGCCCCCCGACTCCGGCTGCAGCTGCCCACAGCCCTCGGTCCCAGAGCCTGAAGGCCGGAGAGGCAGCGGCGTGGGAGGAGCCCACAGGCCTGCCTGGCACCTTGGTGGGCATACAGGACCCACGGCTGGAAGGGGCACTGCAGCTGCTGCTGGCTCAACAGCAGCTTCGGGCTTGGGCACGGGCAGGCACTGCCAGGCCACGGGGCTTGTCCACACCAGAGGTGATGCCATCATCCCCACGGGCTAGCTCCGACTCTGAGAGCTCCGAGAAGGAAGCCCCCGGAACAACTCCAAGCACAGCAGCCCAGCCTGGTGAGCCGCACCCTCCGCCCACAGGTCCAGGAGGCGGCCGGCGGAAGGAGACGCGTGTGGCCACTCAGGACTGTCCCCCAGACAAGCCCCTGGACCTCTCTGACCGGGGCCGGTGTTGGGATGCCCCCAAGTCCACTGGCAAGCCTTTGTCACCCAGCCCCACGGTTGTCCACACTCCCAGTCCTCAGCCACCTGCCTTGTCCAGACTCTTGACTCGCAGCCCCTGGGCCCTCAGCAACGGCACCAAAAAAACCGGAGTTCAAGAGCCTGAAGAACCCTGCGCTTCCAAGGTGAGGGGCCCAGCCTGTACTCATCGTCTATGTTCCTCCACTTCAGGCAGGCAACCTACCTTCCTTGGCCTGCCGTCTTCCCTCTGCCCCACCAAGGGCAGGGCCACCTGGCTGCCCTGTTCACACTAGAAGGGAAAGGGCTGACCCTCTCCTGCAGCCTCAAGGTTGAGTGGGAGCAGGGACCTCCCACACGCACAGATACTCACCATTAACTTGCCTTTTTCAGGACCCCTCATGTACTTTCCCAGGGCCCCATGCCAGCCTGCCCTCTTGGACAGCAGGGGAGGCTGGAGGAAGGTCAAAGCCAGCACCCCACCTGCACAGGCCTAACACCGATGGGCTCCCAGGTATAGTGAGCACTTAGGGTTACCAGTTCAGCATGGATGTGTAGTGGGGAGGGAGGTGAGTGACAGCCTGCTAGCCTTGTGCTGGGTCACCCTCATTGTGAATAGAGGCTCTGAGGCCTCAGGAGACATTGCTCTACCTACATTCAGGGAAAGAAGGGCTGTAGTCCGCAGGGCTCCAGGGGTCAAGGAGGAGAGGGCCTAGCAAGTGGGCCTAGGAGTAGATTCCCAGCAAGAGCCCTGGGGCAGGTTGCCAGCTCCTCTGTGCCCCCATCTGAAGGTTTGTTCCCCTTGTCCTGGGTGGGGAGGCTCAGTACCCCCAGCCTGGCTGACTCCATTCATGTCTTTCAGAACCCAGCAAGGCCGAGGTACAAAGGCCAGAAATGGACGAACTGGAGGAGCCAGACACCTCAGACAGCGAGGTGGGTCCTCAGCCATTCACTGGAGATGGTCCTAGCAGGTGGCCTAGGCTAGAGAGGGGGTATTCTTTGACCTGAGTACATCCTTCTGCCCAGGTGGACCTGAGGTCTGAGGCAAGTGTGGAGCCAAGCATGCTGGGAGAGGAGCATCAACAGGGTCTACAGCAGAAGAGGAAATGGGCCTCAGACACAGAGAACAAAGGTACCTCCTGGAAGGGCAGAGAGGGTGGGGAATGTGGGAGTGCCTCTCCTAGACACCTGCAGAATGGCATCTGAGGACTACAGAGGCCCTGAGGGCCCACTAACCCCACCCCTCACCCCCCCTACCCCCC
>NW_008346900.1:1733302-1737965 GCF_000622305.1 Nannospalax galili | reverse complement strand
CCAGTGCACACACTCACACACAAAGGCTTCCATGAATCCTGACCACACAGCCTCTTTGCAGTGCTTTTTGAGCCTACGAGACTCCAACTGGATAAAAGTGGAGTTGAGAGGCCTGGGGATGTAGCTTAGTTGGTAGAAAATTTGCCTACCATTTATGAAGCTCTGGATTCCATCCCCAACACTTTTTGAAACAGGGTCTCCCTGTAGCCCCAGCTGGCCTGGAACTCACTATGTAGACCAGGCTGGCCTTGAACTCACAAAGGTCCACCTGCCTCTGCCTCACAAGTGCTGGGATTAAAGGCGTGCGCCACCATGCCCAGCCTGCTCCCCACCCCCGCAAAAAAAATCTTAAAAACAAAAAAATTGACGTCTTCCACAGAGAACAATGTATGTAAATTACACTTTTTGTACCAGAGATCATAGAAAGGCTAAGGATGTGGCTCAGTTGGTAAAGTGTACAAAGTACAGCACTCTGGAGGTGGAGGCAGGAGGATCAGAAGTTCAAGATCTTTCTCAGCTACATATATATAATGAGTTCAAGGCCAGCCTGGGCTATATGAACCCCCATCTCAGAATGAAAAATAAAATAAAATAGTGGGGTTGAGGACAGTTATTGCCATGTCCGTGGAGAAGAAAGGGCGCCCTGGTCTGCAAGCAGCAGCCTGGGACTGGCGTCCTCAAGACCCTCTTCTGAACCTTCAGGCAGGCACAAAGGCTCATCCTGCTGGCCCTGGGGTATCTGTTCGCTCGGAGTTTAGTCTGCTCATGGTTTGCCGAGGGCAGTACCTTTGAGCTCAGCTCTGCCTGATAAGAGAGCAGGAATCTCAGCTCTGGTCCTGGGTTTGGGTATCAGGACAACCTCCCACTTCCTGCTCCAAGGCACAATGGAGAGTCTTAGAACACCTAAGCTAATATGCATATATACTGGTGTTTGCCCAAGCTTCAGCTCAGCAGGCTTGGCTGGGGCCACCACAATAAGCCATTGTTGTGGGAAAGAGACCAACCACTGCCTATAGAGGCCAGGGTGCCTGTGTCATTTCCAAGTACTTCCTGCTGTGTGTGCACACACAGCGGGGTGCGGTCCACCGAGATCCCAGGGTGTTACCTTCCACCCTTGACACTGAGCAGAGCCAGACCCCCTCGTCCTCAAAGCTAGGCCAGGGCAGGAGACACCTGGTAGGCACTACACACCCTGAGGGTAGCATTCCTCCACTCCAGAACACTGGCAGTCAGTGAGAACAGGCTCATGTCCCACAGGGGTCTTCCACTCTGCCTGTCAGGGGGCAGTACATCCCAGTGTTATCTTGAGGCAGGGAGAGTGGGAGGGGTGTGTAGTTGTCTCTGCTTTGAACTTACAACCCTGTCCAGCAGGGAGGATTGACACTATAAAACAGGTGGAGAAATTGAGGCTTGGTGAATTAACTTGCCCAGAGCTGTAGGGCTGCTGCATGGACCCAGCATCTCAGCAGGTCCAAGGTGTGACCTGCCCAGAACCAAATACTCCTCCCCTCTGGCCTCTGGCCCTGCTGCTCTATAAGCAGTGAGGGAGGCCCAGGGCCTCCCTTTTGCCAAGTTCTTGGAGTTCCCTCCCATGCACCAGGCATTCACCACAGATGTTAGGAACAAGAGCAGCCAGTTGACTTCATAGAGTTGGACAAGCCCTGAGGCTGACTGAGTCAGAGCCACCTATGGGGAGGGCAAAAAGGCCCCAGGGCTGCTGCCATGCCTCTGCTAACTTCAGTTCACTTCCCACAGACCCCAAGAAGCCTTCTCAAGGGAGGAGGAAACTGAAGGAGCCCCTGACAGCAGCAGAGGGGCCCAGAAGCCCAAGGGACACTGAGGACGGCAGCATGTCCCCAGCAACAGCCGTGGGAGACTTAGCCCATTAGGCTAAGGGGTCCTGCACTTGCTCAGAAATGGCTCCATGTCACAGTCAGGTGACACAGATCAAACCACCCAACCATCAGACAGCTTGGCATAGTTGGTGCACCCAGGCCTGCGCTATCGAGAGGAGCTGGTGAGGCCCAATTCAGGCCTCTGGGCAGCATCACCAAAAAAGCCTGTTGCACCCAGCCATGCAAGGTGTTGGGACAACACTGGGGTGGGGGAGTATGGACTGTTCAGTCTCCAGCCCAGTCCCACCCTTGCTGCCCTTTTTTGGCAACACCCCCACCTCCAGATGCAACTGGAAGGTCCCAGACTCTGCAAACTCCTCCCCACCAGGCTTTCGTGTTCCGGTGATGGTCTCGGGCGGCCCCTTGTGGAATCTGGGCAAATGCATCCAGTAAGGAGGAGCTGGTGTACTAGATGCAGGCTAAAACAGAGCCTCCAGGGAGCTCAGAGGATAACCAGGTGAAGGACAATGTGTACAGCCGGCAGGTCTGGGGTAATCAGCCTCCATCCATTTGGGCAGGTGACCCAAGAGGAGCTCACTGCCACCAGGGACAGGAGGGCAGAGCAGAACTCTGTGCTCTGCAGAGCCCCTGCCCACTGACATACCTGATGCTGGGGAGAGGGATGTCCTGGTGTCTCTGAGCTTCAAAACCAGTCAGGCCCCTGCATCCTGAGGTGTTCAAGAAAGTCCTAAGGGAAATTCCTCTGCATATGAAGTTTGATGACTACCACTTTGAGGGCAAAGATACACACTAAGGATTCAACTAGGTACGGGGCAGGGCCAAGGGGTCTGGTGTGGGAAGAGATACAGGTTGGAGAAAATGCCTAGGGAGGTCAAGGAAGATGGCGTCTGAAAACTAAATTTGGGTTTTAAGGGGTGAATAAGAGTGTTTCGAGTAGGCAAAGTACCTAGGATGCTCTCCAGGGCATCTAGGCACCTGCTAAGAGGCCAGAGTTGAGTGAGGAAGACTTGGACCAGTCAAGCCAGGTAGAAGGGACCATAGCATCAAGGGGAGCTGTGGATGCACTTAGCTTGAAATCTGAAATTCCCAGGACTGGGACAGTTGTCACTGAGGTTCAATAAGCCTGATGAGGGACACCAGGCAGAACAGAGGGACTGGTTTCCAAGGGGAAGTCAGAAGGCACACATGTGTGCTCACCCAGTTGTTAAAGGTTGCTTGGATCGTTTCCAAAACAAAATAAAACCCGAGCTGTATGCTCTGTCCAACCTCCTGGCCAGGTTTGACCCTTGGCTACCCACCTGTAACCTGGGGAATGAGGGAACACACCACAATACCACACCCAGGAAGAGGCCAGTTTCCTTCCTTCCTTAGCAGCAGGCTGGTCTAGCACCAGCTCCCCACCCAGCAAGCTGGAGTGGGCATGGATCCCAGGGCACTCTGCTGAGGACACGCACCTCCTCACCACCCTCATCTGATGGCAACTTCTGTTGGCTACCAGCTTGTAGTCCCCTTCCTGTCAGGAACTACTTACATTACCTGTAAGGACCTAGAGCCACCACCCCCCTACATTACCAGCAAGGACCTTGATCTGCCACAGCCCAGGCCCAGTACTACAGTGTCTCCCCGCCCCCCACCAAGACAACCTACCCACAAAACTAGCAACCTCATGCTACAACGGCCAAAACTCAGAAAGGCAAGTCACTCCTGTGGTCACCCACAGGGAATAGCCACTAATGGCAGCCTGAGTCTGGAGAGCACCATTGGTCAGTAAACACCGTGAGCACCCTCGATGCTCAGTTCTCCCCACTCACAGAAATGACAGTCCCTGGGAGAGCCCACCATGTACTTGGACCGAGCCCTACATTCTACAGAACAGGAAAACTGCCCACCTGCCCGCCAGGGCCTGGCAGAGCTTGGAAAAGGCAGGAGGAGAAGAGAGGGTAGGTACTAGCCTACCTCTGCTGGGGATGGAGGGAGAATGCCAAGGGGAGAAGGGGGAGGGGCCTGACAGGGTCAGCCACCCGATCCCCGGAAGCAGGAAGGGAGCTAGTAGTAAGGACTCACAGACTACGATATCTGCTCCTACTGCTGGACTACCTTGGTGCTCCCTTGTGCCCCTTCCATGACCCACCAGACACACCCTAAGATCCCACTTTAAAGACAAGCCGCTCACAGGCTGAGATCTGGGCAGAGGAGATGGTGGGCACAGGCCTCAGCAACTCCCCCCAGCCCAGGTGCCCAGCGGGGAAGTCTCCAGGATGCAGAGCGGAAACGGGCCTGGCACCATGCAGACTCAAGGTCACCTCTCTCCTGGGGCTGAGGCAGCCCAGGAAGGTGCCAGGTGTCCTCAGACCCTCGGTCTCTTCTGCAGTGCAGGGAGAGCAGGCGGCCCCGCCGGCCCAGTCCGAAAACTGAGCACCGATGGGTGCCCTGGGTGGGAAGCTGAGAGGAAGCTCAGCTGAGGACACAGCCTGGAAGGGGAAGCGCGCCGTGCCTGGCCCACACCCTGGGTCCGCAGCCCACAGTGAGCTGGACACACACCGCGGCTTGGCCAGGGAACGGGGCGCTGGGGCCCTGCAGTCTCCGCGGCTGTACCAAGCGCACAGAGGACGCATCCGGACCACCTCTAGGACCCAGGGCCGCGCTGGGCTTGGCACCCGGAGCCTCGCTAGCCAATGGACGGGCTCCATTGTGCCTCATTTGCATGTAGGCGCGTCGCGGCCAATGGGCAGGAGCGGTGGGGCTATATTTGCATGCGGGCGCGCCTCGGCCAATGGGCGGGCGTGACGGAGGCACATTTGCATGCG
>NW_008346900.1:1724560-1732916 GCF_000622305.1 Nannospalax galili | reverse complement strand
GCGAGCCGCCGGCGCCGCCGCCCGTGCCCCCCGGAGGCCTCCCGGGGTTGCCAGCCAGGCCCGCGCCCCAGGGCCTGCTCAGCCCCACGACGGCTCCCGCCGGCCTCAGCGTCGGCCTGGACGGACAGCGCCAGAGGTGAGTGTGCCTGGCGGGGCGGGCCTCACGCAGGGGTCAGAGTGGCCCGAGAGGCCTAGAGCCAGCACGCAAGGTGGCTGACCTGCGTGCTCGTTAGCCCAGGACACAGGTGTTGGGGTGACCTTGGGGCTCGTTAGCCCAGGGCACAGGTGTTGGGGTGACTTGGGGGCTCGTTAGCCCAGGGCACAGGTGTTGGGGTGACCTGGGGGCTCGTTAGCCCAGGACTCAGGGGTTGAAGTGACCTATGGACTCAGAACGGGATGAGCTGGGTCTCTCTGCCCAGCACTCATGGTGGCTGACCCGTGGGTTCATCACTCCCAGGGCACAGGTGTTGGGGTGACCTGCAGGCTTGTCAGACCAGGTCACAGGTGTTGGGGTGACCTGTGGGCTCATCAGACCAGGGCATAGGTGTTGGGATGAGCTCTGCCCATCCCACTAGCATGCAGGTACGGTTTCCTAGGACCCATCACCATCATTTGGGTCAAGATGGCCTGGACCCATCAGCCCAAGTTGAATGTGTTGGAGTGGCCTGGGGGCCTTTCAACCCCAGCAATGCAAGGGTCAGTGGCTTGGGGCCCAACCACAGCACAGGATCAATGTATGGGGTGACCCCAGGATCCATCAGCCCAGGATGCAGGGATCAGGGTGGCCTTGAGTCCTTCATTCCAGGACACAGGCCCATCAGCCCTGCATTCAGGAGTCAGAGTGCCCTACAGGCCTATCTGTAGGGTTGAGATGATCTAGAACCATCAGTCCATTACATAGGGGGCAACTTCAGGGTGCCCTTGGTCTTTGTCAGTCTAGGACAGAGAGTTGGGGTGGCCTGAAGTTCATCAGCACCAGGATGTAGGGAATAATTCCTTTAAAGCTATGAGCTCCTGGATTGGGGTCAGGTCTTCACCTTGAAAGTCCCCTGAACGTGAATTGCCTTTTTCTCAGCCCAGCTGACTCTGGACATGGTCCCTCCCCTTCTGGACATGGTCCCTCCCCGTCCGCTCTATCAGTACCCTAGACACAGGGTATTTTCAAACACCTTGTGCATGCTTCCGTGTGTCTACCTCCTCAACACATGGGCCCAGGTGGAACCCACACTTGCTCCTCTATTCTCAGTCCTGTGCACCTGACCACACCTTCTTCCCACCATCCCTACCTGCTGAACTCAGGGCCTGCCATATCTTCTGCACTTCCTCACCTGCTTGGATGTTTCTATGAGGCCTTGCCCAGGGCAGTCTTCATCCCTGACTACCTGCCCCCTAGGCTGTGCCCAGAAGGCCCCCCACTATCAAGCACTACATCCATCTCCAAGAGAGCACTAGCAGCAGGTGGCCAACCTCCTTGCTCCCCACCCCACCCCCTGAATTCTCAATCTTTACTGGGGTCCCTTCTCAGCAGACCCACTGGCTCTAGGTCAGAACTCCTGCTGGATGGCTCCCAGGTATGCAGAACCCTGGGCAGGTCTGGCCTAGGCATATTATGGGCTCAAAGCGATGAGGCTCTTCTGAGGACTTTCGTGGGAAATGGTTTTCTGACATATGACCTCGCATCATGTGTCTCATTGGCCAGAGGAAGAGCCTAAACTTGCTGTGGTCACCACCTTAGCCTACAGGTGAGAACCAGGCTGCCCCTCTCCATAGGACATTCACTCACAAACTAGCCTGGCCACTGCACTGCTGCGGTTCAGTGAGGGATCCACTGGGGCCTAGGGATCGGCTTGTTCCAGAGCAGCAGCTGGGGCCCTTTGAGGACAGCAGGAGCTCTCTGATTGCAGGGTCAGGGACAGGGTCCTGCCAAGGCTTAGGCAGGTGACCACCTGCAGCCGGGCAGTGTTGGCAGGTATGAAGCCCTTTACTCTGTCCCCTGTGAGTGCTCAGATTGAGTGTTGTTTTAACTGCCCTATAGGAGAGTTTAGGCACCCGTTTGTGTGCCAGGACCTGTGAATAAAGACCAGCAGCCACCCAGGGCCATTTCAGAGACAGAGAATGTAAGGGTGGTACTAGAGTTAAGTGTAGGTACAGAGTGGAGCGCTCACTCCAGTGCAGGTGGGGCACAGTCTGAAGAGACTGTGAGCCTCAGCCAGCTCTCCGAGGATGTATGTGGGTGAGGCACCCTCTAGTACTCCTGCTGCCCCCGCCCCTTGCCTCCAGTGAGCCATCTGTCCTCCTTGATCTACCTTTCACTGCATTCTGATGCCCATGGCTGCACCTACCTATGGCAGAAATCTTCCCTCCTTGGGCTCTACTGCCAAGTTCATAGTGCTGCTCTGGTATTGGAGAGTTGTTATTCTTCCTCTGATCGGCACAGGCCCTTAGGAAGAGGACTGTGCTCCCAGGCCTGTTGCTAGGACAGACAGTGGTGGCTAGCCTAGTAAAAGGGACCACTGACCCCCAGATTTAGAAGCAGAACCCTAAAGTTAGGGCTGGGACCAGCCTTCCTCCACCCAGTAGCTGCGTAACCTTGGGTAACTTTGAGCCTGATCCCCCTCTGTGGAATGGGCTCACATGATGCTTTCTCTCTAAGATCAGATGATACCAAGGACTTGATGACAGCAGTAGGGATGGACTCTCAGGGCCTCTAAGAAGAGGCCTGGGGCTTTTGGTACTTTCTAGCTAGTGAGACTCACTGGAGTGCTGGTTTCCTGCATAGGACTTTCAGCACTGTTTATTGTCCTTTGGGGCTCCATGGTCAGGTTTGAGGCGTGTTTCCTAGCTGTCTGGGCCACTGCCTTCTTCCTAGAACGCCTACCTGTGCACCCCTGGCTATAGTGACAAAGAACACAAACCTGGTAGCTCTCAGCTGTTTACTTTTCCAGTTGCCACAGGCAAAAAGTCTGAGGTCAGGCTGTATCCTGAGGGGCCTCCCTGCCCCTTGCAGGTCCTGGGGGTGTCAGGTGCCTGTGTGTTCCATATCTGGCTCCCTATGGTCATGTGGTGATCATCCTTTGTCTTCTTTGTCCTGGTCTTTCCTTGATCCCTCTACTAGCCTGCTTCCAGATAAGGGCCCCACCCCAGGGTTAGGCTTTCAGTGGCTCTTTTAGGGGAACAACTTCAACCCACAAGAGCTCTGGGTAGACTCTGCTGCAGAAATGAGGGGGCAGGGAACATCCCCTAGGCAAATGACTTTGCAATTTGCAGCCAGATGCACCCGCAGAGAGCTGGGGACAGCCTAGAGGCAGGACTTGGTGCTGTGTTCTGTTCTGGAGGAGAGGCCTGGGCCTGCCCTACTTAGCCCCTGAGTCATTTTAGAGGAGCCACTGAGTCACTTAGAAGAGCCAGTGGGCCACTTAGAGGAGCCACTGGGCCACTTAGAGGAGCCACTGGGCCAGTTAGCATCCTCCTGTCAGTCTCTGCCCAGCATCTGGCTGCTATTTAAAGCCATCACTGGGGGGCTTCTTACTCTAACAGAAGCTCCAGAGTAGTCATTTCCCTAGGACAGCTCAGAGGCCTGCCCCTGCCCCTGAGGCCTCTTCCTTTCTCTGTGAAGCTGCTGGTCCACAGGCTTTTCCATGGAGTGCTAGATGAGGTACCTTTGCTTTGCCTAAGTGAGACCCATTGGAAAACCACTCCTTGGTTCAGCAGATATGGGTCTGCAGTGAGCCAGGATGGTCCTCAGGCCAGGGAACAGAGTGGTAGGCACCCCATGAGACTGCTGCTGCCTGTACTCCCTTGACAGAGGAGGCTCCCAGACCCTGAGCACACTGGTCAGGGGAAGGCACTCACTGCCTGGTCTCCTCACTGGGACTTCTCAACAGCCCAGCATGTAGGGGATAGCTCCTGAGTCCACCCTGAGCCTTCACAACCCCTTTGCTCTGCTTGAGTCCCTAATGGGGACAGCACCTCAGCCACAGAGAGATGACCCTGCCTGGACCTCGCCCCATGTCCCAAGTCACCAAGTGAAGAAGCCTGTCACATACCAGCTCTGTCCAAGGGCTATGAACAGAGGCCTTCAGGGGCTGTCACTGGCAGCAAGGTTGCTAATGGCCAGTTCTGAGCTGAGCTGTGTCAGCACAACTGTTAAATTGGTGGGCCTTCTTGGCATCCTCCCTCTCCTGACCGCTAACTTCTTCCCAGATCATGTGCAGACACCTCAGGCAGTTGTCACCATGCACAGAGAGCTAGGGCAGACACTGTCCCATGTAACGAAGTAGCAGCTCCACTGCGCTTGGAGTTCCTCAGTCCTCTGGGGGGATAAGGACTGTCAGCTGAGGCAACAGAAAGTCTCCTTGTTTTAACCATTTTCAAGTTTTCAGGTGTATTTGAACAGCACATGGAACATGAATGCAGCTCTGTGTGTGTATGTGAGCATATGTCCCACATCCTTCAGACCCTTCTCAGCCATCTCCCCATCAAGACACCTTGTGTCACCATAGGGTGTCCTGTCAGTGTTGTCCTATACATAGATGCCCGCCATGTCCCGTAATCAGGTGGGGCCAGTTCAGGTCACACTGTAGGGTGTAATCCTGTCGTGTCTTCTGGAAACAGGTCTGTACTAGGAGGACAACCAGTCCCTCAGAGTGGCTGAGCTGTGGGCACTGGCCTTGTGATTTCAAGCAAGCTGCAAGTGTCTGGCAAGTGTCTCTGTGCCTGTGACCTGTGAGTAAGAGCACTGCCCCCTGGTGGAGTCCTGAGGATTGAAAGTACAAATGAAGTGCTAATGAGGAAGGTTAGGGAGGTGACCGCAGAGGTCAAGATGCTTGGGCCAATGGGATCGCTTCAAAAGCGTAGGGAAGTGCACCGACCCTCGAGGGCCAGGGACTAGCAAGCTAAGAGGCCAGCATCTGCCAGAGCAAGCGCCTCTGTGGACCTGCAAATGAGGTCCCAGGGGCGTGAGCCTAAGTAGGCACCTCAGGGAATGCCACACCAGGCCGATAGCCTTCGGGCCTCAGAACACAGACACCCTCAGGTTGTGCCCTGTTTCACCTCAGGCTAGCAGCTTTAGTCCTGTACATCCAACCCCTGGCTGGGCATCCTCTCTGCCCCATCATCCCACACAGGGTCAGTGTTCCTGGTGCCCTCCTGGGCCTGAAAGGCTGGGTGAGTGTCTGTTCTGTGGGCACCTCCATAGCTCTCCCTTCCTCTGTCCTGACTGGCTCTAATCCCTCACAGTTTACACCCCCACCCCTCTGGCCATGCTTCCAGACCAGATGTCTGTCCCCTCACCTATCCATCCTCTTCTGAAACCTCACTGGGCTGGTGCCTTCCCCTCCCCACAGGCCCAGCTGGGTACTTGCAAGGTCCTCTGGAGTGGCACCAAAGACATCCCATACTTTACCCAGTTCACTTCTGTTCTCAGTTCTGGTTGGTTTTCTGCAAACCCCTGGGGCCTTTGTCATTTAAATAATGTAAATGGCTGTATAAGAAAGAAAAGCCTTCAACTTGGGTCACTGTGACAGCCTTGGAGCCCACCAGAACCTCTGCTACACTTTGTGACCTTGGACAGATCAGCCTCTCTGTACCACCACCACCTGGGTGTGAGTCATGTCATAGCCTCTGGAGTATTGGGTGGTGGCTGACTGTCCCACACCCCTAACTCCTGAGACAGACACTGACAAGGACTTGCCACACATTCTATACGTGGGCTGTCCTGCTGGGAGGGGGTCTCAGTGAAAATACTGTAAGGAAAGTACTGTCTGGCATCTACCAGCTGCAGCTCCCCAATGTGGCCCTCAGTGATATTTTCTCTTCCATCTCTCCAGGACCCCGAATTCGCTCATGCTTAGTAAATGGCTGCTGCCAACACATGGTCTGAGGAGCTGTGTGTGGTAAGCCTATAGCAGCCCCCCAGAGCAGCCTGGAGTCACCCTGCAAGGCATCCTGAGGTCTCCCTGTCATACAACAGCCCTGCAGCGCATCCCAGGGTCACCTTGCACAGATGAGGCCCAAAACCATTCCAGAGCCCTTGCAGTGGGCTGATGTTGGCTAACCTGAGACATACTTTCAACTTCACTTTACGCCGTGGCATTGGGGTCACTCAGCTGGGGCTGCCATGGTACAGTGCCACAGGCCTGGTGGCTTAAACAGCAGACACTTATTTCTCACATTCTGGAGACCAGAGCCTGAGATCGAGGTGTGGCAGGGCAGGAGCCCTGTGAGCCCTTACCCTGGTCTTTTAGACTGTCCTCCCTCTGCCATCACACAGTTGGACCTCCATGTTTCCTGTGTCCTAATCTTATAAGATTAATGTACGAATTTAGAGGGGACATAATACAGCCCATGATCCCACTAGCATTCCAGTATGAAGGGCTTGTTTCTCGTGGGGTATGTTCAGATCTGCAGGTGCCAATACTAAAGGCCAGGAGCTCTTCTAGAAGTTTCTGGCTAAGGGACTGAAGCTTAGCCCATGTGGTAGTAGCAGTTTTCCTAATGGCCCTGTCTTTCCATGCCTCCATGTCCTGACATTTCAAACCAGCATCCCTTGGGTGATGTGCAGGTTTGTTTTCTCGTCCTCAATAATGGACACTTCCATCCTGCGGGCCCCTTGGCCCCCATGTGGCCCCCATGCGACTTACCAGGGTCTGCATGTACCCTTGGCATATCAGAGACTCACAGTTGGGTTTCCGTGCCCAGCTAGAGGACACTGATCAGGGAACTTGGGGTCAATTGTGTCACACACGCTGACATGACTGTGAAACGTTTGGTGTTGTGAAAGCTCTCCCCACCCATAGCTCTGGCAGGACCAACAGCCGCAGGGCCCAAGGATGTACTGGATCCCACAGAGCAAATGCTGCATGTGGCAGGCCCTGGGAACCACCTGGGTCTCCCCTGTCTGGAAATCCTTCAGCACCTGACCAGCCACAGGACCCTGAAGGAAGATGTGGCACAGTCAGGTCTCGAGTCCCACACTGGCCTTCCCTCCTGGGACTCCTGACTCCCTGACAGTCTGGGGCTCTCCTCTCCAGGTTCCATGAAGGCCTTGACTGTCAAACTCACCTCATCTCTGTGTCTCTGACATGCCTGTGGCTGGCCTCCAGCACTGCCAAGGGACTTCTTACCCAGGAAGTAAATTCCAATGCTCTGTGCCTCATCAGGAACCTAGAGAAGAGTGAAGCACAGGGATGCCAGGTGCCATAGTGTGCAGCACTGAGCAGCTCTTAGTGGAATTGAAGCACCTCAGCTACCATTTCCACTAACACCGTCTCCACAGTGATACCAGGACAACACCCACCCTATGAGCAAGACCATCATCATCCCCCCAATGACACCTTCATCACCAGCAAGACCATCACATCACACTGCCACCACCATCTAACAGTAACCCCACCATCAGCAGCATCAGCACCACTGCCAGCAACACCTTCTTCCTCATCATTGCCCCGTCGGTGGTTTTCCTGACTGGTCAATGGCAGTGTTTAACTTCATCAGCTGCAGTTTTGGAATACTTTGGGTGCTGAGCGTGTACATCTGTGGATCCTAGTACAGAAGAGAGAAAAGCTGTGCAGTCTGCACCTGTATAGCTTTGTAGCCTGAAGAGACATTTGGCCACTTTACGCTCCCTTGCCAAGAAGGGTAACAGTTTGCACAGGCACAGGATGGAGGCAGCAATGTGAGACACAAGGGAAGTTGCCCTAATGCATCATCTCACAGGCACTTGAATGAGCTCTTTGCCTGAACATGCTTGGGGTTGCTGAAGTTCTGAAAGGAGGAGGGTAGCTCACATATGTACCCTCAGATTCTGTTTTGGGGGGGGGGTCCTCCCATGGGCTGAGTCTCAGATTCTATGGCTCAGTGAATTCCTTGGCCAGATTCTACTTCCAAGACCCTCTTCTGGGGTGAGGATGAGCAGGAGTGTTTGCCACATGTCACTAAGTCTCAGTGGCCTAAGTACCTACACCACAGTGACAAGGTGGCCTCCACTAGGGTTGAGTGCATTTAGTGTACAAGGAGCTGAAGTGTAGATCGGTGGTAGAGCAACCTGCCTAGCACATGTGAGGTCTAGATCCTTAGCAGTATGCGTGCACGCACACACACACACATTATGTGACTCTGTGTCACAATGATTCCTACCAGGGAGTAATCCTGCTTTCTGAGAGGAAGTTATGGTGATTATGATTATGTAAATTGCTTTTGAAGGCATTTCTTTTCTGTGTAATACCAACAGGTGGCGGTAAAAGCTGGGGGATCAGGGGTTCAGAGTCATCCCCAGCTACCTATTGAGTTTGAGGCCAGCCTGGACTACATGAAACCCTGTCTTAAAAATGAATGAATGAATGAATGAATGAATGAA